>NW_028225555.1:0-302014 GCF_052327205.1 Somniosus microcephalus | reverse complement strand
GAAGGTGACTCAACTGTGGCTAACAAGGGAAATTAGGGATAGCCCTGACAACATTCCGGCAATAGTACTGAAGACTTGTGCTCCAGAACTAGCTGCGCCCCTAGCCAAGCTGTTCCAGTACAGCTACAACACTGGCATCTACCCGGCAATGTGGAAAATTGCCCAAGTATGTCCTGTCTACAAAAAGCAGGACAAATCTGACCCGGCCAATTACCGTCCCATCAGTCTACTCTCAATCACCAGCAAAGTGATGGAAGGTGTCGTCGACAGTGCCATCAAGCAGCACTTACTCAGCAATAACCTGCTAACTGACGCCCAGTTTGGGTTCCGCCAGGGCCACTCAGCTCCTGACCTCATTACAGCCTTGATCCAAACATGGACAAAAGAGCTGAACTCGTGAGGTGAGAGTGACTGCCCTTGACATCAAGGTAGCATTTGATCGAGTGTGGCATCAAGGAGCCCTAGCAAAACTGAAGTCAATGGGAATCAAGGGGAAAACTCTCCATTGGTTGGAATCATACCTAGCACAAAGGAAATTGGCTGTGGTTGTTGGAGGTCATTCATCTCAATCACATGACATCACTGCAGGAGTTCCTCAGGGCAGTGTCCTAGGCCCAACCATCTTCAGCTGTTTCATCAATGACCTTCCCTCCATCATAAGGTCAGAAGTGGGGATGTTCGCTGATGATTGCACACTGTTCAGCACCATTCGAGACTCGTCAGATAATGACGCAGTCCGTGTCCATATGCAGCAAGACCTGGACAACATTCAGACTTGGGCTGACAAGTGGCAAGTAACATTCGCACCACACAAGTGCCAGGCAATGACCATCTCCAACAAGCGAGACTCTAACCATCTCCCCTTGACATTCAATGGCATTACCATCACTGAATCCCCCACTATCAACATCCTGGGGGTTACCATTGATCAGAAACTGAACTGGACCAGCCATATAAATACTGTGGCTACAAGAGCAGGCCAGAGGCTGGGAATTCTGCAGCGAGTGTCTCACCTCCTGACTCCCCAAAGCCTTTCCACCATCTACAAGGCACAAGTCAGGAGTGTGATGGGATACTCTCCACTTGCCTGGATGAGTGCAGCTCCAACAACACTCAAGAAGCTCGACACCATTCAGGATAAAGCAGCCCGCTTGATTGGCACTCCATCCACCACCTTCAACATTCACTCCCTCCACCACTGGCGCACTGTGGCTGCAGTGTGTACCATCTACAAGATGCACTGCAGCAACTCGCCAAAGCTCCTTCAACAGCACCTTCCAAACCCGCGACCTCTACCACTTAGAAGGACAAGGGCAGCAGGCGCATGGGAACATCACCACCTACAAGTTCCCCTCCAAGCCACACACCATCCTGACTTGGACCTGTATCACCGTTCCTTCACTGTCGCTGGGCCAAAATCCTGGAACTCCCTTCCTAACCGCATTGTAGGTGTACCTACACCGTATGGACTGCAGCAGTTCAAGGCGGCGGCTCACCACCATCTTCTCGAGGGCAATTAGATATGGGCACTAAATGCAGGCCTAGCCAGCGACGCCCACATCCCATCAATGAATTTTTAAAACGCATAAGATCCAAGGAGAGGGCATATAAATTGGCCAGAAAAAGCAGTAAACCGGAGGATTGGGAGCAGTTTAGGATTCAGCAAAGGAGGACAAAGGGATTAACTAAGAGAGGGAAAATAGAGTATGAGAGTAAGCTTTCAGGGAACATAAAAACTGACTGTAAAAGCTTTTATAGATATGTGAAGAGAAAAAGATTGGTGAAGTCAAGCGTAGGTCCCTTGCAGTCAGAATCAGGGGAATTTATAATGGGGAACAAAGAAATGGCTGACCAATTAAATACATATTTTGGTTCTGTCTTCACAAAGGAGGACACAAATAACTTCCCAGAGAGGTCGGGGAACATAGGGTCTAATGAGAGGGAGGAACTGAATGAAATCAGTATTTGTAGGGAAATGGTGTTAGGAAAATTGACGGGATTGAAGGCCGATAAATCCCCAGGGCCTGATAATCTACATACAGGGTACTTAAGGAAGTGGCCCTAGAAATAGTAGATGCATTGCTGGTCATCTTCCAAAATTCAATAGACTCTGGAACAGTACCCATGGATTGAAGGGTAGCTAATGTTACCCCACTATTCAAAAAAGGTGGTAGCGAGAAAACGGGGTATTACAGACCGGTAAGCCTGACATCGGTAGTGGGGAAAATGCTAGAGTCCATTAGAAAAGATGTAATAGCAAAGCACTTGGTAAACAGTGACAGGATCGGACAAAGTCAACATGGATTTACAAAAGGTAAAACGTGCTTGACTAATCTGGAATTTTTTGAGGATGTAACTGGTAAAATAGATAAGGGAAAAACAGTGGATGTGGTGTATTTGGATTTTCAGAAGGCTTTTGATAAGGTCCCGCATAAGAGATTAGCGTGTAAAGTTAAGGCACATGGGATTGGGGGCAAGGTATTGTCTTGGATAGAGAACTGGTTGGCAGACAGAAAGCAAAGAGTTGGAATAAACGGGTCTTTTTCCGAGTGGCAGGCAGTGACTCGTGGGGTACCGCAGGGATCGGTCCTCGGACCCCAGCTATTCACAATATATAATGATCTAGATGAGGGAACTAAATGTACTATCTGCAGGTTTGCAGACGACACAAAGCTGGGTGGGCGTGTGTGCTGTGAGGAGGATGCCGAGAAACTCCAGTATGATTTGGACAGGTTGGGTGATTGGACAGAAGCATGGTAGATGCAATATAATGTGGATAAATGCGAGGTTATCCACTTTGGTGTCAAAAGTGGCAGATTATTATCTGAATGGCAATAGATTGGGAGAAGGGGAAGTGCAACGAGACCTGGGTGTCGTTGTGCACCAGTTGCTGAAGGTAAGCATGCAGGTGCAGCAGGTGGTTAAGGCAAATGGTATGTTGGCCTTTGTAGCGAGAGTGTTCGAGTATAGGAACAAGGATATCTTGCTGCAGTTGTACAGGGCCTTGGTGAGACCACATCTTGAGCATTGTGTGCAGTTTTGGTCGCCTTATCTGAGGAAGGATGTTCTTGCCATGGAGGGAGTGCAGCGAAGATTCACCAACCTGATACTTGGGATGGCAGGAATGACGTATGAGGAGAGATTGGGTCGATTGGGCTTATACTTGCTGGAGTTTAGAAGATTGAGAGGGGATCTCATTGAAACTTATAAAATTCTAACAGGACTAGACAGACTAGATGCAGGAAGGATGTTCCCGATGGTGGGGGAGTCCAGAACCAGGGGTCACAGTCTGAGGATAAGGGGTAAGCCATTTAGGACAGAGATGAGGAGGAATTTCTTCTCCCAGAGAGTGGTGAACCTGTGGAATTCTCTACCGCAGAAGGCAATAGAGGCCAATTCATTAAATATATTCAAGAAGAAGTTAGATATATTTCTTAAGGCTAAAGGGATCAAGGGATATGGAGAGAAAGCAGGGACAGGGTAGTGAATTTGGATGATCACATTGAATGGCGGAGAAGGCTCGAGGGGCTGAATGGCCTACTCCTGCTCCTATCTTCTATGTTTCTAACGAAGGGTGATCAACCTGAAACATTAACTCTGTTTCTGTCTCCACAGGTGCTGCCTGACCTGAGTATTTCCAGCAGTTTCTGTTTTTATTAAAGAAATGAGGGAGTGTTTGCTGACAGGAAGAATGTTGGGTCGTCCTGCGCATGCGCACCTCCCTGGCGGCTGAGGCGAAACACCAACTCGCCCCCACCTGAGCCGCGCACGCGTACCAGATGTTATGGCTCCGCATGCGCGCCCGATGTTCCAACCGCGGGGTTTTGTGTGCTGAGCATGCGCATTGCGGACCGATCGGGACAGGCGATTGTAGAGCAGAAGGGAGAGCGCGGGGGCCATGAGCACATGCGTGGGACTCGGCGTCAGCAGAGCACTTTCTGGAGCGTCGGGGCTTGTGGGTATTACAGCCGCCATTACTGCTGATCCTTTCAACCAACCTGTGCAGCAGCTGGGGCCTGAAAATCGGCTTCACTGCCGCTAGGTTCGGAAAGGGGAAAATTAAACAACAGTTTGCCTCTGATCCTTTTCTGAACTTAATTTACAGGGTTATAGAAGTGGCGCAGTTACAGGCGGGAAGCTCATAACCAAACATCACGTCAAGATCTGACAGAGTCGCTGGATTCATCAGGACCTGAATATCATCGGCCTTTGCACATGGAAGGAGAAAGCAGCGATGACAAACCGCACATGTGTTCGGTGTGTGGACGCGGATTCAGCCGATCGCCTGACCTGGCGAGACACGTGCACCGTCACACCGGGGAGAAACCGGGTAAAGGTGGGGACGGCGGGAAGGGATTCAGTTCCCCGTCTGCATTGGAAGTTCAACGGCGCAGTCACACCAGGGACAGTTCGTTCACCTGCTCCGTGTGTGGAAAGGGATTTGTTTGTTCAACCCACCTGCAAACACACCAGCGAGTTCACACTGATGAGAGACCATTTCAATGTTCTGACTGTGGGAAGAGCTTTAAAAGCCCCAGGGAACTAAAGCAACACCAACTTGTCCACACTGAGGAGAGACCATTTCAATGTTCTGACTGTGGGAAGGGCTTTAAAAGCCCCGGGGAACTGAAGCGACACCAGCGAGTTCACACTGGGGAGAGACCATTTCAGTGTTCTGACTGTGGGAAGAGCTTTAAAAGCCCCGGGGATCTGAAGGGACACCAGCGAGCTCACACTGATGAGAGACCATTTCAGTGTCCTAACTGTGAGAAGAGCTTTAAAAGCCCCGGGGAACTGAAGCGACACCAGCGAGTTCACACTGGGGAGAGACCATTTCAGTGTTCTGACTGTGGGAAGAGCTTTAAAAGCCCCCAGGATCTGAAGGGACACCAGCGAGCTCACACTGATGAGAGACCATTTCAGTGTTCTGACTGTGGGAAGAGCTTTAAAAGCTCTTGGGAGCTGAAGAGACACCAAAACTTACACACTGGGGAGAGACCATTCACATGCTCCATGTGTGGAAAGGGATTTGTTTGTTCAACCCACCTGCAAACACACCAGCGAGTTCACACTGATGAGAGACCATTTCAGTGTCCTAACTGTGGGAAGAGCTTTAAAAGCTCCAGGGAGCTGCAGGGACACCAGCAAGTTCACACTGAGAGACCGTTTCAGTGTCCTAACTGTGAGAAGAGCTTTAAAAGCTCCGAGGAACTGAAGGGACACCAGCGAGTTCACACTGATGAGAGACCATTTCAGTGTCCTAACTGTGAGAAGAGCTTTAAAAGCCCCCAGGAACTGAAGCGACACCAGCGAGTTCACACTGATGAGAGACCATTTCAGTGTCCTAACTGTGGGAAGAGCTTTAAAAGCTCCAGGGAGCTGCAGGGACACCAGCAAGTTCACACTGATGAGAGACCGTTTCAGTGTCCTAACTGTGAGAAGAGCTTTAAAAGCTCCGAGGAACTGAAGGGACACCAGCGAGTTCACACTGATGAGAGACCATTTCAGTGTCCTAACTGTGAGAAGAGCTTTAAAAGCCCCCAGGAACTGAAGCGACACCAGCGAGTTCACACTGATGAGAGACCATTTCAGTGTCCTAACTGTGAGCAGAGCTTTAAAAGTCCTGGGGATCTGAAGCGACACCAGCGAGCTCACACTGATGAGAGACCCTTTGAATGTTCTGACTGTGGGAAGAGCTTTAAAAGCTCGAAGAGCCTTAAGGGACACCAGCGTCTTCACACTGATCATAGAATCTAACAGCACAGAAGGAGGTGATTCGGCCCATCGTGCCTGTGCCGGCTCTTTGAAAGAGCTGTCCAATTTAGTCCCAAACCCCAGCTTTATCCCCAGAACTCTGCAAACTAGTCCTCTTCAAGGACTCGTCCAATTACCGTTTGAAAGTTCCTGTGGAACCTGATTCCAGCATCCTTTCAGATGGTGCATTCCAGATCTGAACAACCCTTTGGATGAAAACAATTTTCCTCATTTCCCCTCTAGTTCTTTTAGCAACTATTTTAAATCTGTGACCTTTGGTTACCAACCCACTTGCCAGAGTGAACAGTTTCTCCCTACTTGATCGATCAAAACCACTCTGTTGTGGCGAAATTAAATAATTAAGTCTGCACACTAGTCTGTAAATGGTAAAGAGCCAAGCAGTTTATTTAAAACACAAAACTATTCAACAGTACAATACAAACAGTTCGCGGAGGTAACTAAAGGCTGATCAGGGAGTACAGCTAGAGCTCCTTTAGCTCATTCCTCGCTGTCTCCTCGATTGACTTCAATTTCTATTATTTAAGTGTACAAAAGCCGTGGATACCTCGTGCACATTGTTCTAATTGGCTTAAAGCCCACATGCACAATTCGTTAAATTGTTTTAATTGGCTTGAAACATGCATGCACAATTGTTGATTGTCACATGATGTTTATGATCTTATCTGTTGTTCCCCAAGTGATTTTACTTCCCTAGTTCGTGGTTGGTGCTTCTGTCTCCACTGTCATCCTGTGTGCAAGCTGCACTGTTAACCCCTGAAGTCCTGAAGGGCACCTATGTTACCCTTCACTAAAAATCCACTTCGAACCCCCCTTTGGTCCTTGGCTACCCCAGCCCATGAGACCACACTAAACTAAGTTATGCCAATTTGTCCCGCCCCCTGTTTGGTGATCAGCCGATGGGTTAGGGAGGAATAGGTGTGTGATGTCAGCGGTTAAATTCCACTACTCATCAGATGCTTCCTTTCCTCAAGTACCTTTACTATCTGCTGGGTGTGGCGTCTTCTGCAGGATGAGCAAAACATGAAAGCATAACCAAGAACTAAGACTAATTGTGCTGCCACCAATATGTGTGATATGATACGTATCCACGGGTGGATATTAACATTTAGTCCCCAATTCCACGCCTTCATACACCACGGAATGTAGCGAAGGTCTGTCTCAATGTCCTTGCCCAGCTGGCGCAGCTCCTTCTTGAGAACGTGGTATCTCTTATTCTTGGGCAGCTGGGGTATTGGTGCAGCCTATTCACTCTCATACTGGTACAAATCGTATTTCAAATCATCTGTTACATTCAGGATAGTGGTTTGCTGCACATATATGTATGTCATTCGCGCTTGTCCGATTGTGACCGGTAGCCTCGGGGTCAAACAGAAATTAGGATTAGTAATGTTACATTCCAGACCATCATAGCCATATGTTCACTGATTTGTGACTACGCAGTATTCCCCCTTTCCGCAGTAGGCTGAGTGTGTGCGTTCGCACTCTGATGGGCTTATTTCAAGGGCACAACCGATTGTTTGGTTGAATCTGCACCCATCCTCACTTCCCCAGCCTACTGGATGTGGACATATAGTTAGGCTTCCGACCCTGCGGCACCCTGTTTATGAGACCCCTCTCATGGTTCCGTTACGTTTGATCCCATAGGGTAGTACTGCATGTAGTCCTCGCCCCAGATGAGTCCCAAGTTCTCTACCTCAACCTGGAGATATGGTCCCGATTCTCCCCTTGCCATCACCGGAATCATTAGGACCATTCTCACCAGGGCCGAATGTGAGTCTGTGCACGCACCTGTCACGGGAAAGACCCGAGTCATTCCCTTCAAGGTGCACGCGTCTAGCGACCCTGGGTGTTGTGCTAGGTGGAACAGGTGGGTACTGTTTATCCAATCTGGGACTTCGCCTCGGTGTATTTGGTCGAGGTTCAACCATCCATCCCCCGTAAGCATGGCAGAGATCCCTTTGGACCTCCGTTCTTTCAGAATCAAATTCTCGATCGATTAGGCGATTAATGGTGGCAGCATGGCCCTCCAGGACTATAATCCCTTTGGCTAAGCTCCCTGCTGCCCCATCACCTTCCCGCACAGCTCCTTTGTGTCTGCCTGCCCCTGCAGCAGCTTTCTGACTGTGTCTCTAAGAATGTCCGCCCGTACAGATTATCCATTTCCCCATGTCTGTCTTCTCCTCCTGACCCCGTTGGTCGTGTATCGGGGAGAGGATGTCATCCCGGTATTCAGATGTTTGGACTCGGTAGTGTCCCTCCACAGCCATGCTGGGTTTGAACTTTACTCGCCCCCCTGTTGAGATGCGTCGCTTCTGGTTTTTTTTCATGGGGGTTGCTCTGCAAAGTATTAGGATCACAAGTCTTCTGCATAGTTCCTTCATTCTGTTAATTCGTTATAGGCCCCCGAATGGGGTGTGTTAGATTCGTTTCAGCTGGGACCAGTGTTTCCATCGTCCCACACCATTCATATCTACACATGCACACGTATCACCACTGATCAATAGCTGTTTCATGGTCGGGGCCCCAGTCCACCAGCTCCTGGGATGGTTTCCCCCCTTTGATCAGATCTTGTATAGGCTGGGCCATTTCTGCATATTCTGGGATAAAGTTCTGGCAATAATTAAATAGCCCTAGTACCTGCTTGACCCCCTCCCCTCTCTGGCGTGGTCCCTTCCTTCTAGCTTTCCTCTTGGTCCTAGTGCCCCTCCCATCTGTCTTCGGGCATTTGTCTCTTCCCTTGTGTTATTATGTATCCTAGGTAGATTACTTCGTCCTTCCCTACCTGTACCTTTCTAGGGTTTACCATTAGTCCCGCATTCTGTAGGGCTCCCAGTACCATAGTCAATTAAATATTGTAGCGGGACCTGTCACTATTGGATGTTCTTGCGGAGCAGAGTTATCTTATTCAATTCGGACTACACCAATTTACACCAACCAGAATTTCACCGTGGCCACAATGGAACTCTGGTTTTAGTAGATTAATTAACCTCATAACTCCAATTTAATCCAGATCAATTTCTTTTAAATTAACTTGGAAAACAAAGCAAGAAGCCACATTAACAAAGAAACAATTTTCTTCCAAGCACATTGGCAACTGTAACTTCAAGGCTGAAGCTTATCTTTTGTAAAACAGTGAACAGATAAAACAAAACAAAATAGCACATTCTTGCAGAAAACAGTAAATTACGTCATATTTCTTATTGTCCTTTCTTCAGATATCTTTCCAAAATACTGTAAAAACATTGAATATAACTGGAGAAAAATTAGTTTTTCACATTTAAGCAAATCAAATCAAACTGCTTTGGAAGATTTCACCATAGCAACCGCGACTCCAAGGTTAAATCTTAGACTGAAACTTAATCTTTTGTTAAACAAACTTTAAGAACATAAGAAATAGGAGCAGGAGTAGGCCAATCGGCCCCTCGAGCCTGCTCCGCCATTCAATAAGATCATGGCTGATCTGATCCTAACCTCAAATCGACTTCCACTCTCCATCCCACCCGAACCCATGTGATCTCCCGGGAGAGGCGAAAAACCAGATAAAAAACCCAATGGCCAATTTGGGAGAAAAAATCTGGGAAATTCCTCTCCGACCCATCTAGGCGATCGAAACTCGTCCAGGGGATCACTCTGTCCCTGTATTTCCTGCAGTACTTACCTTCTGTAAAAGGTGATCTCCACCCCAGCCAGGAACAGGCCCAATTTACTCTTGAAGGACTCCTAGCTGGCAGCCTGTTCCCGAGGTCTCCACTAATCCGTGAATAGAACCATCTCCTGAAATCTAACACAGAATTAGAACACAAGAAGTAGGAGCAGGACCAGGCTACATGGCCCCTGGGCCCGCACTGCCACCCACAGGGCCATGACCGTTCCGAACCTAGACTCATGTCCGATTTCCTGCCCACTCCCCGTAACCCCTAATTCCCTTTACTTCTAGGAAACTGTCTATTTCTGTTTTAAATTTATTTAATGATGTAGCTTCCACAGCTCTCTGGGGCAGCAAATTCCACAGACCTACCACCCTCTGAGTGAAGAAGTTTCTCCTCATCTCAGTTTTGAAAGAGCAGCCCCTTATTCTAAGATTATGCCCCCTAGTTCTAGTTTCACCCATCATTGGGAACATCCTCACCGCATCCACCCGATCAAGCCCTTCACAATCTTATATGTTTCAATAAGATCGCCTCTCATTCTTCTGAACTCCAATGAGTAGAGTCCCAATCTACTCAACCTCTCCTCATATGTCCATCCCCTCATCCCCGGGATTAACCGAGTGAACCTTCTTTGTACTGCCTCGAAAGCAAGTATGTCTTTTCTTAAGTATGGACACCAAAACTGTATGCAGTATTTCTGTTGGTCTTCTCAGTTTTTACACACCAGCTTAATTTAAATTAGTTCAAAGTTTTTTTAATCAATTCTGGGGGCACAATCTTATTCGCACATTCTTAAAACTTCCAAAATCCAAGACGACAAAAGGGTGAAATGCTTTTTTAACACAGAGAAGTGAGTGGAGCTAAAACAAACATGATAGAATCTTTCTTTTAAAGACAGACTTTCAGACAAAAGAAATACTGTAACTTCTTAAACATTCATAGGAAAAGTTTCACACTTTAACACACATATTCTCATACAAACTGAAATTCCAGCATATTTTTAAGGTTCCTTTCACTCAGCAAATCTTGTGTTTTATTTGTCTCGGCACAGATGATAACTTCCATGTTGGTAAAGCTTTAAGTTTCTCTTTTTTTCTTTTTAAATCGGTGACTCAGCAGCTTTTCCTGGCTTTCCAAATCCCTTTTTCCCTCCTTTGCTGAGTTTTCAAATTGGTTCGCCTGCAAATTCGATCTTTTTCCTTCTTTATCTCTCCCTTCTGTTTCAATTCCTTACATTGTTTCTGGTAACAAGCTAAGATTACCATTCCCCCTTTTCCCTCTTTATCTTTGGTTTGTCCCCTCCACCAAGCCCTGTGGATCGATTAACGCTCCCAATTGTTCGAGAATGTTGATTCCTAATATTGTACCCTCCTTATTGGGACAAGCATAAAATTGTGCAGGGGTTAGAATCCCTGCCACCTCCAATAATATTACTTCACTTAAATGCATTCTTGTGGCAGATCCCCCAACCCCGGTGATCAAAACTGCCTGTTTATTTGCTACCTGTGCTCCTTGTGTCACCGTCAAAGGTGCAACGGCGAAGCCTTCTCCCTCCTCACTATCAGCATCATCTCCTTCCTCTGTTTTATTATACGGAGGAGGTGGTGGAGCGGTAGGTGTACATGATCGGGGACCAAAGAGTCCCCTTTCACTCTGACTCTCCTGAATTTCTCTCAGTTGTTTTTTGTTTCTGCTCTGGCTGCTTTTAATTCCTCTATTTTTGGTTTGTTTAAGGGGGTACATTGTAAAAGCTGTCGTACTATTATTACACCGGCCTTTTGGGTACGTTTAGTTTTCTCTTTTTGCCACCAAGTCTTTTGAATGACGGGGTCCTGACTTGGATCCCATCTGTCTCTTAACATTTTGTCGATTAAGCCCTTCCGGTCCTCTGCATAGAATCTAGTATGGGTTCCTTCCACACCCCCGTCTAATTCTTTCCCCGACACCATTTTGTGGTCTGACCTTCCCCGGCTTTACATACAACTTCTACTTGAGTTTATGTCCATTCGGCCTCTCCACGCGACTTAAATCCTATCACAAAATGTATTTACACAATAATATACGTAGTAAAAGACTCGATGTCAACACTCTTGCATTTACCTTTCAGTCTGACTGGCTTTTATCGCAATGACAATGTCTCTTCCAATACTTTGTCTAATGTTTACGCATAATATATCAAGATTATACTCACTACACGTCCAAACGCGTCCGTCCTTTTACCGCTTTACAGACTCGTCATGATTCGGATACTCATTCTGCAGACAGATGGGTGACCACCTGGATCACGTAATTTTTCCGGGTGGTGTCTCAAATCTACTGACCCCCTTGTGGCCGTTGTCCGTCTACATTCCAACATATCCTGCCGACTACGCCAAATGTTGTGGCAAAATTAAATAATTAAGTCCGCACACTAGTCTGTAAATGGTAAAGAGCCAAGCAGTTTATTTAAAACACAAAACTATTCAACAGTACAATACAAACAGTCCGCGGAGGTAACTGAAGGCTGATCAGGGAGTACAGCTAGAGCTCCTTTAGCTCGTTCCTGGCTGTCTCCTCGATTGACTTCAATTTCTATTATTTAAGTGTACAAAAGCCGTGGATACCTCGTGCACAGCTCATGACATTGTTCTAATTGGCTTAAAGCCCACATGCACAATTTGTTACATTGTTTTAATTGGCTTGAAGCCCGCATGCACAATTGCTGATTGTCACATGATCTTTACGATCTTATCTGTTGTTCCCCACGTGGTTTTACTTCCCTAGTTCGTGGCTGGTGCCTCTGTCTCCGCTGTCACCCTGTGTGCAAGCTGCACTGTTAACCCCTTAAGTCCTGAAGGGCACCTATGTTACCCTTCACTAAAAATCCACTTCACCCCCATCATTTTGAACACCTCTATTAGGTCTCCTCTTAACCTTTTCTGCTCTAAGGGGAACAATCCCAGCTTCTCCAATTTCTCCACATAACTGAAGTCCCTCATCCCTGGTACCATCCTGGTCAACCTCCTCTGCACCCTCTCCAAGGCCTTTACATCTTTCCTAAAGTGTGGTGCCCAGAACTGTACACAAGACTCCAGCTGAGGCCAAAACCCTGCAGCTGTACAAAACCCTGGTTAGCCCACACCTGGAGCACTGTGAGCAGTTCTGGGCACCACACCTTAGGAAGGATATATTGGCCTTGGAGGGAGTGCAGCGTAGGTTTACCAGAATGATACCTAGACTTCAAGGGTTAAGTTACGGGGAGAGATTACATAAATTAGGGTTGTATTCCCTGGAATTTAGAAGATTAAGGGGTCATCTGTTCGAAGTTTTCAGGATATTAAGGGGAACAGATGGGGTAGATAGAGAGAAACTATTTCCGCTGGTTGGGGATTCTAGGACTGGGGGCATAGTCTAAAAATTAGAGCCAGACCTTTCAGGAGTGAAATTAGGAAACACTTCTACACACAAAGGGTGGTAGAAGTTTGGAACTCTCTTCCGCAAACAGCAATTGATGCTCGATCAATTGTTAATTTTCAATCTGAGATTGATAGGTTTTTGTTAACCAAAGGTATTAAGGGATATGGGCCAAAGGTTAGGTCACAGATCAGCCATGATCTCATTGAATGGCGGAACAGGCTCGAGGGGCTGAATGGCCTCCTCCTGTCCTATGTTCCTAACTAGTGATTTGTAAAGGTTTAGTGTAACTTCCTTGTTTTTGTATTCAATGGCACTATTTACAAAGCCAAGTATCCCATATGCTTTCTGAACCGCCTCACCAACTTGCCGTGGCACTTTCAAAGACTTGTGAATATGGACCCCCAGGTCCCTCTGCTCTTGCACCCCCTCAAAATAGTCCCATTTAGATTATACGGCCTCTCCCTGTTGTTTCTCCCAAACTGCATCACTTCACACTTATCGTCACTTAATTTCAGAAGTCACACAACACCAGGTTATAGCCCAACAGTTTTATTTGAAATCACAAGCTTTCGGAGCACTGCTCCTTCATCAGTGCTTGTGATTTCAAATAAAACTGTTGGACTATAACCTGGTGTTGTGTGACTTCTTACATTTGTCCACCCCAGTCCAACTCTGGCATCTGCACACCATCATTTAATTTCATCTGCCTTGTGTCTGCTCATTTCACAGTCTGTCTCTGTCCTTCTGAAGTCTGCTACTACTATGCTCACTATTTACTACATTGCCAAGTTTTGTATCATCCGTAAACTTTGAAATTGTACACCTATACACAAGTCCAGGTCAGTTATATATAACAAGAAAAGCAATGGTCCTAATCCCGACCCCTGGGGGAGCCCACTGCATACCTCCCTCCAGTCAGAAAAACATCCCTCAGCACTGCTCACTGTCTCCTCTCCCTTAGCCAATTATATACCAAAATTACCATCAGCCCTTTAATTCCCTCTGCTTCTATTTTCCGCGTAGGTCTCTCGTGGTACTTTATCAAATGCATTTTAAAAGTCCATATATACAACATCTGCTGCACTACCTTCATCAACCCTTTGTTACTTCACCAAAGAACTCAATCAGGTTAGTTAGACACGATTTACCTTTAACAAATCCATACTGGCTGCCCCTTATTAACCCATGCTTCTCCCAGTGAGAATTAATTTTGTCCTTGACAATGGTCTCTAGTCATTCACCCACACTGACATTAGACTGATTGGCCTGTAGTTGCCAGGTTTATCCCTCTCCCTTTTTTAAACAGGGGTGTAACATTTGCAATCCTCCAGTCCTCTGTCACCACTCCCATATATCTGAGGGAGATTGAAAGATTGTGGTCGGAGCTACTACTAACTCCACCCTAGCTTCCCTCAGCAATCTAGGATGCATCCCATCTGGACCGGGTGACTATTAACTTTGAGTGATGACAATCTATTTAGCACCTCCTTTCTATTTTTATCCTATCCAATTTATCTACTCCCCCCCCATCCTCTACTGTGACATTAACTTCATCCTCTTCTTTTGTGGAGACAGATGCTAAGTACTCATTCAGTACCTCAGCCATGCCCTCTGCCTCTGTATGATGAGCTCCTATTTGGTCCCGAATCGGCCCCACCATTCCTTTAACTATCCTTTTACTTTTCATATGTTTATAGAAGATTTTTGGGTTCTCTTTTATGTTACCCGCTAATCTTTTCTCATATTCTCTCTTTGCCCTTATATCCTGTTTCAATTTCCCCCACACTCTCTGTATTCCCCTGGTTTTTGACTGTATTCTGTACCTGACATTTGTCGTAAACCTCCTTTTTCTGTTTTACTCTAACCTCGATATCCTTTGTCATCAGGAGCTCTAGCTTTGGATGCCCCATCTTCCCTCCTTATGGGAATATGCTTGGTTTGTACCTGAACTATCTCAGCCTTGAAGGCCTGCCATTGGTCATTCACTGTTTTCCTGGACAATCTTTGTTTCCAGTCCACCTGTGCTCGATCCCTTCTCAAATCACTGAAATTGGCTCTCTTCCAGCTGGGTATTTTCACCATTGATTTTTCTTTGTCCCTTTCCACAACTACTTTAAACCTATTGATATTGTGATCACTATTAACCAGATCCCTCCTGTCTCAGAACCGATGAGAGACCCTTTAAATGTTCTGACTGTGCAAAGAGGTTTCAGAGTTCATCCAACCTGCTGAGTCACCAGCGAGCTCACACAGATCCTCAAAGACAGGAAGATGTTTTAGAAAGGCTGGTGGCACTAAAAGTTCACAGCCATCTCAGAGTTGTGTCCCTTTAATTACAGTCTTGCAGAACAAGAAGAATCGCTGTCCCTTTAACTACCACAAATCCCTGTGTGGAGGAGAGGGGAGATACAGTCTGTCCCAGTAACAGTCGCAGAACAGAATAAGCGACCCTGTACCATAAGGGCTTGAACCTCCCCCACTCCCTGCTTTTCCTCAAGTGTCTCATCCTTAACATTCTCATCCTTGTTTTCAAATCCCTCCGTGGCCTCGCCCCTCCCTATCTCTGTAATCTCTTCCAGCCCCTACAACCTTCCGAGATATTTGCGCTCCTCTAATTCCGGCCTCTTGAGCATCCCCGATTTTAATCGCTCCACCATTGGCGGCCGTGCCTTCAGTTGCCTGGGCCCTAAGCTCTGGAATTCCTTCCCGAAACCTCTCCATCTCTCTACCTCTCTCTCTCCTTTAAGATGCTCCTTAAAACCTACTTCTTTGACCAAGCTTTTGGTCATCTGCACGAATATCGCTTTATGTGGCTCGGTGTCAAATTTTGTTTTATAACGCTCCTGTGAAGAGCCTTGGGATGTTTCACTACATTAAAGGCGCTTTATAAATACAAGTGGTTGTTGTTGCTTCCTGAAACTAATAACAAATTCCCCAGAGGGAAAAAAACTTGTACTTTTGCTCCCAAATATTAAAAAGTTTGTTCTACAGAAGCACGAGATTTATCTGCTTTTATTGATGAATTTAAAAAGTCTCTATTAAAACCTGAGCCAGTGTGTTGTGAGATAAAGAGCCTTGTGTCCAATGCGGGGAATAAAGGCCCACAGCCTCCCCTGGCCCCGGGCCCTGAACAAGGGACTGGAGAAACTTGCTGCCCTGCGGCTCGCTCCTCCAGCCCCGCCCCGCTCGCTCCCTGTTGGTCAGAAGCTCCCGTTAATCAGGCCCTGGGCCCAGGTCACGTGTCCCTCACCGACTTTACAAAGAAAGCCCCGCGCGGTCGCCGGGCGGAGCTGCAGGTCGGTGGGAGTGGGGTTGGTAGATTAATAAACTGCGGGTAGGCAGTGCCGCAGGGTTTATAAAGTTGGAGAATGGCCTGAGGCCCGAATGAGATCCCACGGCCCGGTCTGTGTTCCGCCGGATGGCAGCGGTGAGGCTTTTTCTCGGTGAAAGGCCCGGGTTACGTGCCGCCATCTTGGTGGAGGAAAGACGGACCGGTTCCCCCTGCAGCACAGCGTATGTGCGGCCATCTTCTCTCCTCCTGAGGCGGTCCCTGGGCCCGAGGATGACGCGCTTCCGCAAACAATGGGTTGTCAGGTGACTGATGAGCGTGGCACCAGGAAACCCGGACAGGAGAAACCACAACTGGATCGACACAGCCGAGCCGCCAATCCAGAGCTGGCTTGTATGAGGGCGGGTGCTGGATGCGGAAGTCGGTCCCTGGCCGCCTGCGTAGGTCTTTTTGTTGCTTCAGTTTGAGCTGGAGTGGCGATGGAGGAGAAGCTGCTGTGTTTAACCCCCAGTAATCCTGAGCCCAGCAGGACCCAACAATTTGATGGCGAGGACATCATTTCCGACAGTGCAGTGCCGCAGGGCGCTACCGGCTACCGCCGCCGCTAACCTCCCACTGAATATCGCGGGAGGCACAAAGCAACCCAATTTCACCCCCTTGTCCAAGTAGTGAGCGGCCTCCTTATTCTTACCACCAAAACACACCACCTCACACTGACCTGTAGTGAAATTCATTAACACACCACCTCACACTGATCTACAGTGAAATTCATTAACACACCACCTCACACTGATCTATAGTGAAATTCATTAACACAACACCTCACACTGATCTATAGTGAAATACATTAACACATCAACTCACACTGACCTACACAGACATTCATTAACACACCACCTTACACTAATCTATAGTGAAATTCATTAACACAACACCCCACACTGATCTAGTGAAAATCATTAACACACCACCTCACGCTGACCTACACAGACATTCATTAACACACCACCTTACACTAATCTACAGTGAAATTCATTAACACACCACCTCACACTGATCTATAGTGAAATTCATTAACACACCGCCTCACACTGATCTACAGTGAAATTCATTAACTCACCCCCTCACACTGATCTACAGTGAAATTCATTAACACACCACCTCACACTGATTTACAGTGAAATTCATTAACACACCACCTCACACTGATCTACAGTGAAATTCATTAACTCACCGCCTCACACTGATCTACAGTGAAATTCATTAACACACCACCTCACACTGATCTACAGTGAAATTCATTAACACACCACCTCACTGATTTTTGTGAAATTCATTAACACACCACCTCACACTGATCTACAGTGAAATTCGTTAACACACCGCCTCACACTAATCTACAGTGAAATTCATTAACACACCACCTCACACTGATCTATAGTGAAATTCATTAACACACCCCTCACACTGATCTACAGTGAAATTTATTAACACACCACCTCACACTGATCTACAGCGAAATTCATTAACACACCACCTCACACTGATCTGTAGTGAAATTCATTAACACACCACCTCACACAGATTTATAGTGAAATTCATTAACACCACCTCACACTGAACTACAGTGAAATTCATTAACACACCACCTCACACTGATCTACAGTGAAATTCATTAGCACACCACCTCACACTGATCTATAGTGAAATTCATTAACAAACCACCTCACACTGATCTATAGTGAAATTCATTAACACACCGCCTCACACTAATCTATAGTGAAATTCATTAACACACCACCTCACACTGATCTATAGTGAAATTCATTAACACACCACCTCACACTGATCTATAGTGAAATTCATGAACACACCACCTCACACTGATCTACTATGAAATTCATTAACACACCCCTCACACTGATCTACAGTGAAATTTATTAACACACCAACTCACACTGATCTATAGTGAAATTCATTAACACACCACCTCACACTGATCTATAGTGAAATTCATTAACACACCACCTCACACTGATTTATAGTGAAATTCATTAACACACCACCTCACACTGATCTATAGTGAAATTCATTAACACACCACCTCACACTGATCTACAGTGAAATTCGTTAACACACTGCCTCACACTAATCTACAGTGAAATTCATTAACACACCACCTCACACTGATCTATAGTGAAATTCATTAACACACCACCTCACACTGATCTATAGTGAAATTCATTAACACACCACCTCACACTGATCGATAGTGAAATTGATTAACACACCGCCTCACACTAATCTATAGTGAAATTCATTAACACACCACCTCAAACTGATCTATAGTGAAATTCATTAACACACCTCCTCACACTGACCTATAGTGAAATTTATTAACACACCACCTCACACTGATCTATAGTGAAATTCATTAACACACCACCTCACACTGATCTATCGTGAAATTCATTAACATACCACCTTACACAGATCGATAGTGAAATTCATTAACACACCGCCTCACACTAATCTACAGTGAAATTCATTAACACACCACCTCACACTGATCTATAGTGAAATTCATTAACACCACCTCACACTGATCTATAGTGAAATTCATTAACACCACCTCACACTGATCTATAGTGAAATTCATTAACACACCCCTCACACTGATCTACAGTGAAATTTATTAACACACCACCTCACACTGATCTATAGTGAAATTCATTAACACACCACCTCACACTGATCTATAGTGAAATTCATTAACACACCACCTCACACTGATTTATAGTGAAATTCATTAACACACCACCTCACACTGATCTATAGTGAAATTCATTAACACACCACCTCACACTGATCTACAGTGAAATTCGTTAACACACCACCTCACACCAATCTACAGTGAAATTCATTAACACACCACCTCACACTGATCTATAGTGAAATTCATTAACACACCACCTCACACTGATCTATAGTGAAATTCATTAACACACCACCTCACACTGATCGATAGTGAAATTCATTAACACACCGCCTCACACAAATCTACAGTGAAATTCATTAACACACCACCTCACACTGATCTATAGTGAAATTCATTAACACATCCCTCACACTGATCTACAGTGAAATTTATTAACACACCACCTCACACTGATCTACAGCGAAATTCATTAACACACCACCTCACACTGATCTATAGTGAAATTCATTAACACACCACCTCACACTGATTTATAGTGAAATTCATTAACACCACCTCACACTGATCTATAGTGAAATTCATTAGCACACCACCTCACACTGATCTACAGTGAAATTCATTAACACACCACCTCACACTGATCTATAGTGAAATTCATTAACAAACCACCTCACACTGATCTATAGTGAAATTCATTAACACACCACCTCACACAGATCGATAGTGAAATTCATTAACACACCGCCTCACACTAATCTATAGTGAAATTCATTAACACACCACTTCACACTGATCTATAGTGAAATTCATTAACACACCACCTCACACCGATCTATAGTGAAATTCATTAACACACCACCTCACACTGATCTACTATGAAATTCATTAACACACCCCTCACACTGATCTACAGTGAAATTTATTAACACACCACCTCACACTGATCTATAGTGAAATTCATTAACACACCACCTCACACTGATCTATAGTGAAATTCATTAACACACCACCTCACACTGATTTATAGTGAAATTCATTAACACACCACCTCACACTGATCTATAGTGAAATTCATTAACACACCACCTCACACTGATCTACAGTGAAATTCGTTAACACACTGCCTCACACTAATCTACAGTGAAATTCGTTAACACACCACCTCACACTGATCTATAGTGAAATTCATTAACACACCACCTCACACTGATCTATAGTGAAATTCATTATCACACCACCTCACACTGATCTACAGTGAAATTCGTTAACACACCGCCTCACACTAATCTACAGTGAAATTCATTAACACACCACCTCACACTGATCTATAGTGAAATTCATTAACACACCACCTCACACTGATCTACAGTGAAATTCATTAACACACCACCTCACACTGATCTATAGTGAAATTCATTAACACACCACCTCACACTGATCTATAGTGAAATTCATTAACACACCACCTCACACTGATCGATAGTGAAATTCATTAACACACCACCTCACACTGATCTATAGTGAAATTCATTAACACACCACCTCACACTGATCTATAGTGAAATTCATTTGCCAATTACACGCCCATTCTGAAATTTATTAATGTCTTCTTGCATTTTGTGTTCCTCAGTATTAACCCTACCTCCCAATTTGGTGTCATCGACAAAGTTTAAAATTGTTCTTCTGATTCCCGAGTCCAAATCGTTTATGAACAACAGTGAATCCAGCACCGATCCCTGTGGAACACCACATCCCACCTTTTGCCAGTCTGAGTAGCTGCTCCCAACCCCTACTCTCTGTTTCCTGTTTTGTAACCAGTTTGCTATCCAGAAACAGTGTGTAAGATCGACAAGATGACCAAGATCAGGCCATGTGGAGTGAAGGGCCAGGAAGCAGAATGGATGGAAAGCTGGCTACAAAACAGAAATCAGAGGGTTGGAGTTAAGGGAAGATTGTTGCGAACTTTTCATCCATTCTGCTGCCTGGCCCTTGACTCCACACGGCCTGACCGTGGTCATCTTGTAGACCGTACATACTGCAGGCACAGTTCTCCAGTGGTGGAGGGGGTGGATATTAAGTCCTGTGGCAGGGGCACTGATGAAGTGGATTTCTCTGTGAGTTTTGATGCATCGCTAGTGGTGTTTTTCACCTCTTTCCTCTTTCCTCTTTTATTGCCAGTTCATTAAAGCCTCTCAGGTAGGTTACACAAAAAAATGAGGTCTGTTAAGTTTCTGTCAGAATAACAGGCCTGAACTTGAGTTAGAAAACATTTAGTAATTAAACTAGACTGGGCGGGGCCTGAGGTGTCAATTAGTAATGGAAAAGTGGCGGCCAGCATACTTTACACCAGGGCTGAGGACCCGGGGACTCGGGTTTCTGAATAATTTAATGATTAATTTTGTTTATTGGCCAATCTCAATCAGACTGGCGGGTCATCTTGCTGTCTGGCGGAGGCGAGGTTCCCCAGTGGAGGGCTCTCTATGCGGGGTCCTTTCCTGCACCATTGCAAGTCCAGATGTGATGTGATGTTTGTGGCCTAGAGGAATCCACGGGCTGTGTATATATTCAGTGTGAGAGGTTGCAGCCCCTGTATAGTTACCTGAAGGGGCTGCTCCTCAACTCTTGGTTACACTTTAGCCCCACGCTCCTAATCTTTGGCCGCCCGGTGCGGAGGTGGGGTGGGTAAGTCAGAGGATCTTCTCCTGGACTTGTTCTTGGGCCTGGCGAAAACAGCAATTTGTAGGCCCAGGATGGGCGGGGCCCATGGGGGGATCGCTCTGGCTGCCTGCCTCTCTCCCGTGGTCTTGTCCCTGCCCAGGTGGCCCTGGAGAGGTAGCAGGCGGTGTCTTGACCGGTATGCCTGATGCCTTCGGTGACCAGTGGGCACCTCAGGTTAAAGAGGATTTGATTAAGAAGTTTGCAGATGATACTAAAATCGGCTGTGTGGTTGATACTGAAGAAGGAAGCTGTAGACTGCAGGAAGATATCAATAAATTGGTCAGGTGGGCAGAACAGTGGCAAATGGAATTCAATCCAGGGAAGTGTGAGGAAATGCATTTGGGGAGGGCTAACAAGGAAATGGAATACACATTAAATGGTAGGCCACTGAGTAGTGTAGAGGAACAAAGGGACCTTGGAGTTCATGTCCACAGATCCCTGAAGGTAGCAGGCCAGGTAGATAAGGTGGTTAAGAAGGCATACGGACTGCTTGCCTTT
Organism: Somniosus microcephalus; assembly: GCF_052327205.1. NCBI lineage: Eukaryota > Metazoa > Chordata > Chondrichthyes > Squaliformes > Somniosidae > Somniosus > Somniosus microcephalus. Next base: position 279,969 of record NW_028225555.1, on the reverse strand, counting down.
ATTAGGCATGGTGTAGAATACAAGAGCAGGGGGGTTATGCTTCAACTGTATAAAACACTAGTTAGGCCTCAGCTAGAGTACTGCATGCAGTTCTGGTCACCACATTACAGGAAAGATATGATTGCACTAGAGAGGGTACAGAGGTGATTTACAAGGATGTTGCCGGGAGTAAAGAATCTAGTGAGTCGGTGGGAATCCTGAGCGGCAGAGCGGGGCTATAAAAGTCCCAGAGACCAGGTAAGGCCTCAGTGCATCGGCGGGAATCCTGAGCGGCAGAGCGGGGCTATAAAATTCCCCAGAGACCAGGTAAGGCCTCAGTGCGTTGGCGGGAATCCTGAGCGGCAGAGCGGGGCTATAAAAGTCCCAGAGACCAGGTAAGGCCTCACAGCGTCGGCGGGAATCCTGAGTGGCAGAGCGGGGCTATAAAAGTCCCCAGAGACCAGGTAAGGCCTCAGTGCATCGGCGGGAATCCTGAGCGGCAGAGCGGGGCCATAAAAGTCCCAGAGACCAGGTAAGGCCTCAGTGCGTCGGCGGGAATCCTGAGCGGCAGAGCGGGGCTATAAAAGTCCCAGAGACCAGGTAAGGGCTCACAGCGTCGGCGGGAATCCTGAGTGGCAGAGCGGGGCTATAAAAGTCCCAGTGACCAGGTAAGGCCTCACAGTGTCGGCGGGAATCCTGAGCGGCAGAGCGGGGCTATAAAAGTCCCAGAGACCAGGTAAGGCGTCACAGTGTCGGCGGGAATCCTGAGCGGCAGAGCGGGGCTATAAAAGTCCCAGAGACCAGGTAAGGCCTCACAGTGTCGGCGGGAATCCTGAGCGGCAGAGCGGGGCTATAAAAGTCCCAGAGACCAGGTAAGGTGTACCAGTCTCCAGTCTGGAAGGAGAGAGGTAAAAAGTAATCCAAGTGTGACGTCACCAGAAAGCGGGTAAGTGATTGGTTGGTAAGTATTTCTCCCTTTTAAGCTTAAATCTCTTTGGTTTATAGTTTCTAAGGTGTGATATTCACCATCTAGAATCGGGGCAGGGGGTATTTAAGAATAATATTAATAAATTTAATTAATTACATAGAATGGGAGATCAGGTGATGTGTTGCTGCTGCAATATGTGGGAGCTGGTGGACACCATTGATGCTCACGGTGATCACATTTGCAGTAAGTGTTGGCTGCTCGAGGAATTCCGGCTCTGTGTTGAAGGGCTGGAGTCCGAGCTTCAAACACTGAGACACATCAGGGAGGGGGAGAGTTACCTGGACACTGTGTATCACGACTTAGTCACGCCAATTAGATTAATTAATTCAGATGTAGTCCGTGGCCAGGGTCAGGACGGTGTGACTAGAAGTGAGGCAGGTACGGGGATCCAGGAGGTAATGTTGGAGGAGCCGCAGCCCTTGCACTTGTCCAACAGGTTCGAGGCTCTTACTCCCTGTGAGGATGGGAACAGGGACTGCGGGGAGGATGAGCAACCTGGCCACAGCACCGTGGAGCAGGGGGCCATTCAAGTGGGGGGAGTTAAAAGAAATGTTGTAGTGGTAGTGGATAGTATCGTTAGGGGGATAGATAGAGTTCTTTGCAGCCGAGAGCGAGAGTCCCGAAGGCTGTGTTGCCTGCCCGGTGCCAGGGCTAAGGAAATCTCCTCTGGGCTGGAGAGAAACTTGGAGTGGGAGGGGGAGGATCCAGTTGTCGTGGTCCAAGTTGGTACCAACGACATAGATAGGACAAGGAAGGAGGTTCTGCTGAGGGAGTTTGAGTAGCTAGGGGCCAAATTAAAAAGCAGAACCACAAGGGTAATAATCTCTGGATTACTACCTGAGCCACGAGCGAATTTGGCTAGGGTAAATAAAATTAGAGAGTTAAATGCGTGGCTCAAAGACTGGTGTGGGAGAAATGGGTTTTGCTTCCTGGGACACTCGCACCAGTACTGGGGCAGGAGGGAGCTGTTCCGTTGGGACGGGCTTCACTTGGCCAGTGCTGGGACTAGAGTCCTGGCAGATCATATAACTAGGGCTGTAGAGAGGGCTTTAAACTAATTAGTGGGGGGAGGTTCCTGGAGAGCAAATAATAAAAATGACAACAGAGAAGGTCATAGACTTAGGTAGCAGTGGGGAAATTAAAAATCAGAGTGTGTCAGGAAGGGGCAGAAGGTATGGAGTAAAAGGTAAAGTAATAAAAAGGGCAAAAGCAGGAACTAAGTGTCACAAAACATCTTTGAAAGTCCTCTATCTGAATGCACGTAGCATTCGTAACAAAATAGACGAGTTAATGGCACAAATAATTACATATGTGTATGATCTTGTGGCCATCACAGAAACATGGCTGCAGGGTGACAATGCCTGGGAATTAAACATACCAGGTTATTTAACGATCAGGAAGGACAGGCAGGAAGGAAGGGGAGGTGGGGTGGCTATGTTAATAAAGGAAGGAATCACTGTAATACAGAGAAATGATATTGGGTCAAAAGATCAGGATAATGAAACAGTTTGAGTGGAGGTAAGGAATAATAAGGGGAAAAAAACACTAGTGGACATAGTCTATCGGCCTCCGAACAGTGGCAACTCTGTTGGACGGAGTATCAATCAGGAAATAGCTGAGGCTTGTAATAAGGGAACATCTATAATTATGGGGGATTTTAACTATCATATTAATTGGACAAATCAAATTGGGCCAGGCTGCCTTGAGGATGAGTTCATTGAGTGTATTAGGGATGGGTTTCTTGAGCAGTATGTAACTGAACCGACCAGGGGGCAAGCAACCTTAGATCTGGTCCTGTGTAACGAGACAAGATTAATTAAAAATGTCCTAGTAAAGGATCCCCTTGGAATGAGTGACCATAACATGGTTGAATTCCATATTCAATTAGAGGGTGAGAAGGTTGGATCTCAAACAAGCGTGCTAAGCTTGAATAAAGGAGACTATGAAGGTATGAGAGCGGAATTGAGTGGAGTGGATTGGGAAAATAGATTAAAGGGTAAGACGATACATGTTCAGTGGTGTACATTTAAGGAGTTATTTTACAACTTCCAAAAAATATATATTCCACTGAGAAGAAAAGGGTGTAAAAGAAAACACAGCCATCCATGGCTAAGTAAAGAAATTAAGGATAGTATTCGACTAAAAACAAGGGCATATAAGGTAGCCAAATCTAGTGGGAGGATAGAGGATTGGGAAAACTTTAAAAGACAGCAAAAAATAACAAAAAGATTGATTAAGAAAGGGAAGATAGATTATGAAAGTAAATTAGCAAAAAATATAAAAACAGATAGTAAGAGTTTTTATAGTTATATAAAAAGAAAAAGGGTGGCTAAAGTAAATGTTGGTCCCTTAGAGGATGAGACCGGGAAATTAATGGTGGGAAATATGGAGATGGCAAAAACACTGAATGAATATTTTACATCAGTCTTTACAGTAGAAGACACTAAGAATATCCCAACACTGGACAAACAGGGGGCTGAAGGGGGGGAGGAGCTAAACATGATCAAAATCACTAAGGAAGTGGTACTTGGTAAAATAATGGGACTCAAGGCGGATAAATCACCTGGACCTGATGGCTTACATCCTAGGGTCTTGAGGGAAGTGGTGGTAGGGATTGTGGATGCATTGGTAATAATTTTCCAAAACTCCCTGGACTCGGCAAAGGTCCCGGCAGACTGGAAAACTGCTAATGTAACACCCTTATTTAAAAAGGGCAGTAGACAGAAGGCTGGAAACTATAGACTGGTTAGCCTAACATCCGTGGTAGGTAAAATTTTGGAGTCCATTATTAAGGAGACAGTAACAGGACATTTGGATAATCATAATTTAATAGGACAAAGTCAGCATGGTTTTATGAAGGGGAAGTCATGTTTGACAAATTTGCTGGTGTTCTTTGAGGTAGTAACGTATAGGGTGGATAAAGGGGAACCAGTGGACGTAGTGTATTTAGACTTCCAAAAGGCATTTGACAAGGTGCCACACAAAAGATTATTGCTTAAGATAAAAAATCACGGGATTGGGGGTAATATTCTGGCATGGATAGAGGATTTGCTATCTAACAGAAGGCAGAGAGTTGGGATAAATGGTTCATTCTCAGACTGGCAATCAGTAACTAGTGGTGTTCCGCAGGGGTCAGTGCTGGGTCCCCAACTCTTTACAATCTATATTAACGATTTGGAGGAGGGGACCGAGTGTAACATATCAAAGTTTGCAGATGATACTAAGATGGGAGGGAAAGTAGTGAGTGAGGAGGACATAAAAAACCTGCAAGGGGACATCGACAGGCTATGTAAGTGGGCAGAGATTTGGCAGATGGAATACAATACTGGAAAGTGTGAGGTTATGCACTTTGGCAGGAAAAATCGTAGAGCAAGTTATTATCTTAATGGCAAGAAACTGGAAAGTACTGAAGTACAAAGGGATCTGGGGGTCCTGGTGCACGAAACTCAAAAGGTTAGTATGCAGGTGCAGCAAGTGATTAAGAAGGCCAATGGAATGTTGGCTTTCATTGCTAGGGGGATAGAATATAAAAACAGGGAGGTATTGCTGCAGTTGTACAAGGTATTGGTGAGACCGCACCTGGAATACTGCGTACAGTTTTGGTGTGCATACTTAAGAAAGGACATACTTGCTCTCGAGTCAGTACAAAGAAGGTTCACTCGGTTAATCCCGGGGATGAGGGGATGGACATATGAGGAGAGGTTGAGTAGATTGGGACTCTACTCATTGGAGTTCAGAAGAATGAGAGGCGATCTTATTGAAACATATAAGATTGTGAAGGGGTTGGATCGGGTGGATGCTGGGAAGCTGTTCCCGATGATGGGTGAAACTAGAACTAGGGGGCATAGTCTTAGACTAAGGGGCTGCTCTTTCAAAACTGAGATGAGGAGGAACTACTTCACTCAGAGGCTGGTAGGTCCATGGAATATGCTGCCCCAAAAAGCTGTAGAAGCTACATCGTTACATAAATTTAAAACAGAAATAGACAGTTTCCTAGAAGTAAAGGGAATTAAGGGTTACGGGGAGCGGGCAGGAATTTGGACATGAGTCTAGGTTCGGGTCGGTCATGGCCCTGTGGGTAGCGGAGCGGGCCCAAGGGCTGTGTAGCCTGATCCTGCTCCTATTTCGTGTGTCTAATTCTGTTAGGTTCAGGAGATGGTTCTGTGAGAGTGGATTGGCAGTTAGGATCAGATCAGCCATGATCTTATTGAATGGCGGAGCAGGCTCGAGGGGCCGATTGGCCTACTCCTGCTCCTATTTCTTATGTTCTTATGTTCCTATGAGGAAAGACGGGATAGGCTGGGTCTGTTTTCCTTGGAACAGAGGAGGCTGAGGGGAGACCTTATTGAGCTGTATAAAATTATGAGGGGCCTAGATAAAGTGGATAGAAAGGACCTATTTCCCTCAGCAGAGGGGTCAAAAACCAGGGGGCACAGATTTAAAGTAATTGGGGGAAGGTTTAGAGGGGAAATTTCTTCACCCAGAGGGTTGTGGGGGTCTGGAACTCACTGCCTGAAAGGGTGGTAGAGGCAGGAACCCTAACCACATTTAAAAAGTACTTGGATGTGCACTTGGGATGCTTTACCCTGCAGGGCTATGGACCAAGAGCTGGGAAGTGGGATTAGGCTGGATCGCTCTTTGTTGGCTGGCGCGGACACGATGGGCTGAAATGGCCTCCTTCCGTGCTGTAACTTTCTATGATTCTAAGAGGCGATAATCGATCCTCACAGTCACATTATGATTGAATTATTATTTGTGAGTGTTGCTGTATTGTACACAGTTATTCATAGAATAGATTCATAGCGACTTGCAGCACAGAAGGAGGTGATTCGGCCCATCGTGCCTGTGCCAGCTCTTTGAAAGAGTCGTCGTGTTTAGTCCCACATCCTCATTTTTGTCTGTAACCCTGTCAGTTGCTCAAGTTCCCGTCCAACTCTGCTTTATAATTATTAACGGAATCAGCTTCCACCATCTTTTCAGGTCGAGTGTTCCAGATCCCCACAACTCTGAGTACAAACATTTCTCCTCATCTCTCCTCTACATCTTTTGCCAATATTTTTGAATCTTCTCTAGTTATTGACCCACTCACCAGAGGGAATGTTTCTTTCCCTATTTATCCTGTCAAAATCTCTCACCATCTTGAAAACCTCTATTAAATCACCTCTGAACCTTCTCTGTTCCAAGGAGGACAGTCCGAACTTTTCCAACCTCTCCTCATAACTGAAGTCCCTCATCCTGGTAAACCTCCTCTGGGCCCTTTCTAAGGCCTGTAGGATTCGCAAAATTGAATATTGTATCATAAGGGTCTAATGGCAGAGGAGGCCTTGTTTTTAAAGACTGTTTTAAAAGAAGCCCAGGAAAAAGGGGCATCCAAAATGGCCACCAGACCCCGTGACCGACTTATTGGGACACTTTAAAATGGTTCCTGCAGCCCCCAGACAGCCTTTGTGGATTCAGCCCACAGTAAGTTCTGGAAGCCATTTCTGAGAAAACGAAACCAGACACAAACACATACATATAGATTGGATTCAGATCCAGTCAGATCGGCCTGTAGATAAAGGCCATCGAAACATTTACCCAGACAAAGGGAAACAGTTACACATTCATGAGGAGAGCATCAAAGACACGTTAAAGACATCGAGAAGACATTAAAAACAATACAGGTCATTCCAGACCAGAGATGGCCCTTTACCGGCCATCCCGAAAGTACTTTAAAATATAATAACTCCCCGTTGTGATACAAGCCCGCCAAAAGTTAAACAAAGACTAACCATGATCTGGGCAGGAGATAAGGTTTCTCTTGAGAAGTGTATTTGGAGTCCCCGGGTAACCATCAGTAGCGATTTAGAGAGAAATCTCAGGACGAATCTCAGTAGTGATCTAAAGTAGCCATCTGAAGGAGCGATCAGGATGAAACTTCGATCCAGAGACCAAGAAGGGGGTTCGAGTCTGCCTCCCGCCCCGGGGTAACCATCGGGAGACCATCGACAAACCCCGGGCCATTGACGAGACAAAAGGGCAGCAGCCCTACAGAAGAAACCTAGCTGAAAATGGTAACTAACTAGACTGCATGAAGAGACCTATTTGAAAATGGTCAAACAGTTGGCCTTCCCCCACATCGATGTCCAGGCCTGCTGAGGTCCAGCCTGTCCGTGACCTTCACCTCGAGGGAGAGAAGGTGTGTCACAGCTCGCAGCCCGCAGCGCTGACCACGAGGAAACAGGACGCCTGAAAGGATCAAAACGCAGACCTGTTTCAAAACCTTGCAATTTCTAGCTGGATTGGTGAGCATGTTTCTGGCCCTTCATAATCGGATCTAGATAGGTTTAAGGGGGTGGACATTTTTGGGTATAATTAACATGAGTTGTTGTCCCTCGATGTTCCGTGTGTTTTCCCCATTTCATGATGATCTTCATAAAGTATAATATGCCTGTATCTATTTTAGTTAGTACTGTATTTTGATTTGTTTTTCCCTCCCATGTACCCTCTTATTTGCTTGCATTTGATTTGTTTTTCCTTATGCAATAAAATTTCATTTCGTTTCATTAAACTTGCTCTATAAGAGTATTCTCTGCATTGTAGTTCCTGCACCTAAGTCCAGTGTCTAGAACCTAAGGGGCGAGTGGGTCGAACCACTCAAGGTTTTACTGTGCAAGAGGGAGAGAGAGGCCTCTAGAGAGAGAAACCTCTGCGACCTCGGAGAGAAAACCCCTTACAGGCCTTTACACCTTTCCTCAAGTGTGGGGCCCAGACTTGTCCACAACACTCCAGCTGAGGCCTAGCCTGTGATTTATGAAGTTCCAGCATCATCTCTTTGCTTTTATATTCTATTCCTCTGTTTCTAAACCCAAGTAACCGGTTATTGGTTGTTTATTATCTGGGGGGCACTGGGGCACTTGCCTTCAGGGGTTTTGCTCCCGTCTGGTGTCACTGGGGCAACTCAGAGTCAACCCTACAGGTGGTGAAAAATGGCCCAATCTCAAACGGATGACAAAGATGAGGAGAAATGTTTTCACTCAGAGAGTTGTTGGGATCTGGAACGCTCAGGGAGCGGGTTAATGAACCCCGGGATCCCTGATAGCCAGCCAGGAATCTTGTGCTGCTGCTGTGCCAGAAGAGAGGAGAGGGGAGGATAGGACAGGTGAGGTCTCGCTCTCTCTGTCCAGGAGGAGAGACCACATCTGTTGCTGCTGCAGCTACTATTGGGGTGCCAGAGGAGAGGAGAGGAGAGACCAGGAGACCAGACCAGAGCTAACAACAAAGGGAAGCCATTCCATCACTGTTTCCCCAACTGGTCTCCATTACAGGAGAGGGAGAGAGGTGAGAAAAACGAACATCCTACATCTGTTCAGAAGGAGGGAGAGCCGTTGGAAAACTTCTACAGGTGGGTCTTTCATGGTGCACTCTCATAAAGACTTTGTATTTAAGTGGGGGGGAGGAAAGAAGAAGGAGAAGAAAACATCTAGGGGTGTGTGTGAGCGTGTGTGGCTCTTGTAAAAACTAGGCCACACACACCACTAGCAAACACCCCTCCCTATTGCTTGACCTGGGACAGCTGGAGCTGCCCAGGCGAAGTCATCATTTAATTATCACATCGTTAAGACCTGGTGGTGGACTGAGCCTGGGCATCTCCACCTTTATTTTCCCAGGTGAAGACATCTTCTCCCCCCACAAGAAGACCATCAATAGAGACTTATTTTTCAGAGAGTGCACCCCTGTGAGCACCCACCCACCATCTTGAGTGGAGATCCAGCCCCTGCGGCCTCCCTCCTTCCCACCCCCCTTTCTCTCTCTCTTTGCCTCTCTCTAAAGAGGCACCTCATATCCATTAATTGCCCATTGAGCATAGGGGAGAAGGCCCCTCTCCCAATTTAATCAACAAGGGGAGAGGCGTGCCTTCACTTTTAAAGCTCCCTCTGCTCAGGGAAAACAACCACTGAGGCCATTAACATCACCGGGCCTGTGACTTGGGTGGGTGTAGCCCTTTATAATAAGCGCCCCACGATGGCGGCCACATCATCACCGGTGACGGGGCCAGCAAGGTCATACGCAAGTGTGGCAGCCATGGCCAAGGCTGCTCCCACTGCTTCTGCTGCCCCGTCACCTTTCCGGCTACTCACTAAAAAACACGGGGTGAAGAGCTACACTCACCCCAACATGACTGTTACCGCTGAGTTGGAGCCTGAACGGACCAAGTGAGATACAAGGTCGACGTATACTCAACCTCAGCTTAATAGAGTAATAAGACTCAGACGACTGTGGTATAATTGAAATGTGAGAATACACTTTATTTGCAGAGCGCTCTGGGAGAAGTGCTATGCACCCCTGTGCAACCGCCAAGCTTCTCGTTTATCACTCTAAATGCATTTACCTTTATACACAAATGAAAGGTTAAGCGGATTAATCACAGGAATGCCTCATGACATTGTAGCAGTAAGATATTGTAAACAATGTTCAGCAGAAAAACAATGCTCAGCAGAACTAAGACGTCTTCGGACCTTACACCGTGAGATATGATAAGCAGAAAATAAAACAATAGCAGACTGTCTGTCCTTGCAAGATAACCGAAGTAAAAAACAGGATGCAGCTGGCACTACTCATCCCAGGGTAGCCCAAGGTCCAGTTTTAGCCTGTAACGAATGTCAAGTATCCCGACGAGCTTTGCAAAGTCCTTTAGTACCGAAATTTCCTCCAACAAACCCTCCTTTTGGTCCTGGAGCACGATCCTCTTGCTCCAGGCGACCACCAATCTTCTTTCTTCACAGTGTCGATCTTACAACCACTGACTTAAGGGGGAGTCGGCCGGATTAGCTTTGTCCTCCGTTTGCTGTTCTTCAGGCAATAGCTCGTCTATCATACTGACTGGCATTAACTGTGTCATTGCCATTTTGCAACAAGTTTTTAAGATGGTTAACAGACAGCATATTGCAACACATATCGCGACAATAATGACCAGCGTATGCATTATCCAGGGGCCCCATCCCGTTAGTCCTAGCCAGTCCAACCATCCCTGCCTGGGATTGGTATGGAGTTTCTTCACTTCATCCCTCATGTGGGTTACTAAGTTCTCGGAGCTATCTGGGATATAGGTACAACATTCCTGCCCTATCAAGGCACATGTAACCCCCCCCCGCTCCACTAACAGGTAGTCTAATGCCATCCGGTTCTGTAAGGCAACTGTCCATATCGCCGTCATCTCATCTGCCAGTGCCTCCTCGGTGTCATTAGCTACCTAGCACATATCCCAAATAACAAGATCCAGTCCAAGACCGGGGGAGCCATGGGTAGGCTCTGTGACCACATATAAAATAGGTCCTATTATACGCGGTTAGATTGTTGCCCAGTGACTTACGAATCCTCCACCTCCATCTGATTTCCTCTCCTTCCCATGGTCCCCCAGTTGCCTTATTGGGGGTTCCGATATGATTTAATTGGAAGAAACCTTGGCCGCAGCCTTCAGTGAGGTTGCATTTTGTTATATTAACATCTTGGAAACAATTACTGCGTCCTACTTCCATGCCTCCGGATACATTCTTCGTTAAACATATTGGCCCCTCCGGCCCACCAACCCTTAAAGTATTAGTAAGGACTAAGGATGGAGGCTGCCTATTCCGATTATAATTAGGCTGGTACCACCCCTGGAAAGTGGTTAGGTCATAACCTGCCGACTTCCATTTGTCTCTGTCACCCTCCTGGTTGTATGAATCTTTATAATTGCCGCTGACGTTCTGGCGCATGACCCATTCCGCCATCTCTGAGGCATTGAACAGGATGGCTCTCAACGGAATTCCTCCTTTACTATGTGACTACAGACCCAACAGCTGGACTGTCCCTTTTCCTTAGCATACTCATATGACATATATATATAAGTATTTACATGTAATTCCCGCTTACATAGCGGTCTTCCCCCGGCTACCGTAACAATACATATTATCGCAACTAAACCTATTACGGTCTCCCTCCTCATCTTTTATTAAATACTGTTGTTCTGGTGTTATTTTAATCTTTCTTTGGCCCTCCCGATAACACTCTTGTATTAACACATTTAAGTAAAAGCACATAAGCACAAATGATGCAATAAGCCACAAAACAAACGCCCACACAGGCACACAGATCAAAGAATCATACATTAATCAGCCGTTATTGATCTGTAAGACAAGTACAAAGGATGTGTCATTAGTGATTTGCTACACACACACACCCTCCTTTTGTTCATTGTACCCCACTAGACTCATCTTCCCTCTGCTGAGGTTCTCTACTGGTATTACCATCCCTGGGATTTTCTTCCTGTATTGATGGTTTGGGCTCGACTGAACCCGCCCTTTTCTCGTAAACCTTCAGTTGAGTCCAATGTTTCCAAACCCCCTTCCCTCTTATGTCCAGACAGGCACAGGTGTCTCCACTAATTATAACTTCATACGGCCCGCTCCATTTTGGAGCGAAACCTGGTTTTGCAGGCAACATCTTTACCATGACCTTTGTTCCCGCTGGGGGTACCTCGGGGAGCATATTGAGCCGTAGCTCCTCATCTCGCTCGCTTTGGTGGTCTCGGACTTCTTTGCGCATCTCTTTTAACTGAGTGCCTAATTCCAAAACGTATCGTCTTAATTTATCTTTTAATGGGCCTACGTCGGTCCCACCTGTTATGATGCCTTCGGGTAATTGCATCGCTCGTCCTGTCATTAGTTCATAAGGGGTCAAACCGGTTGTCCGGTTTCTGGTGGCTCGGAGTTTCATCAGGATAATGGGTAATACTTCGGCCCAAGTTTTTCCCGATTCCTGCATTGCCTTGGCTAATGCATTCTTAAGGGTCCGGTTCATTCGTTCCACCATTCCCGAACTCTGGGGATGATACGGGATGTGGAACTTCTGTTTAATCCCCATCAGTTGGCATATATTTTTTACCACGCTTCCCGTGAAATGTGTCCCCTGATCAGAATCTATCTGCAGAGGCACTCCCCACCGCGGATCACTTCCTCAGCCAGAATCCTAGCGACTGTCAGTGCAGTACAATTTCGCGTCGGAAAGGCCTCTACCCACCGAGTAAATTGGTCAATAATTACCAGACAGTACGTTTTACCACGAGATGGGGGTAGAGGCCCCGTGAAATCAATTTGGAGATGTTCCCATGGGCCCCAAGGTCGGGGTTGGTGTCCCATTTTAATTTGAATATGTCTGCCCGTGTTGTGCTGTGCGCACGTAACACATCATTGACAATATTTCACAATATCCCTCCCCATACCCTGCCACCACCACTCCTTGCCTATAGTCTGTGCCATCGCTTCTCGTCCTGAATAAGACACGCCGTGGTGGATTTCTAGGAGGATATTCTGAATACACTCGGGCCATTACTTTATTATTCCGGCGCCATACCTTGTCGGGCTCTTGGGCGGCCCCCTGCCCTTCCCAGGTACGTTTCTCAGCGTCTGTTGTGTCCTCATGTAATTCAGCGATACTTATCTCGTTTCCTGGACTATCCACGCTAGTTAATGACGCGTCACTAACTTCTTCCTGTTCCAGGGCTGCGTGGTTTCCCTGATGATTGGCCCAATCTGGACTGCTTATGTCAGGCTCCCTCTGGTGGGCTTTAATTTTTATTACCGCCGCTTGCCGGGGCTTACTACTTGCCTCAAGAAGGGCTTCGATCCTTTCTTGATGTTTAATAGGATTACCTCCTATCGTGATGAACCCTCTCCTGCCCCAAGCAGTCATGTAATCGTGGATTACCCCAAAGGCATACCTACTATCTGTATATATGTTTATGATCTTAATTTCTGATTCTTCCAATGCCTTTGTTAACGCCACTAATTTGGCTACTTGTGCTGACGAAACCACCCCCCCCAAGTCTCCTTGACCTTACAGTCTCCATTTTACTATTAACCACTGCCCATCCGGTGCGGGGTTGCCCCTCTACATATTTTTGGGACCTGTCTACGTAAAATGTTTCCTCAGCTTCCACCAGAGGGGTGTCTTTTATCCTACCTCCTTCTAGGTCTGTATCTACGTCTCCACATTTATGAGGTGCCCCTGTCCCCAGTATTCCTTCTGCCGGGTTTTCTCCCATATCTCTAATAATGGTTATTGAATCGTTTGGAGGGAGAAGAACTGCCTCCCACTTTGCCCGTCTTAAATTTGAGACAGACCTTACCTTCCCTGTGTTTAGCATTTCTACCAGGGTATGTTTGGTGTGGAGAATGATGTTCCCTGTCATTACAATGGGCTCGCTAACCTTTACAGCCCAAGCCGCACAGTGTAAGGCAGCTATACATCACGAGAGTCCCGACACTACCGGTCCTTCCGCGGTTCAATAGTATGCTACTGGTCTACGTTTAATCCTCGTGATCTTGGGTTACTACCGCGGCATAAAATCCGCCTTCATTATCGCAATGTACGTGGAAGGGTTTGTCCATATCCGGTAGTCCCAGACCTGGGGCGGATATTAATTCTTTCTTCAGTTGGGCAGAGGCTTGTTCCTGCTCTGGACCCCACTCTATGGGTTCCAGTGCTGGTTTGCCTCCCTTCACTAGTCGTTGTATGGGCTCTGCTATTTTAGCGAATTCCGGGATAAAGTTTCGGCTATAATTAAAAAGTCCGAAAACTTTTCTGACTCCCCTCACTGTCACTGGTCTCGGCATGCTTTGGACAGCCTTTTTCCTGTCTCCTGGCATTTCCTTAAGTCCCTGTGAAATAAGATGTCCCAGGTACAAGACCTGTGATTTCCCTATCTGTGCTTTCTTAGGACTGACCTTCAGCCCAGCTACCTGTAACGCCTTCAGGACCGCATATAAGGCCTCCCGGTGCCCTTTCTCGGTATCCAACGCTATCAAGATGTCATCAACGTACTGAGGGGTCGTGCTGCCCATTGGGAGTCCCACCCCTTTTAGAATATTACTCATGGCTCGGTGAAAAATGGCTGGGCTGTTGTGGAACCCCTGGGGGAGCTGGGTCCATGTATATTGCTTATCACTGACCGTAAAGGCAAACTTCTCCTGGGAGCCCGGATCTAGCGGTAGGGCCCAAAATCCATTGGCTATGTCCAATACCGTAAAGATTTTATGTTCTGGGGCCAGCCCATTTAATATAGTGGAGGGGCTGGCAACTATAGGATGTAACTTGGGGGTTACTTTATTCAGGGCTGTGTAATCTATCGTGAGTCTAAAACTTCCATCGGGCTTCCCGACTGGCCATGTCGGGGAGTTCGTGGTACTCGTAGTTTCTTTTAAGATGCCCCGTTCCACAAGTCCCTTTACTATATTCACCACCGCCCTTCTTGCCTCTGGTTTAATAGGGTATTGGTGGTGTGGTTTGTGTTCTGGTCCGGGCACTACGGGTCTGTAACTTTCCCAAGTCCTTCAGGATCTGTTGTCTCTCTCCCGAGGTAAATGGATGGTAATCTGCTCTACCTGGATTATTCCCAGCGGCCTCGCGTATCCTAACTGGGGCCAGGTCCCTCTCCTCCACCCCGGGGGCACTTGGTCCTAGGGGGGCATACGGGGGAAGAGGTTCATTATTCCATTGTCTGGACCATCCCCCTTGGTACGCTAATGTCCTTTCTTGTTCTCTATTAATGCTTTCCAAAATTTCTACCTTCTTTCTTAGTTCTGCATTTTCCTTATTTTTAGCTTTAATTAATTCTTGCACTTTCTCAACCTGTTCTATTAATCCAGTCAGTTGATGGACCAAGAGTACCCTTACCTTCTTGGTCCTTTCTTTCTTCTGCTTATCTAGCCACTTTCTTCATGCTTCCAATGTCTGTGATACATCCCATCCGTCCCTCTGCATTTTCTCAATTAACGAACATCTATCTGTCATGTAACTGTTAATGAGGGAGCCCGGAGGCCCCCTCTTAAGGTCCTTACCTGACATCAGTTGCTCGTCCCAAATCACGGTCTCCGAAACCCCCGTTTACCTTCAGCGGCGGGTGTCGTCACGTGCTCGTGGCAAAGTCTCCGGACTACTTTACCGAAATTCCCAGGCTCAACCTAAGCTCCTTCTTAAGTTAACCTGAGACCAAAAACTTAATAAATGCAGACGTTCGAATGTCTAGAACCACATAGTGTTTTCTCACATTCCGATGGCCCACTTGCTTTGTTCTTTGGATCACTCGAGCACGTTAGCACTTCATCAGGGTGCTTGAGCACTCGGTGACCCTGCTCACAGCGCCAATTTGTTACCGCTGAGTTGGAGCCTGAACGGACCAAGTGATATACAAGGTCGACGTATACCCAACCTCAGCTTGATAGAGTAATAAGACTCAGATGACTGTGGTTTAATTGAAATGTGAGAGTACACTTTATTGCAGAGCGCTCTGGGAGAAGTGCTATGCACCCTTGTGCAACCGCCAAGCTTCTCGTTTTACACTCTAAATGTGTTTACCTTTATACACAAATGAAAGGTTAAGCAGATTAATCACAGAAATGCCTCATGACATTGTAGCAGTAAGATATTTTAAACAATGTTCAGCAGAACTAGGACTTCTTTGGACTTTTTACCGCGAGATAGGATAAGCAGAAGTAAAACAATTAACAGACTGTCTGTCCTTGCAAGATAACCGAAGTACAAAAGAGGATGCAGCTGGTACTACTCATCCCAGGGTACGTGCACAGCTCAAGGTCCAGCTTTAGCCAGCTTAACGAATGTCAAGTATCCCAACGAGCTTTGCAAAGTCCTTTGGTACCGAAATTCTCTCCAACAATGGACTGCAACATTTTGCCAACCACAGATGTTAGGCTAACTGGTCTATAGTTTCCAGCTTTTTGTCTACTTCCCTTCTTAAATAAGGATGTTACATTAGCAGTTTTCCAATCTGCCGGGACCTTTCCTGAGTCCAGGGAGTTCTGAAAAATAATCACCAATGCATCCACAATCCCTACCGTCACTTCTCTCAAGACCCTAGGATGTAGGCCATCAGGCCTGGGGGATTTATCCGCCTTCAGTCCCATTATTTTACTGAGTACCATCCCCTCAGTGATTTTAATCGTGTTTAGCTCCTCCGCGCCCCCCCCCCCCCGGTTGACCCCTGTTTGTCCAGTGTTGGGATATTTTTAGCGTCCTCTACTGCAAAGACTGATACAAAATATTTGTTCAGCATCTTTGCTATCTCCATGTTCCCCACCACTAGTTTCCCGGTTCCATCCTCTAAGGGACCAACGTTCACTTTAGCCACCCTTTTTCTTTTTATATAGCTGTAGAAACTCTTGCTATCTGTTTTTATATTTTTTGCTAGTTTGCTTTCATAATCTATCTTCCCTTTCTTAATTAATCTTTTAGTTATTGTTTGCTGGCTTTTAAATGCTTCCCAATCTTCTATCCTCCCACGAGATTTGGCTACTTTATATGCCCTTGTTTTCAGTCAGATACTATCCTTTATTACTTTACTAAGCCACGGATGGCTGTCTTTTCTTTTATTCCCCTTTTTCCTCAGTGGAATATATTTATCTTGAAAGATGTGAAATAGCTCCTTGAATGTAGACCACTGCTCTTGTACCATCTTACACTTCAATCTGTTTTCCCAGTCCACTTTAGTCAATTCTGCTCTCATACCTTCATAGTCTCCTTTATTTAAGCTCAGTACGCTGGTTTGAGATCCAACTCTCTCATCCTCAAACTGAATTTGGAATTCAACCATATTATGGTCACTCATTCCAAGGGGATCCTTTACTAGGACATTTTTTATTAATCCTGTCTCATTACACAGGACCAGATCTAAGATTGCCTGCCCCCTGGTTGGTTCAGTTACATACTGCTCAAGGAACCCGTCCCTAATACACTCTATGAACTCTTCCTCAAGGCTGCTGTGCCCAATTTGATTAGTCCAGTCAATATGAAAGTTAAAATCCCCCATGATTATAGCTGTTCCCTTATTACAAGACCCAAATATTTCCTGATTTATACTCCGACCAACAGAGTTGCAACTGTTAGGAGGCCTATAGACTGTGCCCACTAGTGTCTTTTTCCCCTTATTATTCCTTATCTCCACCCAAACTATTTTACTATCCTGATCCTTTGACCCAATATCATTTCTGACTATTGCAGTGATTCCATGCTTGATTAACACAGCAACCCCACCTCCCATTCCTTCCTGTCCTTCCTAATTGTCAAGTACCCTTGTATGTTTAGTTCCCATTCATGATTATCTTGCAGCCATGTTTCCATAATGGCCACCAGATCATACCCATGTGTAGTTATTTGCACCGTCAACTCGTCAATTTTGTTACGAATGCTGCGTGCATTCAGATAAAGAACTTTCAAATATGTTTTCTGACAATTTATTCCTGCTTTTACTACTTTACCTTTATCATTATACATTCTGGCAAGAATATCCTTGGCAAGAATATCCTTCATCAGATAAGGCGACCAAAACTGCACACAATACTCAAGGTGTGGTCTCACCAAGGCCCTGCACAACTGCAGCAAGACATCCTTGTTCCTGTACTCAAACCCTCTCGCTATGAAGGCCAACATACCATTTGCCGCCTTAACCGCCTGCTGCACCTGCATGCTTACCTTCAGCGACTGGTGCACAAGGACACCCAGGTCTCATTGCACTTCCCCTTCTCCCAATCTATTGCCGTTCAGAGGATAATGTGCCTTCCTGTTTTTGACACCAAAGTGGATAACCTCACATTTATCCACATTATATTGCATCTGCCATGCTTCTGCCCAATCACCCAACCTGTCCAAATCATCCTGTAGTTTCTCAGCATCCTCCTCACAGCACACACGCCCACCCAGCTTTGTGTCTTCTGCAAATTTGGAGATATTACATCTAGTTCCCTTGTCTAGATCATTAATATATATTGTGAATAGCTGGGGTCCAAGGACCGACCCCTGCGGTACCCCACTAGTCACTGCCTGCCACTCGGAAAAGGACCCGTTTATTCCAACTCTTTGCTTTCTATCTGCCAACCAGTTCTCTATCCAAGTCAATACCTTGCCCCCAATCCCATGTGCCTTAACTTTACACGCTAATCTCTTATGCGGGACCTTATCAAAAACCTTCTGAAAGTCCAAATACACCACATCCACTGGTTCGCCCTTATCTATTTTACTAGTTACATCCTCAAAAAATTCCAGTAGATTAGTCAAGCACGATTTACCTTTTGTAAATCCATGTTGACTTTGTCCGATCCTGTCACTGTTTTCCAAGTGCTCTGCTATTCCATCTTTTATAATGGACTCTAGCATTTTCCCCACTACCGATGTCAGGCTTACAGGTCTGTAATTCCCCATTTTCTCTCTACCAGCATTTTTGAATAGTGGGGTAACATTAGCTACCCTCCAATCCATGGGTACTGTTCCAGATTCCATCGAAAACCCAGCAGCTTCTCCTCCATCTCCACTCCAGCTCAAACTGCTGCAACAAAAAGACCTACACAGGCGGCCAGGGACCGACTTCTGTCAGCCTGCAATAAAACTTTTCCCGACAGCCGCTGACTAATGGCGGCAGCAGCACCCACAATTCCCCGCGCCCCAGAGACCACTCTATGCAACGTGCTGATTTCCCCACTGAGTGCGCATGCTCCCCGGGGCCGTGGGCCATTCTGGGAGCCTGGCTCCTGTCCTTTGTCCTGAGTCAGACATGGTGGAACCGGTTGAAGAAACCGGGAAGCGGCGGCTCAGATGGGGGAGGCGCTGCACCCTGGGTTTCCTGGTGCCGGGGCCCTGGCCGCACATCCGCCGGGCCCGGCCGCTCTGATTCTGATTGAGTTTTTTGATGAGGTAACAGAGAGGGTTGATGAGGGCAATGCGGTTAACGAGGTGTACATGGATTTTGAAAAGGCGTTCGACAGCGTGTAAAGTTAAGGCACATGGGCCTAGAAATTCAGTCACGTTCGCGCCCACTTATTGGCTATAAAGTGGTTTGCGCCGGAAGTTTTTTAGCGCCCAAAATTCAGTTGCTCCCTAACATCGGCATTAGCCGTTAGCGCTGCGCCGGCACCGATGATGTCATCGGTGTGCGCAGCGCCCCGGTTCCAATGGTAATCCGTCCCGATGGCCAAATTCAGTTGCGGCCGCCTCGCCCGTCGCGGCCGCAAACAGCGTTTGCAAAACGGCGCCTTACAGCTCCGAGAGGCCGGCACATAAAGGTGGAGGGGCGGCCGGCTGCTTTCCCGGCGGCCGCCTGGCCGCACCTCCCTCCCTGGACTCCTGCACCACCCCCCCGCGGCATTGGTGTGTCAGTCCCGCGAGCCCGGCACTTCTGCATGGTGCTGGGCTCATTTGCCAGTGGAATCCAGCGGCGATCTCACGGCTGCAGGCAGCTCCTCATTAAGAGAAGGAGGAAGCCTGCAGTACCCCAGCCTGCCGCACCGCATCGGGTGCCGCAGCGGCAGCTGGACGCCTGAAACTGACATGCATCGCCCCAAACGAGGCGGCCAAACCCTGCAATAGCGCCCGCCTCCGTCTTGGGGCGGCGCAACTGAATTTCAGGCGGGCGCTGCGGGAATCCGGGCTAGCGCAAAATTTCGGGCACTAAAGACCTGGCGCAGCGATACCGAATTTTCAGCCCATGGGGTTGGGGGCAAGGTATTGACTTGGATAGAGAACTGATTGGCGGACAGAAAGCAAAGAGTTGGAATAAACGGGTCTTTTTCCGAGTGGCAGGCAGTGACTAGTGGGGTACCGCAGGGATCGGTGCTCGGACCCCAGCTATCCACAATATATATATATATTAGTGATCTGGACGAGGGAACTAGATGTAATATCTCCAAGTTTGCAGATGACACAAAGCTGGGTGGGCGTGTGTGCTGTGAGGAGGATGCCGAGAAACTCCAGTATGATTTGGACAGGTAGGGTGATTGGGCAGAAGCATGGCAGATGCAATATAATGTGGATAAATGCGAGGTTATCCACTTTGGTGTCAAAAAGAGGAAGGCAGATTATTATCTGAATGGCAATAGATTGGGAGAAGGGGAAGTGCAACGAGACCTAGGTGTTCTTGTGCACCAGTCGCTGAAGGTAAGCATGCAGGTGCAGCAGGCAGTTAAGAAGGCAAATGGTATGTTGGCCTTCGTAGAGAGAGGGTTTGAGTACAGGAACAAGCATGTCTTGCTGCAGTTGTACAGGGCCTTGGTGAGTCCACACCTTTAGTATCGTGTGCAGTTTTGGTCGCCTTATCTGAGGAAGGATTTTCTTGCCATGGAAGGAGTGCAGCGAAGATTCACCAGGCTGATACCTGGGATGGCAGGAATGATTTATGAGGAGAGATTGGGTCGATTGGGCTTATACTCGCTGGAGTTTAGAAGAATACATAGATACATAGATACATAGAAGATAGGAGCAGGAGTAGGCCATTCGGCCCTTCGTGCCTGCTCCACCATTTAATGAGATCATGGCTGATCCTTTAATTCAGTATCCCGTCCCCGCCTTCTCTCCGTAACCCTTAACCCCTTTTGCCCGTAGAAATATATCTAATTCCCTCTTAAATATATTTAATGAGCTGGCGTACACTGCCCTCTGTGGCAATGAGTTCCACAGGTTCACCACTCTCTGAGTGAAGAAATTCCCCCTCATCTCTGTCCTAAATGGTTTAGCCCTTATCCTTAAATTATGTCCTCTAGTTCTGTTCTCACCCGCCAAGGGAAACATTCCTTCTGCATCCAGTCTGTCTAGACCTGTCAGAATTTTATACACTTCTATGAGGTCCCCTCTCAATCTTCTAAACTCCAGTGTGTACATCCCTAAACTACATAGTCTCTCCTCATAGGTCATTCCCGCCATTCCTGGTATCAGCCTGGTGAATCGCCGCTGCACCCCCTCCATGGCAAGAACATCCTTCCTCAGATGAGGCGACCAAAACTGTACACAGTACTCGAGGTGTGGTCTCACCAGTGCCCTGTACAGCTGCAGCAAGGTATCCCTGTTCCTGTATTCTAACCCTTTTGCTATGAAGGCCAGCATACCGTTTGCCTTCTTGACCGCCTGTTGCACCTGCATGCTCGCCTTCAGTGACTGGTGTACAAGAACACCCAGGTCTCTCTGTACTTCCCCCTCTCCCAATCTATTGCCATTTAAATAATAATTTGCCCTCCCGTTCCTGCACCCAAGGTGGATAACTTCGCACTTGTCCACATTATAGTGCATCTGCCATTTATCCGCCCAATCGCCCAGTCTGTCCAAATCGCTCTGGAGCTTCCTGGTCTCTTCCTCTGAGCCCACCCCACCTCCTAGTTTAGTGTCGTCTGCAAATTTGGAAATGCTGCATCCGACTCCCTGATCCAGGTCATTAATGTAAATTGTGAACAGCTGGGGGCCCAGGACAGATCCCTGTGGTACCCCACTTGTTACTGCCTGCCATTCAGAAAATGAGCCGTTTATTCCAACTCTCTGTTTTCTATCTGACAGCCAGTTCCCTATCCACGCCAAAACTTTCCCCTTTATCCCATGAGCCTCAATTTTCCATGCTAATCTTTTATGTGGGACCTTATCGAAGGCCTTTTGGAAGTCCAGGTACACCACATCTACTGGCTCTCCCCCATCTATTCTACCAGTTACTCCCTCAAAAAATTCCAATAGATTAGTCAAGCACGATTTACCCTTTGTAAATCCATGTTGACTCTGTCCTATCCTGTCCCCATTTGCTAAGTGCTCCGCTATTTCATCCTTAATGATGGACTCCAGAGGGGATCTCATAGAAACTTATAAAATTCTAACAGGACTAGACAGACTAGATGCAGGAAGGATGTTCCCGATGGCTGGGGAGTCCAGAACCAGGGGTCACAGTCTAAGGATAAGGGGTAAGCCATTTAGGACTGAGATGAGGAGGAATTTCTTCACCCAGAGAGTGGTGAACCTGTGGAATTCTCTACCACAGAAGGCAGTGGAGGCCAATTCATTAAATATATTCAAGAAGGAGTTAGATATATTTCTTAAGGCTAAAGGGATCAAGGGATATGGGGAGAAGGCAGGGACAGGGTACTGAATTTGGATGATCAGCCATGATCACGTTGAATGGTGGAGCAGGCTCGAGGGGCCGAATGGCCTACTCCTGCTCCTATCTTCTATGTTTCTATGTATTCAATCTTTCCTTGCAGCTGAAATTCTCTAGTCCTGGCAACAACCTCGTAAATCTCCCATCTCGAGCAGTCACATCTTTCCTGCAATGGGGACGACCAGAACTGCACGCGATGATCTAACTGGTGTTTTTGTAAAGTTCAAGCAGAACCTCCCTGCTCTTACATGATACAGAAAGAGAGAGGCACTGCCCCTTTAAATACCTGGGGACACATAGAAACATAGAAGATAGGAGCAGGAGTAGGCCATTCGGCCCCTCGAGCCTGCTCCGCCATTCAACGAGATCATGGCTGATCATCCAAATTCAGTACCCTGTCCCTGCCTTCTCCCTGTATCCCTTGATCCCTTTAGCCTTAAGAAATATATCCAACTCCTTCTTGAATATATTTAATGAACTGGCCTCAACTGCTTTGTGTGGTAGAGAATTCCACAGGTTCACCACTCTCTGGGTGAAGAAATTCCTCCTCATCTCTGTCCTAAATGGCTTATCCCTTATCCTTAGACTGTGACCCCTGGTTCTGGACTACCCAACCATCGGGAACATCCTTCCTGCATCTAGTCTGTCCAGTCCTGTCAGAATTTTATAAGTTTCAATGAGATCCCCTCTCATCTTCTAAACTCCAGCGAGTACAAGCCCAATCGACTCAATCTCTCCTCATATGTCATTCCTGCCATCCCAGGTATCAGCCTGGTGAATCTTCGCTGAACTCCTTCCATGGCAAGAACATCCTTCCTCAGATAAGGTGACCAAAACTGCGCACAATACTCAAGATGTGGTCTCACCAAGGCCCTGTACAACTGCAGCAAGACATCCTTGTTCCTTTACTCAAACCCTCTCGCTACAAAGGCCAACATGCCATTTGCCTTCTTAACCGCCTGCTGCACCTGCATGCTTACCTTCAGCGACTGGTGCACAAGGACACCCAGGTCTCGTTGCACTTCCCCTTCTCCCAATCTATTGCCATTCAGATAATAATCTGCCTTCCTGTTTTTGCCACCAAAGTGGATAACCTCGCATTTATCCACGTTATATTGCATCTGCCATGCTTTTGCCCAATCACCCAACCTGTCCAAATCATCCTGGAGTTTCTCGGCATCCTCCTCACAGCATACCCTCCCACCCAGCTGTGTGTCGTCTGCAAATTAGTCAAGCATGATTTACCTTTTGTAAATCTATGTTGACTTTGTCCGATTCTGTCACTGTTTTCCAAGTGCTCTGCTATTACATCTTTTATAATTGACTTTAGCATTTTCCCCACTACCGATGTCAGACTTACATCAACCACATTGCCCTCATCAACCCTCTCAGTTACATCATTAAAAAACTCAATCAAGTTGGTTAAACACGATTTGCCTTTAACAAATCCATGCTGGCTTCCCTTAATTAATCCACAGTTGTCCAAGTGACTGTTAATTTTGTACCGGATTATCGTTTCTAAACGCTTCCTCACCACCGAGGTTAAGCTGACTGGCCTGTAGCGGCTGGGTTTATCCTTACACCCTTTCTTGAACAAGGGTGTAACATTTGCAATTCTCCAGTCCTCTGGCACCACCCCCATATCCAAGGAGGATTGGAAGATTATGGTCGGTACCTCTGCAATTTCCACCATTTACTTCCCTCAGTGTCCTAGGATGCGTCCCATCCAGTCCTGGTCACTTATCTACTTTAAGTACAGCCAGCCTTTCTAGTACCTCCTCTTTATCAAAATTTAGCCCATCCAGTATCTCCTCTACCTCCTCTTTCGCTATGACTTTGGCATCCTCTTCCTTGGTGAAGACAGATGCAAAGTATTCATTTAGTACCTCAGCCATGCCCTCTGCCTCCATGCGTAGGTCTCCTTTTCAGCCCCACCCCTCCTCTTACTACCCATTTACTATTTATATGCTTATAGAAGACTTTCAGATTTCTTTTTATGTTAGCTGCCAGTCTATTCTCATACTCTCTCTTTGTCCTTATTTCCTTTTTCACTTCCCCTCTGAACTTTCTGTATTCAGCCTGGTTCTCACTTGTATTCTCAACCTGACATCTGTCATACGCCCCCTTTTTCTGCTTTCTTACTCTCTGTCTTTTGTCATCCAGGGAGCCCTGACTTTAGTTGCCCTACCTTTCCCCCTCGTGGGAATGTACCTCAACTACCCGAATCATCTCATCTTTAAAGGCAGCCCATTGTTCGATGACAGTTTTGCCTGCCAATCTTTGATTCCAATTTACCCGGGCCAGCTCTGTTCTCATCCCACTGAAATTGGCCCCCCCTGCAGTTAAGTATTTTGACTCTAGGTTGCTCCCTGTCCTTTTCCAGAGCAAACCTAAACTTTATGATTTTATGATCACTCTTCCCTAAATGTTCCCCTACTGAAACTTGATTCACCTGACGCACCTCATTCCCCAGAACCAGATCCAACAATGCCTCCTTCCTCGTTGGGCCGGAAACGTACTGATCAAGAAAGTTCTCCTGAACACACTTCAGAAATTCTTCCCACTGTCTGCCCTTTACACTATTACTATCCCAGTCTATATTAGGATAATTGAAGTCCCCCATTATCACTATTCTATTGTTCTTGCATCTCTCTGTAATTTCCCTGCCAATGTGCTCCTCCATATTGTCCCCACTAGTCGGTAGCCTATAGAATACACCTAGTAGTGTAATGGCACCTCTATTGTTTCTTAACTCAAACCAAATAGATTCTGTCCTTGATCTCTCCAGCACATCCTCTCTCTCCAGCACTGTAATATTCTCTTTCTTCCTTCTTCTTAGGCAGTCCCTCGGAACCGAGGATGACTTGCTTCCACATTAAAAATGAGTTCTCAGGTGACTGATGAGTCCAATGCGGGACCGACAGTCTCTGTCACAGGTGGGGCAGACGGTGGTTGAAGGGGCGGGTGGGTGGGGTGCTTGGGTTGACGTGCGCTGCCTGCGCTTGGCTTCCGCTTGCTCCCGGCGAAGAGACTCGGTGTTCGGCGCCTTCCCAGATGCTTCTCCTCCACTTTGTGCGGTCTTGGGCCAGGGATTCCCAGGTGTCGGTGGGGATGCTGCACCTTTTCAAGGAGGCTTTTTCAAGGAGCACTGTAATATACTCCTTTAATCAATACTGCCACACCACCACCACCTTTCTTTCCTTCCCTGTCTTTCCTGAACACCTGATATCCAGGAATATTTAGGACCCAATCCTGCCCTTTTTTGAGCCAGGTCTCCGTTATCGCCACATCACATTCCCACGTGGCTATTAGTGCCTGCAGCACACCAACCTTACTTACCACACTTTGTGCGTTTAATTACATGCACTGTAAAATTCTTGTATTCTCAGATTCAGATCAGATCAGATTCAGATTAGATTTATTTGCCATATGTAACAAGTACAATGGAATGCTTGTTCCCCGTGGGGACACGTCAGCTATACAAACAGCGCCGCGTTCAGAGTCAATACAATGGCTTCCCGTGGCAGTGGGAGCACGATGTCCCTCAGCCGCTCCGTCCTCCTCTTCACCGCGGCCTCCTCCTCACTGTTGCCAGCTCCACGTGTGGTGGCCTGCTTCTCCCGCTCTGGCCACCATGCCCAGCTCCCCTCCTCCCATCCGGACTGCGAGTTACCTGAAATGGAGCTGCCGGCCGACGTGCTGCAGCGTGTCATGAGTCTGCTGCTGCTGCTCGTTGCGCTGCGCTCCTCTGCCCGACTCGCCGAACACATCATCGGGATGTGCTGACCCCACCTAATACCGTACTATTTCTTACTCTAGTGCTCTTTGTATCTCCCACTCTTTTGAGCACCATGTTTGTCCTGGCTAATGCTACATCCTGGTGCCCATCCCCCTGCTAAATTGGTTTAAACCCTCCCCAACAGCACCAGCAAACCCCCCAGCGAGGATATTGGTCCCGGCTCTGTTGCAGTGTAATCCGTCTGACCTGTACAGGTCCCACCTCCCTCAGAACCGGTCCCAATGTCCCAGGAATCTAAATCCCTCCCTCCTACACCATCTCTCCAGCCATGCATTCATCTGCTCTATCCTCCTGTTTCTATCCTCGCTCGCGCTTGGCACCGGGAGTAATCCGGATATTACTACCTTTTTGAGGTCCTGCTTTTTAATCTCTCTCCTAGCTCCCTAAACTCTGCCTGCAGGACTTCATTCCTCTTTCTGCCTATATCGTCGGTACAGATATGGGCCACGACCTCTGACTGTTCACCTGTCCGGCAGCCGTTCAGTGACATCCTTGACCCTGGCACCAGGGAGGCATCATACCATCCTAGAGTCACATCTGCGGCTGCAGAAACACCTGTCTGTTCCCCTAACTATCGAATCCCCTATCGCTATTGCTTTTCCTGTTTTCCCCCCACTCTGGTACAGCTGAGCCACCCGTAGTGCTGTTAACTTGGCTCTGGCTATACTCCCCTGCTTTCTCCCCATATCCCTTGATCCCTTTAGCTTTAAGAAATACATCTATCTCCTTCTTGAATATATTTAATGAATTGGTCTCCACTGCCTTCTGTGGTAGAGAATTCCACAGGTTCACCACTCTCTGGGTGAAGAAATTCCTCCTCATCTCAGTCCTAAATGGCTTACCCCTTATCCTTAGACTGTGACCCCTGGTTCTGGACTCCCCGGCCATCGGGAACATCCTTCCTGCATCTAGTCTGTCCAGTCCTGTTAGAATTTTATAAGTTTCAATGAGATCCCCTCTCATTCTTCTAAACTCCAGCGAGTATAAGCCCAGTCGACCCTGTTAAATCTGGATATCTTCAGGTAGTGTGTCCTTCAAATAATCGACAGAGGCTGCAGATAACAATCAACAGGTGTTTACTGGATGAGGGCTGCTCTAAAACTAAACAGTACAGATCCCTACTCAGGGTTATATACAGGTCACTGCCGGTACTACAGTATACAGGAGCTGTAAAAAGTAGTTCTCCCCTTGAAGGTACATACACTACAATTCCTCCCCTTTTAGATTAACAGTACCATAACATTCATTTAACAATTAACACTATTAACATGCAACATTAACTGAAAATAGTCCATTTATAAATTCAGTCTTGGGGCGGCTTCCTAATCCTTTCTGGATAGCGCCTTTCCTGAGTGTCTTGCTCTTGGTGCGGAGGCGATTCTGGCCCCCTGTCGTCGGTTGGTTCATCAGCTTCCGATACTACTGTTTCTGGGGCAGATGCTACCTGTATGTTGGGTTCATTACCTGGTACGCGAGACATGGGGTTGACTCGTTCCTGTGACGCTAGGATCTGGTCGACATGGCATCTCACAATGTTCTCCCCAACATCCACTGTGTACATTAGTGGCCCCTGCCGTGTGCATATCGTTCCGGGTTGCCATTTCTCTGTTCGGTAGTCGCGGGCCAAGACTGGTTCCCCTACATTGAAGCTCCTTGTCGGCTTCTCATTGATGTGCTGGAATTGCTTATTCTCAACATCTCTTCGTACATTTGGTCTGAGCAAATCCAGACGAGATCTCAACCTTCGGTTAAAGAACATCATGGCCGGGTCTGGTTGGTAACTGCATGTGTCGCATTTCTGTAGGCTAACAGGAAATTGTCCACCTTATGCTGCAATGGAATGTCGTCATCGCACATGGCCCTTACTGCCTTTTTAAAGGTTTGTAAGAACCTCTCAGCCAATCCATTTGTGGCTGGATGATACGGGGCGGATGTGTAATGCCTTACCCCATTCCTTTTCATAAATTTCCGAAACTCTTCGGACACAAACTGTGGTCCGTTATCAGAGCAAATCTGCTCTGGCAAGCCGTTCCTGGCAAATATGGTCCGTAGGACTGCAATCGTTTTCTCCGTGGTGGTGGAGGACATTTTGATCACCTCAGGCCATTTCGAGTGCGCATCCATGGCTATTAAAAACATTGAGTCCATGAATGGACCAGCAAAATCAATATGCACCCATTGCCATGGAGAGGAGGGCCACTCCCATGGGTGTAGAGGGGCATGTGGTGGTGCATTTTGGACCTTCTGGCATCCTGAGCAGCTCTTTGTCAGGTCCTCGATTTGCTGATCGATCCCCGGCCACCACACATAAGCCCATGCAAGGCTTTTCATTTTCACCCCTCCCAGATGGCCTTCGTGAAGCTCATTGAGCACTCTCTCCCTTAACTTGGGTGGAATTACCACTCGGGATCCACACATCAAGGTCCCCTGGCATACTGACAGCTGTTCTCTTCTGGATGAGAATGCTGGCAACAGTGAGTCGCCATGTGTTGGCCATTCCCTTCACCGTCAAATCATATACCCGAGACAGTGTCGGGTCATTTCGGGCCTCCTTCTCTATATCCGCTTTAGTTACTGGCAAGCGTTCAATTATAGACGAATAAAATATTTCGACAGGGTCCACTGCTGGTGCTTCCTCCGCAGTAGGCAGTGGCAGGCATGATAGCCCATCAGCGTTTCCATGCTGTTTCGTGCCCTTATACTCTGTTTCATATTGGTTCGCCCCTAGAAAAAGGGACCATCTTTGTAGCTGTTGTGCAGTCATCACCGGAACGCCCTTCTTTGGATTAAAGATGGAGACAAGTGGTTGGTGGTCAGTCAGCAAGGTGAACTTCTGCCCGTGCAGATAGTGGTTGAACTTTTTCACTCCCCACACTAGGCTGAGGGCCTCCGTGTCAATCTGGGCGTAGTTACGCTCGGCTGAGGTTAGTGACCGAGACGCAAAGGCTATTGGCCTCTCCAAGCCGTCCAGGAATTTGTGCGACAGCACCGCTCCAATACCATAGGGTGATGCATCACACGCCAACCGAATTGGTAGTGCTGGGTTGTAATGAGTTGTAAGAACCGGGTTTTTCTGGTCCTCGTCTTGAGTTCCGTAGTACGAAGAATTCCAGGCTCGAGGGTTCGGAGAGTTAAAACAACATCATTTTATTCATTACTGTTCGGAGTGGTCATACAGCATATTGACAGTACATTCGTGTCCCGAGGGTCACACCGGGTTAGACACGTGGTGCCAGCATTTACGTCCCCGGGAGATGTCTGACCCTCTTGATGTTCCACACGCCTTCTGGCTAAGAGAGAGAATACCTGTGGGGAAGCCCCTATTATACCTTGGGACAAGGGTCACTACATCACTTTCCTGGCAACAAGTGTTTTGTTACATCACTTCCCTGGCAACAAGCGTTCTCCAATGGGAATCACTAAAGCCCTTTCAGTTTGACCATGATCTGTTCTCCAGTCTGGCAAGCAGGTCCTAACTTGTCTCACTGCTGTGGGCACTGAACAATGGCTAGTCAATCATTCTCTAGTCAGCAGTTAGGCCCTTTCAGTGACCCTGATCTGGTCGTTAGCACTTCATTAATACTTGGCCTCAGGCTGGGGCAGGTATTTCTCTGTTCTGCTAGCTTTTGCACTCTGCAAAGCTGGGGCTGCTTTTTAATTTAATCTAGACTTGTCTTGTGTGAAGTCATGTTGTGAGCCAATTCATTGCCCATTTTATTCCCATTTCCAAATCCAAACCATTTTTGTAAGCCAATTCATTGTCCATTTTATTCACGTTTCCACATCCCTCCCTTTGATTCTTCATACAATCTACAAGAATCATTATATACAAGGTATCCTCTTGATAGTGCACTTTATCAAGAACATACCCCGTGGCTCCGTTTTGTTTGTGTTCTGGCCATGAACACAACCAAAAGGGTTTTAATTTCGAATTTACAGATAACTGTGTAGGACCGAACAGGCTTCCTCTGGGGGTTCCCCCTGCTTTGCTGTGTCTACTTCTACCCTAATTCGGGAGAGGCGAGGGGGTATAGTAGCTCCTGCACGACTTATACAACATTTGATAATATTTACAAAAATAATAATTCCCAAAATTACACCACTTATAACAATCAAACCATACAGTAATTTCTGTCCCAATGTTTTCAGCCATGTATGGGAATCATGGTACACAATAAGTCCAATTTATCCTTCTGTTGGGGCTCCTGTCGTATCTCTTTTCACGTGTGACACGTGTATCCAAGCTTTCTTTCCTTGTACTTTCACGACTGCTCCTGTGGTCAACAGGATGACATACGGACCTTCCCACTTGTCTTCCAGGGGGGCTGGCTTTATTTTCTTTACCCAAACTTGTAGCCCGGGGACTAAACTGTGTCCTCCCGGTGGGGGTTCTTGCCACGCTGCGCTGACCTGTTGGGAAGCAAAACTGACAGCATCTGTTAGATCTTTGCAATACTTTAGTACTGTGTCACTTAGAAGATGAATGTCAGCCCTACGTAGATCTATTGTTCCGGGTAGCAACATTGGTCTACCGGTAACGACCTCATAGGGGCTGAATCCAGTGGTCCTATTCGGGGTGGCTCGAATACTACATAGGACGAGGGGTAGGGCCTGAGGCCATGGCACTCCTTCAGAGTGGTACTTAGTGAGCCGTTGTTTAATTGTCCTGTTTGCTCTTTCCACTTGTCCCGATGATTGGGGGTGGTATGGGCAATGCAATGACCATTATATTTGTAGTAGTCTACAAAGTTCTTTAATTATTTCCCCCGTAAAATGTGTGCCTTGGTCTGAGTCAATACATAAGGGCACGCCCCATCTAGGAATGTAATCTTTACACAAGACTTTCGCGGTTGCAGCAGCGGTGGTGCTTCGAACTGGGGTGGCTTCAATCCATCGTGAAAAGTGATCGACTATCACCAATACATCTGTATATCCCTGACATTTTGGCAAGGAAATATAATCGACCTGTAAATGTTGGAAGGGCCCTGCCAGAGCAGGTGCTTTTAACATTGGTACTTCAATTTTTTGTCCGGGATTTACTTTCTGGCATGTCACACATTGCTCCACTATTCTTTGGGCTTGAGTTCGAAACCCTTTTGCCCACCAATTTCTCTGGAATCTGGCTGTCATTTGCTGTGCGGCTATGTGTCCACACGAGTGTATTTGTTGGGCCAAAAACGGCATCAGTTTCTTTGGGCATCCGACTGCTCCCGTTTTGAGATGTTGCCATATGCCATCTTTATTGGGTTGCAACCCATTTTCTAACCATGTCCATTGCTCCTCCCTTGGGGTCTCTCTTTGCATTAGTAGGATGTCCCCTTGGTCGTTGTTTGTCGTGATGTATCGCACCTGAGGTGTTGGGGGGGTAATGGTATGGGCGGCGCGTTTTGCTGCTTCGTCTGCCCTAGCGTTGCCCCTAGCTTCAGGGGTATCCTCTTTGCTATGGCCCTTACATTTTAGTATGGCCACTTCTTCGGGTAACTGGATGGCATCCATTAATGCTGTTACCTCTCTTCCATTTTTTATGGGTGTACCTGTAGCTGTCAGAAAGCCTCTTTGTTTCCATAATTGTCCAAAGTCATGAGCGATGCCAAAGGCATATCTAGAATCGGTATATATATTGGCCGTCTTGTCTCGAGCATAGAGGCAGGCTTGGGTGAGGGCGACTAGTTCTGCCTGTTGTGCTGAGGCCCCTCCTCCCATACTTCCTGCTCGTACTACTGCGAATTCTGTTGTAACCGCCCACCCTGCCAATCGGGTTCCTTTTTCCACAAAGGATGACCCATCCGTGTAAAGGACCATTTCGGGATTGTATAAGGGTATTTCCTGTGTCTCAGCCCTTTGCTGCATGGTGTCAAACAGGTTTACACAGTCGTGATCACTTTCTAGTTCTCCGGGGTTTGTCAGGGGCATCATGCTTGCTGGATTGCCCGGCCCGGATTTAGTAATGGTCAAATTATCTGTGGAAGGTGGCGGCTTCCCTGTGAACGTTACGGGGTCCATTCGTAGGGTTCCGCACTCATATTTATCTCGCGCCCAGATAGGATGGTCCTTCAGGCCCCACTCGTCCTTACTATTCTCTTTCACAGCTCTTATCCTGCGGGGGCTGCTTTGGATCATCCAGCCTATGTCTCCATTCCCAGTGAAGTGTAGGCTAAAGTCTAGCTTTGTCAATATGTCCAAGCCTATGATGGGGGCGATGATGGGCCCAATCCATATATCTTCCCTTGTTTCATAGGGGCCGAAACACAAGGTCATTTGGTGGGTTCTATGTAAGATGATGTCTTCTCCGCTGGCCCCTGAGGCTTTCTTAGTCTTTCCATCTAATGGGCAGTCTTGGGCATATTGTGTGGGGAAGACCGTTAATTCTGCTCCTGTATCCAATAGGCAGTCTACTTCCAGTGGGGGTGAGTTATCTGTTTTTCCCACCAACAAAGTCATATAGAGGCCGTCCCTGGCTTGGGTGATTAAAGCTCTCAGTTGCCAAGGTACCTCTACCTTCGGGGGTTCGTTGGTGGGGTCTATTGGTTTTTTGAATGCTGTCGGGCCATGCTGTCGAAAGTTTCCCTTCCGGTGGAGTTTGAGTTCCGGTACATTTCTACCATCGCCATCTCTCCAGGGCTAAGGGTCAGTGGGGAGGGGGTAATTGCCTGGGTGTCATACAGGCCGGCGGCGCCCAGCGTCTGCACGGATTTGTGCCGGGTTGATTATCTGGGACTGCCTGTCCTTGCCATTGTCCTCCCCCACCTCTTCCTCTACCCCTGTTGCCCACTCGGCATGTTCTAGCCCAGTGTCCCTCTTTCCCACATTTGTGGCAATTGCCTGGTTTCTTATCTGGGTTTTCCCAGGGGGGTGCAGAGTTTACTCGCTCCGGGGGGTTTAGTTTCATGGCTCGGAGCTGGGCACAGTGTTCTCTATCCTGGGTTACGGCTTGTTGGGTCAGGTTCACAAAAGAAACTGCGTTTGT
Organism: Somniosus microcephalus; assembly: GCF_052327205.1. Classification (NCBI taxonomy): domain Eukaryota; kingdom Metazoa; phylum Chordata; class Chondrichthyes; order Squaliformes; family Somniosidae; genus Somniosus; species Somniosus microcephalus. The sequence continues at coordinate 247,304 of NW_028225555.1, read as the reverse complement.
CTTCCAGTTTGCCATTGTTAATTTTACCAATTTTGCCAGGTCAGGTCTCAAACCATTCATAAATGCGTTTTTCAATGGTTCATGGGTGCAGGCATCCACCTCTGCTTCGGTATTCTGTCCCATGCCAGAGTACTCTAACCACTGGTTGGCGAAACGACCGGCGAAGTCATTGGGGTCTTCTTTTTCTTTTTGGACACAGGAGGCTATTTTGGACCAGTCTGGATTGGTCGGGCCCCTTTCCTGTAGCCAATTTCTAATGGCCGTCCACCCTTCTGTCCTATCGGCTTCTGATTCTATCAGAGCTAGGTCAGGGGGGACTATTAGGACTGGTGGTGCTGGAGGTGGTACGGCGGGGGGTTGGGCTCCGGCAGCTGGAGGTGGGTTGGCTGCTTGATGCGCCGCTAAGGCCACTTGGTGTGCTTGTCTGGCTGCGTTAAGTAGGGCGTTTGCTCGTCTGGTGACGGCCATATTTACTATTGCCGTCAGGGCGGCCGACTCTCTTGCGCTAACTACTACTGCTATAACCTGGCATCCATCAAATGGGTGCAGGTTATAGATTGTCCTTTTTCGTTCCAAGAACTGCCAGGCTTTTACTCTGCTTTTCTTTGGATGCGGCATATCAGTTGCCCATTGATCTATATCTTTTGGGTTGGCCGGGTAATAGGTATAAATTCGGAGATTTCGGCCGCCTACTTCATGTTTTTGTAACCTGATGGGGGCAAGGCGTGGGGGTGGTTTTTTGGTTATATCTCCTTCGTCCAATGGGTCCGTAAGAGGGGTATTTATTTTAGCAATATGGGCTTCGTTTGACCGGGGTTGGAGCGTGGGCTGTTCATATGCTGGAGGGGCTGTAGGGGGCGCTGCAGGATAGGTAGGATACAAGGGTGTTGGAGTAGTCATCACCACTCCGGGATTTTCCCTATTTTCCCTTTCTTTCTTGGGTTTTGCCTTCCACTTTTCTGCTCTTTCGTTTGCTTTTTCAAGGCATTTTTGGTGTGTCTCTAACTCGGTTTTGTATTTTGTTATCTGTTCGTGGAGAGCTGTTTTTTGTTCTTTCTCTTTGGCCTCTGCCGCCTTCCGAGTTATTTCCCCTCTCTGCCTACACTGTTTCAAGGTGGCCAATACCCAGCCCATTTTTCTTTTCCCTCCTTTCATACGGGTGGTCTTGCCCCATGCTCTTTTTATATCATCAAGGGACCATTGTCCTTTTGAGGCACCAAATTTTTGTTCGATCTTATATTCATGTTGTGGGACATCGAATGTACTTTCTATATACTGCTTGAGTTGGATTACTATTTCTTCTAACGTGGTCTCAGGAGGGGCTCTGCCTCCTTTTTCCATTGTTGGTTTTCTACTTGGTTCCGTCATGTTGCCACAGGTCGTAGACTTAACGAATAAGTTTAAAATAGACTAGAGTCATCCCGGACTCTGCCGCGTGCTAGCTAGCAATGGGACCTGTGCTCCGTTAACCGCCAGCCAGAGGGTATGCTACCCGGTTGGTTCGTTCAATAAAGATCGCAGAGACAGGGTGCAAAAAGGGCACAATAAATTCTAGTGCTTATCTTTTTCCCCTTTCTTGATGCCTTGCGATCCTGCCGACTACGCCAAGTTGTAAGAACCGGGTTTTTCTGGTCCTCGTCTTGAGTTCCGTAGTACGAAGAATTCCAGGCTCGAGGGTTCGGAGAGTTAAAACAACATCATTTTATTCATTACTGTTCGGAGTGGTCATACAGCATATTGACAGTACATTCGTGTCCCGAGGGTCACACCGGGTTAGACACGTGGTGCCAGCATTTACGTCCCCGGGAGATGTCTGACCCTCTTGATGTTCCACACACCTTCTGGCTAAGAGAGAGAATACCTGTGGGGAAGCCCCTATTATACCTTGGGACAAGGGTCACTACATCACTTTCCTGGCAACAAGTGTTTTGTTACATCACTTCCCTGGCAACAAGCGTTCTCCAATGGGAATCACTAAAGCCCTTTCAGTTTGACCATGATCTGTTCTCCAGTCTGGCAGACAAGTCCTGACTTGTCTCACTGCTGTGGGCACCGAACAATGGCTAGTCAATCATTCTCTAGTCAGCAGTTAGGCCCTTTCAGTGACCCTGATCTGGTCATTAGCACTTCATTAATACTTGGCCTCAGGCTGGGGCAGGTATTTCTCTGTTCTGCTAGCTTTTGCACTCTGCAAAGCTGGGGCTGCTTTTTAATTTAATCTAGACTTGTCTTGTGTGAAGCCATTTTGTGAGCCAATTCATTGCCCATTTTATTCCCATTTCCAAATCCAAACCATTTTTGTAAGCCAATTCATTGTCCATTTTATTCACGTTTCCACAGAGCCAACACCTCTTTTGATGTGATCAATTCTTTGCACTTCTGGAAAGCTCGTTTACATTCGTCATTCCACTTCCATGGTACCCCCGTTTGCAGTAGGGTGTTCAGTGGGTGTAGTACTGTAGACAAATTCGGCAAGAACTTATGGTAGTAGTTCACCAGCCCGAGGAACGACCTCAGTTGTGACACATTTTCCAGTGCTGGAGCCTTGACTACTGCCTCAATCTTTGCAGGGGACTTATGTAACCCCTCTTCATCAATAACGTGGCCACAATACGAGATCTGCTTCTGGAAAATCTCGCATTTGTGGCGATTAGCTCAGAGCCCATATTCCTTCAATCTAGTGAGTACCTGCTCCAGGTTGGCGAGGTGATCACTGTCATTTTCGCCCGTGACCAGGATGTCGTCCAAATAACACTGGGTCCCTGGAATCGCTTGCAGGACTTGATCCATTGCCCTTTGCCCTTTGCCAAATAGCCGGAGCTGATGCTACCCCGAACACCAGCCGGTTGTATTGGTAGAGCCCTTTATGAGTGTTGATCGTGAGGTACTGTTTTGAGGCTTCTTCTACCTCCATTTGCAGGTACTCCTGGGCCAGATCAATCTTAGTGAAGCGTTTTCCTCCAGATAGCGAAGTGAAAATATCTTCAATCCGCGGAAGCAGATATTGTACCGTGTGAAGGACTGGGTTCACTGTCACCTTAAAGTCCCCACAGATGCGAATCTTCTTTGATTCCCCAGGCGTATTACTCAACGACCTCTTCATTACAGGAACGATGGGTGTAGCCCACTCGCTCCAGTCCACTTTGGACAGTACTCCAGAACATTCCAAACCTTCCAGCTCTGCTTCAACGGCTGGGCGAATCGCATAAGGCACCGGTCTGGCCTTAAAAAACTTTGGGCTTGCATTTTCCTCTATTTTGATCATCGCTGTTATGCCTTTTAGTGTTCCGAGTCCCTCCTGGAACACTTCTTGTGCGTCAGTTAGCATTTTTGATAGTCATCCAGGTGTGACGTCGTCATCCTTTTTAAATCTACCGTCAGTGCTTGTATGGAATGCCAATCTAATTGTATCTTCCGGATCCATTCACGTCTTAGTAGTGGTGGCCCTCCATCTGGCAATATATATAAGTCCATTTTTGGTGTTTCCTTGCCGTTGTATATCACGTTCACCCTTATTTTTCCTTTGGGGTAGACTTTTTGCCCCGTGTACGTCTTCAAGACAATCTCTGTATCTCTCAAGGGTATATGTGAGAATAGCCGCTTGTAGTCCCTTCGGTTTATGACTGTTAGGGCTGATCCTGTGTCCAGTTCCATTTTCACTTGGACTCCATCTATCTTGAGCATGACCCAGATAGTTTGGTGATCCTCCATTTTGGTTATATTATGTAGTTTCAGACAACCCAGCTCCTTGCTTCCGGAGTCTGTATCACTTTTCTGTTCATCTGAACTACTCTCCGTCACCTTATGTACCTTTTTGTACTTCTCCTGTGGAGGTTTCTTGCTGCTGGTTTTCTTTCCCGACCTGCAGACTCTTATTATGTGTCCTACTTTTCCACACTGTCTGCACACTTGGTCCTTGAACCAACAATCCTTATGGTCATGTGTTGTTCTGCCGCAGCGATAACACTTCACTGCTCCATATGACATTTCATTTGTGCCATATTCTTGCGGTCTCCGTTGTATCTCTGCAGCGCCCCGTGCGGCTGCTTCGTGTGATACTGCCATGTTGAAAGTCTTGTCCAGCGTAAGATCCTTTTCTGATAGAAGCCGTTTCTGGGTTCCTTCACTTTGAAGCCCACACACAAACTTGTCCCTTAAAGTATCTGCTAGTCCTGTTCCAAACTGGCAGTGTTTCGATAGCTTGCGCAGTTCCGTTAAATACTCAGCATTACTTTCGTCTTTATGCTGGTTCCTTTTGTGAAACTTAAATCTTTCTGCTATCAGCAGCGGTTTGGGGTTTAAGTGGTCCTGTAGGATTGCCACTATGCTTTCAAAATCCTTTTCCACTGGCTTCTCTTGGGTGACTAGGTTTCGCAGTAAGCTGTACGTTTTTGCACCCATGGAATTCAACAATACCAGTGCTTTCCTGGCATCTGGCACTTCATTCGCCTTGCAGTACACTTCGATGTGTTCCACATATGTCGCCCAATCTTCAACTTCATTGTCGAACGCTGTGACCCTGCCACTCTTCTGCATCCCTGGGTGTGGTTAGACTGGCTAAAAATGGCGTCTCCCGCGCTCTCCCTTCTTCTCCGCTGGCTCAAAATGGCGTCTCCCGTACTCTCCCTTCTTCTCCGCTGGCTCAAAATGGCGTCTCCCGCGCTTCCCTTTCTTCTCCGCTGCGGCCCAAATGGCGTCTCCCGTGCTTTCTTTTCTTCCCCCGCGGACGCTGCTCAGCCCTTGAAACCGGCCGCGCTCTGTGCGTTTTCCTGCGTGCTTCTCTCATTGATGCCGCTTGGTCTTCAACCCCGGCTGCGCCCTGCGCGCTTCACCCTCTCTCGTTGACGCTGCTCGGTCTTCAACCCCGGCTGCGCCCTGTGCGCTTTACCCTCTCTTACCCGTCGACGCTGCTCGGCCTTTTTCTGTGCCGTCAGTCGGCTCCCGCCGCCGCTGTCCAGGAAGGGTCTGCGCCATATCTGCTGCCAGCCCGCTGCGCTGGATCGTTGCGGCTGGAGAACCAAGCCCAACTCTCTACAGCCTCCTCTGCGATGCTCAAGTTCTCCCTGGATGGTTGACGCCCGCACTGGTGGAATCGGCCGCCTTCTTCAGAGTTGCAGGTAGGTTCGAAACGACTCGTCGCCAATGTTAAATCTGGATATCTTTAGGTAGTGTTTCCTTCAAATAATTGACAGAGGCTGCAGATAACAAACAACATGATGGATGAGGGTTGCTCTAAAACTAAACAGTACAGATCCCTACTCAGGGTTATATACAGGTGTGGTCACTGCCGGTACTACAGTATACAGGAGCTGTAAAAAGTAGTTCTCCCCTTAAAGGTACATACACTACAGACCCAATCTCTCCTCATACGTCATTCCTGCCATCCCAGGTATCAGTCTGGTGAATCTTCGCTGCACTCCCTCCATGGCAAGAACATCCTTCCTCAGATAAAGCGACCAAAACTGCACACAATACTCAAGGTGTGGTCTCACCAAGGCCCTGTACAACTGCAGCAAGACATCCTTGTTCCTCTACTCGAACCCTCTCGCTACTGCCCAATCACCCAACCTGTCCAAATCATCCTGTAGTTTCTCGGCATCCTCCTCACAGCACACACGCCCACCCAGCTTTGTGTTGTCTGCAAACTTAGAGATATTACATCTAGTTCCCTCGTCAAATCATTAATATATATTGTGAATAGCTGGGGTCCAAGAACCGATCCCTGCGGTACCCCACTAGTCACTGCCTGCCACTCAGAAAAAGACCAGTTTATTCCAACTCTTTGCTTCCTGTCTGCCAACCAGTTCTCTATCCAAGTCAGTACCTTGACCCCAATCCCATGTGCCTTAACTTTACACACTAATTTCTTATGCGGGACCTTATCGAAAGCCTTCTGAAAGTCCAAATACACTACATCCACTGGTTCTCCCTTATCTATTTTACCAGTTACACCCTCTAAAAATTCCAGTAGATTAGTCAAGCACGATTTACCTTTTGTAAATCCATGTTGACTTTGTCCGATCCTGTCACTGTTTTCCAAGTGCTCTGCTATTACATCTTTGCTAATGGACTCTAGCATTTGAAAGAAGCTTGCATTGTGAAGCTTCTGCCCCTTTGCCAGGCCCGCTGCCTGTGGCCCCTCTCCCAGATTCCAGCCACAGCCTTGTGCTGCTCTCACCTGGGGACAGCGCGTCACAATCGGCCCCAGCGCACCTGAGCTGGAGAGAAGACCCCGCCCCCTAGCCGCGCCGCCATTGGTTGGAGAACCAGGCCGCCCAGTTCAGTCCTCCCAGCTCAACCCTCTTCCTATTGGTCAGTGCTCCCGTCAGTCAGAATCACATTGCTGCGGCTCAATCCGCTCCGTTCGGCGTCCGCGGAGGTCCCGCCCGCTCGCCAGACTCTCAGGTTTGGTTTTCCTCGTATTTTACTTTATAATCTCGCTCTCCGCTCCCCCCTCACCTCGATTTAAATCGATTCCCCAAACACTTGACTTTACCCCGGCCGCTGATTCCGCCTCTTCCCTGGGCCCGGCCTTCCGTCTGCTCCCGGGAAGCCTCGCGCAGGCGCACTGGCAGCCTGGTGTTGGGGTGAGGGGCCGAATGAGCATGCGTGGCCCCGCCTCTCCACATTTAAAGGGACACCCGCCCCTCCACATTTAAAGGGACACCCGCCCCCTCCACATTTAAAGGGACACCCGCCCCCTCCACATTTAAAGGGACACCCGCCCCCCTCTCGTGTGTTTTTCTGATTAAAGGGACTGTGACAATTCCCCCAGCCACTGCACTTTAGCAAGGATGTGAAAGACATTGAGAGCCAGCCAGTGGCTCCGTTGGGAGCACCCTCGTCTCTCAGTCAGAAAGTTGTGGGTTCAACGTCCCCACTCCAGGGACTCGAGCACATAAACCTAGGCTGACGCTCTGGGGCAGTGCCGAAGGAGTGCCGCGCTGTCGGAGGGGCAGTACTGAGGGACCGCCGTGCTGTCGGAGGGGCAGTATTGAGGGAGCGCCGCACTGTTGGAGGGGCAGTACTGAGGGAGCGCCGCGCTGTCGGAGGGGCAGTACTGAGGGAGTGCTGCACTGTCGGAAGGGCAGTACTGAGGGAGCCCTGCACTGTCGGAGGGGCAGTACTGAGGGAGCGTTGCACTGTCGGAGGAGCAGTACTGAGGGAGCGCTGCACTATCGAAGAGGCAGTACTGAGGGAGCGCCGCACTGTCGGAGGAGCAGTACTGAGGGAGCACTGCACTATCGGAGAGGCAGTACTGAGGGAGCGCTGCACTGTCGGAGGGGCAGTACTGAGGGAGTGCTGCACTGTCGGAGGGCCGTCTTTCGGAAGAGACATTCAGGTGCACATAAAAGATCCCATTATTTCGAAGAAGGGCAGGAGAGTTATCCCCGGTGTCCTGGCCATTATTTATCATGGAAATTGGCTGCAGTGTTTCCAAAATTACAACAGCGACTACACTTCATAAAGTAATTCATTGGCTGTAAAACCGTTGGTCGTGAAAGGCGCTGTATAAAGACCAGTCTTTATTTATTTTCTCTCCTGTATTTACATTAATTACTTATATAAACCTCTTTTACTGTCTCTTGCAAGAGGAGGAATTGCAGACGGGCAGCTTAATGCAAACTTCACACGAAGATCTGACAGAGTCACTCGATTCATCAGGACCTGAATATCATCGACATATGGAAGCGGAAAGCAGCAATCAGAGTGCGGGCAAACTGCACACGTGTCTTGTGTATGGACATGGATTCAACCGAACGAGCAGCCTGGGGAGGCACAAGTGTAACCAAAGCAAGGAGAGTCTATGTAAATGTCGGGAATGTGGGAAGGGATTCAGTTGCCTCTCCGAGCTGGAGACTCATCAACGCAGTCACTCCGTGAAATGGCCGTTCACCTGCTCCGTGTGTGGGAAGGGATTCACTCATTCAGGCTCCCTGCAGAGACACCGGCGAGTTCACACTGGGGAGAAGCCGTTCGCCTGCTCTCACTGTGAGAAGAGGTTTAACCAGTCTTGCAACCTGTTGATACACGAGCGTGTTCACACCGATGAGAGACCTTTTCAGTGCTTCGACTGCAAGAAGGGCTTCAGAAGATCCAGCGAACTGATACAGCACCACCAGCGAGTTCACACCAGGGAGAGGTCGTTCACCTGCTCCGTGTGTGGGAAGGGATTCACTCTCTCCTCCACCCTGCAGACACACCAGCGAGTTCACACTGGGGAGAGGCCGTTCACCTGCTCCGAGTGCGGGAAAGGGTTCACTCTCTCCTCCACCCTGCTGACACACCGGGAAGTGGCCGTTCTCCTGCTCCGAGTGCGGAAAAAGATTCACTCGTCCCTCCTCTCTGCGGGAACACCAGCTGGTTCACACTGACGAGAGGCCATTCTCCTGCTCCGAGTGCGGGAAAGGATTCACTCGTCCCTCCGCTCTGCTGATACACCAGCGAGTTCACACTAACGAGAGGCCGTTCTCCTGCTCCGAGTGCGGGAAAGGATTCCGTCGTTCATTCCACCTGCAGACACACCAGTGAGTTCACACTGACGAGAGGCCGTTCACCTGCTCCGAGTGCGGGAAAGGATTCACATGTTCCGACTCCCTGCGGGAACACCAGCGCGTTCACACTGATGAGAGGCCGTTCACCTGCTCCGAGTGCGGGAAAGGTTTCACTCGTCCCTCCGCTCTGCTGATACACCAGCGCGTTCACACTGATGAGAGGCCGTTCTCCTGCTCCGAGTGCGGGAAAGGATTCCGTCGTTCATTCCACCTGCAGACACACCAGTGAGTTCACACTGACGAGAGGCCGTTCACCTGCTCCGAGTGCGGGAAAGGATTCACATGTTCCGACTCTCTGCGGGAACACCAGCTGGTTCACACTGATGAGAGGCCGTTTAAATGTTCCGACTGCGACAAGAGTTTCAAATGCTCCAAGGGCCTAGAGATGCATCAACGCATCCACACCGGGGAGAGGCCGTTCAGCTGCTCTCGCTGTGGGAAGAGGTTTACCCACTCATCCGGTCTTTGGAAACACCAGCGCACTCACACTGGGAAGATGCCGTTCCCCTGCTCAGTGTGTGAAAAGGGATTCACCAGTTCAACTCACCTGCTGAGACACCAGCGAGTTCACACCTGAGCGCACTGGTCCCATTCTGCTGTTAATCACATGAAGGACTATTCTGTGTTAATAATGGCAATTAGGGGGCTGGGGGGCGGTTTGAAGATGCTGATAATAATCCCAGTAACTAGGCTGGCGTTTAAGAGGGTCAGCCTCGGCTCAGTGGGTGACACTTAACTCTAGATTCAGAAGGTCGTGGATTTGAGTCCCACTCTGGAGACTTGAGACTGACACTCCAGGGCAGTACTGAGGGAGAGCTGCTCTGTCAGAGGTGCTATCTTTACGATGCGATGTTAAACCGCTGCCCCGTCTGCCCTCTCAGGTGGGTGTAAAAGATCCCGTGGCCGCTATTTTGAAAAACGGAAGTGAGAAAGAATCTCGACTTGGAAGATCAGGAAGTAGATGTGAAACTGTAATGTCACTTGAAATGATTGTAAGACTGAATTTAACTGTGACTGTAATAATTTTATTTTGTAGTAACAGAGCGTGAGAAAAACCAGTACGAATCCAGTATGAGGTGATTTTGGTGGTGCCTCCTGTGTCACTACCACCACAACTACCATGGTTTACGGGTCTAACAGGACCTGTCCCACCAACCAACACGTTTTTAAGTAGGAGCTGCACAGTTATGTGGCACAATTCAGACCCGACATTCCCCTATTGTTTGAGGGTTTCAGTGAGCTCATGATACGACTGAACTCCTCCCTAAAGCATTTTTTGTGTTTTGGAGCAAGACAACTGGAGAATAGATATTGAAATTGAAAGCATAAGGGACAACACACACTGGTGGGATATTGGGCTTAATACATTAGCATGCCCTTAGGCTCGTATTATTTCACACGCTCTGGTTGTTCTCCAACTTGAAATGATTTTGTATTTGAGATATGTAACCCATGTAGTAAAACTTTGAACTATGTAAGATCAGAAGTTTGTTTAAGATCTACCCAGTTAAACACAAATGTCACAAGGTAAGGAGTCAAAAATTGTTAGGACTAATAAGACAACATAGGGACAAACATGGAAATTCCTCATTGGATTAGGATAATTTCCCATGTACTGGTCATAGCCCAACTTGTAGTAATGATGTGCTTACTACACCTGCTACCTGAAACACCTAAAGTCCAATGCCCAATCACATTTAAATATGGTCACAGCCCAGAACATGTTAGAGTTACATAAACGGAAGAAAAATAATCCATATGTAAGATTTTAGTTTAGAGGGGTCGGCAAATGCCTCGCCCTCAAGGTAGGGATATGTAGGATAGGGTGTACCTGTAGGATTTAGTAAACATTATTAAGATTCGATAACCATTCTAATATAACTATAATATGTGAAATTGTACGTTAAGATCCAAAAAGCCTGTATAAAATGGAGACTGACTGAGGGCAAAGCAGGATGGGATTATACCAACCTGACTAAAAAGCTCTGTTTAAAATTACTGAAGTAATGGAATGTTGTGCTAAGTTTATGGAGACGAGGAATTCAGCAATATTATGCTTAAAGAGATAAAAACTAGAGAGATAGATAAGAGTTGGAGACGTCCTTCATTGGTCCAGCTATCGGATGGACCGTCTGTTTTGTCAACATTCTGGGGAGTGTTCTGTGAAAAGTGAAGATCTGAGATAAGGGTACTTTGTTATGCATGGAGAAAAAGTCGGAAGGATCAAACAAGGTCATAAGGTGGGTAACGAGGGAAGCAAGACTTTTCACCAGGTATTAGAGGGTTAATTACTGCCACGTAGGCAAAACAAGAGGGAAAAGGGTATAAAGATACAGTTTTTGAACATCGAAAGCAGCGTACCGTGTAATCAGAGATTGATAGGAGCTTCGGTCAACAGAACACAGCAAGATCCCAAGTAAGCGCGCATGGGTCAACGGAACACAGCAAGATACATCAGGAGACTTGCGCCACGCTCGCTCGGAAGGAACGCCGGGGTTTGAACGAACAGACTGTGACTATCTTCTTGTTAAGTATTACTTCTTTGTACTGGATTTTTAATGCTTAATAAACCTGTTTTACTGATACACAATATACCTGTACCCAGAGTGGTTTGTGTAGTCACGGACTGTTTTACTGATACACAATATACCTGTACCCAGAGTGGTTTGTGTAGTCACGGACTGTTTTACTGATACACAATATACCTGTACCCAGAGTGGTTTGTGTAGTCACAGACTGTTTTACTGATACACAATATACCTCGACCCAGAGTGGTTTGTGTAGTCATGGACTGTTTTACTGATACACAATATACCTGTACCCAGAGCGGTTTGTGTAGTCACGGACTGTTTTACTGATACACAACATACCTGGACCCAGAGTGGTTTGTGTAGTCACGGACTGTTTTACTGATACACAATATACCTGTACCCAGAGTGGTTTGTGTAGTCACGGACTGTTTTACTGATACACAATATACCTCGACCCAGAGTGGTTTGTGTAGTCACGGACTGTTTTACTGATACACAATATACCTGTACCCAGAGTGGTTTGTGTAGTCACGGACTGTTTTACTGATGCACAATATACCTGGACCCAGAGTGGTTTGTGTAGTCACGGACTGTTTTACTGATACACAATATACCTGGACCCAGAGTGGTTTGTGTAGTCACGGACTGTTTTACTGATACACAATATACCTGTACCCAGAGTGGTTTGTGTAGTCATGGACTGTTTTACTGATACACAATATACCTGGACCCAGAGTGGTTTGTGTAGTCACGGACTGTTTTACTGATACACAATATACCTGTACCCAGAGTGGTTTGTGTAGTCATGGACTGTTTTACTGATACACAATATACCTGGACCCAGAGTGGTTTGTGTAGTCATGGACTGTTTTACTGATACACAACATACCTGGACCCAGAGTGGTTTGTGTAGTCACGGACTGTTTTACTGATACACAATATACCTGGACCCAGAGTGGTTTGTGTAGTCACGGACTGTTTTACTGATACACAATATACCTGGACCCAGAGCGGTTTGTGTAGTCACGGACTGTTTTACTGATACACAATATACCTGGACCCAGAGTGGTTTGTGTAGTCACGGACTGTTTTACTGATACACAATATACCCGTACCCAGAGTGGTTTGTGTAGTCACGGACTGTTTTACTGATACACACTATACCTGGACCCAGAGTGGTTTGTGTAGTCACGGACTGTTTTACTGATACACAATATACCTGGACCCAGAGTGGTTTGTGTAGTCACGGACTGTTTTACTGATACACAATATACCTGGACCCAGAGTGGTTTGTGTAGTCACGGACTGTTTTACTGATACACACTATACCTGGACCCAGAGCGGTTTGTGTAGTCACGGACTGTTTTACTGATACACAATATACCTGTACCCAGGGTGGTTTGTGTAGTCACGGACTGTTTTACTGATACACAATATACTTGGACCCAGGGTGGTTTGTGTAGTCACGGACACATTATTATAAGAGCCTTTGAAAGCTACATCAGTCATCGGGAAAATGCTGCAATCCATTGTTAAGGAAGTGGTATCAAGTCACTTAGAAAATCATAACATGATTCGGCAGAGTCAACATGGTTTTATGGAAAGGAAATCGTGTTTGACAAATTTATTAGAGTTTTTTGAGGATGTAACTAGCAGGGTAGATGGAGGGGAACCAGTGGATGTAGTATATTTGGATTTCCAAAAGGCATTCGATAAGGTGCCACATAAAAGGTTATTACACAAGATTAGGGCTCATGGTGTTGGTGGTAATAAAGTAGCATGGATCAAGGATTGGTTAACGGACTGAAAACAGAGAGCAGGGATAAACAGATCTTTTTCAGGTTGGCAGGCTGTATCTAGTGGGGTGCCGCATGGATCAGTGTTGGGGCCTCAGCTATTTACAATCTATACTAATGACCTGGATGAAGGGACCGAGTGTAATGTATCCAAGTTTGCTGATGATACAAAGCTTGGTGGGACAGTAAGCTGTGAGGAGCCTTTGGACCTTCTGACAATCACCTTAAATCTGTCCTCTGGTTCTCGAGCCTTCCGCCAATGGGAACAGTTTCCCTCTATCTACTCTGTCCAGACCCCCTCACGATTTTGAACACCTCCATCAAATCTCCTCTCAACCTTCTCTGCTCTAAGGAGAACAACCCCAGCTTCTCCAGTCTCTCCACATAACTGAAGTCCCTCATTCCTGGAACCATTCCTCTCTAAGGCCTCTCTAAGGCCTTCACATCCTTCCTAAAGTGCGGTGCCCAGAATTGGACACAATAAGAAAGAAAGACTTGCATTTATAAGAACATAAGAAATAGGAGCAGGAGTCGGCCATTTGGCCCTTCGAGCCTGCTCCGCCATTCAGTGAGATCATGGCTGCTCTTCTGCCTCAACTCCATTCACCGGCCCTATCGCCCTATCCCTTGATGCCCTTACTAGTCAGAAATCTATCGACCTCTGTTTTGAATATACTCAATGACTGAGCCTCCACAGCCCTCTGAGGTAGAGAATTCCAAAGATTCACCACACTCTGTGTGGAGAAATTTCTTCTCATCTCAGTCCTGAATGGCCTACCCTTTATCCTGAGGCTGTGACCCCTGTTTCTAGACTCCCCAGCCAAGGGAAACATTCTCCCAGCATCCACCCTATCAAGCCCTGTAATAATTTTGTATGCTTCAATGAGATCCTCTCTCATTCTTCTGAATTCAAGAGAATACAGGCCTAGTTTACTCAATCTCTTCTCATACGACAGTCCCGCCATCCCAGGAATCAATCTCGTGAACCTTTGTTGCACTCCCTCTATGGCAAGTTTATCCTTTCTTAGGTAAGGAGACCAAAATTGTACACAGTACTCCAGGTGTGGTCTCACCAAGGCCCTATATAATTGGAGGAAGCATTGGTGGTACCTCTCCAGTGATTTGAGGTGCACTGGAGCGATACCACCAACGCTGCCTCCGCAAGATCCTGCAAATTCATTGGCAGGATAGACGCACCAACGCCAGTGTTCTCGCTCAGGCCAACATCCCCAGCATCGAAGCTTTGACCACGCTTGATCAGCTCCGGTGGATGGGTCACACTGTCCGCATGCCCAACACAAGACACCCAAAACAAGCCCACTACTCGGAGCTCCGACACGGCAAAAGAGCCCCAGGTGGAGAGGAAATGCTTCAAGGACACCCTCAAAGCCTCCTTGAAAAAGGGCAACATTCCCACTGATAGCTGGGAATTCCTGGTCCAAGACCTGACAAAGTGGAGGAGAAGCTTCCGGGAAGGCGCCGAACACCTCGAGTCCCTTCGCCAGGAGCAAGTGGAAGCCAAGCGCAAACAGCGGAAGGAGCACACGTCAACCCAAGCACCCTACCCACCCGCCGCTTCAACCACCGTCTGCCCCACCTGTGACAGAGACTGTAGGTCCTGCATTGGACTCATCAGCCACCTGAGAACTCATTTTTAATGTGTAAGCAAGTCATCCTCGGTTCCGAGGGACTGCCTAAGAAGAAGACATAACTGGAGTAAGACTTCTTTACTCCTGTACTCGAATCATTTTGTAATGAAGGCCAGCATACCATTTGCCTTCTTAACCGCCTTTCATGACCACTGGACGTCCCAAAGCGCTTTACAGCCAATGAAGTACTTTTTGAAGTGTAGTCACTGTTGTAATGTGGGAAATGCGGCAGCCAATTTGCACACAGCAAGCTCCCACAAACAGCAATGAGATAATGAGCAGATAATCTGCTTTTTCGTCATGTTGATTGTGGGATAAATATCGGGCTCAAAACACCGGGAATAACTTATTCGAAGTAGTACCACGGGATCTTAAACGTCCACCTGAGGGGGCAGACGGGGGCCTCAGGTTAACATCTCATCAGTAAGACAGCACCTCCGACACTGCAGCGCTCCTTCATTACTGCCCCTCCGACATTGCGGCACTCCCACAGCATTGCTTCCCTGACAGTGCAGCGCTCCCTCAGTACTGCCCCTCCGACAGTGCGGCGCTCCCTCAGTACTGCCCCTCCGACAGTGCGGCGCTCCCTCAGTACTGCCCCTCCGACAGTGCACTGCTCCCTCAGTACTGCCCCTCCGACAGTGCGGCGCTCCCTCAGTACTGCCCCTCTGACAGTGCGGCGCTCCCTCAGTACTGCCCCTCCGACAGTGCAGCGCTCCCTCAGTACTGCCGCTCCGACAGTGCGGCGCTCCCTCAGTACTGCCCCTCCGACAGTGCGGTGCTCCCTCAGTACTGCCCCTCTAACAGTGCGGCGCTCCCTCAGCACCGCACTGGAGTGTCTGCCTCGCTTTATATGCTCAAGTCCCTGGAGCGGGACTTGAGCCCAGAACCTACTGACTCTGCTATCCACTGAGCCACAGCTGAATCCAGTCTTTTACACAGTTTCATCATAACTTCCTTGCTTTTGCACTCTACGCCTCTCCTAAAGCAGGGGAGTTATGATGAATTGTTAAACAGTTTTTTTTGCAGAGTGACCAAGGCTGTCTGTAGGAAACAATTTTGCATTTGAAAGAAGCTTGTATTGTGAAGCTTGTGCCCCATTGCCAGGCCCGCTGCCTGCGGCCCCTCTCCCAGATTCCAGCCCCAGCTCTGTGCTGCCTGCGGCCCCTCTCCCAGATTCCAGCCCCAGCTCTGTGCTGCCTGCGGCCCCTCTCCCAGATTCCAGCCCCAGCTCTGTGCTGACTGCGGCCCCTCTCCCAGATTCCAGCCCCAGCTCTGTGCTGACTGCGGCCCCTCTCCCAGATTCCAGCCCCAGCTCTGTGCTGCCTGCGGCCCCTCTCCCAGATTCCAGCCCCAGCTCTGTGCTGCCTGCGGCCCCTCTCCCAGATTCCAGCCCCAGCTCTGTGCTGCCTGCGGCCCCTCTCCCAGATTCCAGCCCCAGCTCTGTGCTGCCTGCGGCCCCTCTCCCAGATTCCAGCCCCAGCTCTGTGCTGCCTGCGGCCCCTCTCCCAGATTCCAGCCCCAGCTCTGTGCTGCCTGCGGCCCCTCTCCCAGATTCCAGCCCCAGCTCTGTGCTGCCTGCGGCCCCTCTCCCAGATTCCAGCCCCAGCTCTGTGCTGCCTGCGGCCCCTCTCCCAGATTCCAGCCCCAGCTCTGTGCTGCCTGCGGCCCCTCTCCCAGATTCCAGCCCCAGCTCTGTGCTGCCTGAGCTGCTCTCACCTCGGGACAGCGCGTCACAATCGGCCCCAGCGCACATGAGCTGGAGAGGAGGCCCCGCCCCCTAGCCGCGCCGCCATTGGTTGGAGGACCAGGCCGCCCAGTTCTGTCCTCCCACCTCAGCCCTCGTCCTATTGGTCAGAGCTCCCGTCAGTCACAGACGGGGTCGGGCCTCCATCCACCTGATTGGGCCGCTTCCTCTGCTAACGTCACAATCGGGCCCCAGCCCCAGCGCCGGGGAGGAAGGTCCCGCCCCCTAGCCGCGCCGCCATTGGTTGGAGGACCAGACCGCCCAGTTCAGTCCTCCCAGCCCTCTTCCTATTGGTCCGCGCTCCCGTCAGTCAGAATCACGTTGCTCCGGCTCACTCCGCCCCCTCCCGCGCGGCTCAATCCGCTCCGTTCGGTGTCCGCGGAGGTCCCGCCCGCCCGACCCTCAGGTTTGGTTTTTCTCGTCTTTTACTTTATAATCTCGCTCTCCGCTCCCCCCTCACCTCGATTTAAATCGCTTCCCCAACACTTTACTTTACCCCGGCCGCTGATTCCGCCTCTTCCCCGGGCCCGGCCTTCCGTCAGCTCCCCGGAGGCCGCGCGCAGGCGCACTGGCAGCCTCGTGTTGTGGTGGGGCCGAATGAGCATGCGCGGCCCCGCCTCTCCACATTTAAAGGGACACCCACCCCCACCACATTTAAAGGGACAGCCACCCCCTCCACATTTAAAGGGAAACCCACCCCCTCCACATTTAAAGGGACACCCACCCAATTCACAATTCACAATTCAAATCGCTTTATTGGCATGATAAGTTACATCTTATGTTGCCAAAGCATCAAAATACATTTATGGTTGAGCACATAAACGCAGTTCTATTCATACAGTGTATAAACAGGCATATCCCTGAGTGTATAAATATACATTCGCATTGTTTATATATATTCATTTCTTAGTTTACTGGTTGTCCCTCTGTTCATGGCAAGCTGTAACATAGTGTGCCGCCAGTGTTACACAGCTTCTCTCCTCTCCCAGTAGGAATGGGAGTTTTTGGTTGTCATTCAGATTTCTGAATTCAGGGCATATTTGTGAGAATTTTTGGTAGAAATTCTCCCTGATGTCCTGATATTTTCCACAGGCTGTGAGGAAGTGCATCTCTGTCTCCACTACTCCCTGACTGCAGTGAGAGCATATCCTGTCTTCTCTTGGCAGCCTGGTCTGCCTGTGTCTGCCTTTTTCGATCGCTAGGCTATGTTCGCTAAGTCTGTACCTTGTCAAGTTTCTTCTCAGTTTGTTATCCTTTACCATGGTCAGGTAATCAGCTATGTTGTATTGTCTGTTTAGGGCCAAGTAGCAATTGAGTTTGCTTTGGGTTTTTGTTGTTTCTGCCCAATATGTCAGATATTTTTCCTTTTGCTTAGCGACGATTGTGTTGGGTCGAATTCTTTGTGTTACCCTGTCACTGTCCTGGGGCTGGTTATTGTTAGTATTGTTAATAGTTACTTCACTGAGTCCCAGGACTAGTTGACTGAGGGTATTCTTCTTTATGGTCAGCTCTTGGCATTTCAGGGCGTCGTAGTGATAGCATTGGGGGTTGCTCATTTGTAGGTGATTCCAAAATTTGGTGGCTCTTTTTTGGATAGTGATTATTAATGGATATTGGCCTAGTTCCGCCCTGCATGCATTGTTTACTGTTTTCCTTTGAGTCCGGAGCATACTTTTACAGAATTCTGCATGTAGGATCTCAATTGGGTGTTTGTCCCATTTTGCGAATTCTTGTTGAGTTAGCGGTCCCCATACTTCACTGCCATAGAGTGCAGTTGGTTCAATTACTGATTTGAAAATTTTGAGCCAAATGCTAATTGGGATTTCTATTTGGATTGATTTTTTGATGGCATAGAAAGCCCTTCTTGCTTTCTCTTTCAGTTCATTCACAGCCAGTTTGAAGTTTCCCGTAGAACTGATTTTTAAGCCCAAGTATGTGTAGTTATTGGTTTGTTCAATTTTGGTTGTTCCTACTGTGAAATTTATTTTGGTCCCTGATGTTTGGATCTTTGCTGGAACACAAGGACTTTGGTTTTTTGGGGATTTATTGTCAGGGCCCAAGTCTGGCAGTACGACTCCAGCAGGTCCAGGTTCTGCTGTAGACCCTCTTTAGTTGGTGACAGCAGAACCAGGTCGTCTGCATAGAGGAGGAATTTAACCTTGGATTCATATAGGGTGAGGCCGGGTGCTGTAGATTGTTCAAGTAGTTTTGCCAATCCATTTATGTAAATATTAAAGAGTGTCGGTGAGATTGGCGAGCCCTGCGTCACCCCCTGCCCCTGTGGGAAGTATTTTGTTTGTTTGTCTCCAATTTTAACTGCACATTTGTTGTTTGTATACATTGATTTAA
The DNA here is from genome assembly GCF_052327205.1 of Somniosus microcephalus. NCBI lineage: Eukaryota > Metazoa > Chordata > Chondrichthyes > Squaliformes > Somniosidae > Somniosus > Somniosus microcephalus. Next base: position 228,677 of record NW_028225555.1, on the reverse strand, counting down.
TTACATCATATGTTTTCCCTCCTACCCCGCTTTCGATAAGTTTCAGGAATAAACCGTCATGCCAGATGGAGTCGAAAGCTTTCTGGAAATCTACAAAGCATGCGTAGATTTTGCTTTTGTTATGGTGAACGTGTTTGTCAATTAGGGTCTGTAGGGTGAAGATATGATCGGATGTTCTATAGTTTGGCAGGAATCCAATTTGGCTTTTACTCAATACATTGTGCTCCTCAAGGAAGTTTATAAGTCTTTTGTTTATGATGCTACAGAATACCTTCCCCAGGTTACTGTTTACACAGATGCCTCGATAGTTGTTTGGGTCGATTTTGTCCCCACTTTTGTATATGGGCGTTATGAGTCCTTTATTCCAGATATCAGGGAAATAACCGACACTCAGAACCAAGTTGAAGAGTTTTAGGATAGCCAGTTTCATTTTGTTGTCTGTGTGTTTAATCATCTCGTTTAGTATGCCGTCTGCCCCGCAGGCTTTTCCTGGTCGCAGGTCCTTGAGTTTTTCAAGAAGTTCTTTTTCTGTTATTATGGCGTCTAGCGGGTTTTGGTTATCTTTTATGGCCATTTCTAGCTTTTCCAGTTTTTTGCATATTTGGTGTTGCTCTGGTCTTAGTGTGTTTTTCTGGTATAATTTTTCAAAGTGGTTTACCCATGTGTCCCCATTTTGAATGGCCAAATCGTCGTGTTGTTTTTTGTGTAGTGTTTTCAAGTTTTCAATGAAAAAATTGGAATCAATGGATTCCTCCATGGAGCTGAGTGTATTCTTAATATATTGCTCTTTTTTGGTTCTGAGTGTGTTTCTGTATTGTGTTAGTGTCTGACAATAAGTAAGGCGTAATTCCTCGTTTTCTGGATGTCTGTGTTTTTGGTTTGATATTTTTCTAAGTTTTTTCCTCATGTTATGGCAATCTCGGTCAAACCATTTTTCATAGTTTTTTGTTTTGGGTTTGTTCTTGCGAGCTTTCAAGTTTGCATTTGTTGCCAAATTATCAAAAATATTGTTTAGTTTAATAACTGCCCGGTTTACACCTTCTTTATTGTGAGTGTATATGTTATCCAGAAAGGTGTCTAAGAGAGCTTGAGTTGATGCATTGCTAATTGTTTTCTGGTATTTTTCCGTGTCGTTTTTGGCCCATCTGTACGATTTTTTGGTGTTGTACAGTTTACTGGGTTGTGTTTCTATGTTGTTTGTTTCTGTCTTTTTGAGGAACCCTCCACATTTAAAGGGACACCCACTCCCTCCACATTTAAAGGGACACCCACCCCCTCCAAAAATGTGCAGGTTAGGTTGATTGGCTATGATAAATTGACCCTTAGTGTTAGGGGGATTAAATATGTGGGGTTACGGGGATCGGGTGGTATATGTGTCGGTGTAGGCTCGATGGGCCGAAATGGCCTCTATCTGCACTGTGGGGTTTCTGTGATTCTGTGATTCTGTGATTTAAAGGGACACCCACCCAATTCACAATTCACAATTCAAATCGCTTTATTGGCATGATAAGGTACATCTTATGTTGCCAAAGCATCAAAATACATTTATGGTTGAACACATAAACGCGGTTCTATTCATACAGTTTATAAATATACATTCGCCTTGTTTATATATATTCTTGTCTTAGTTTACTGGTTGTCCCTCTGTTCATGGCAAGCTGTAACATAGTGTGCCGCCAGTGTTACACAGCTTCTCTCCTCCCCCAGTAGGAATGGGAGTTTTTGGTTGTCATTCAGATTTCTGAATTCAGGGCATATTTGGGAGAATTTTTGGTAGAAATTCTCCCTGATGCCCTGATATTTTCCACAGGCTGTGAGGAAGTGCATCTCTGTCTCAACTACTCCCAGACTGCAGTGAGAGCATATCCTGTCTTCTCTTGGCAGCCTGGTTTGCCTGTGTCTGCCTTTTTCGATCGCTAGGCTATGTTCGCTAAGTCTGTACCTTGTCAAGGTTCTTCTCAGTTTGTTATCCTTTACCATGGTCAGGTAATCAGCTATGTTGTATTGTCTGTTTAGGGCCAAGTAGCAATTGAGTTTGCTTTGGGTTTTTGTTGTTTCTGCCCAATATGTCAGATATTTTTCCTATTGCTTAGCGACGATTGTGTTGGGTCGAATTCTTTGTGTTACCCTGTCACTGTCCTGGGACTGGTTCTTGTTAGTAGTTACTTCACTGAGTCCCAGGACTAGTTGACTGAGGGTATTCTTCTTTATGGTCAGCTCTTGGCATTTCAGGGCGTCGTAGTGATAGCATTGGGGGTTGCTCATTTGTAGGTGATTCCAAAATTTGGTGGCTCTTTTTTGGATAGTGATTATTAATGGATATTGGCCTAGTTCCGCCCTGCATGCATTGTTTACTGTTTTCCTTTGAGCCCGGAGGATACTTTTACAGAATTCTGCATGTAGAATCTCAATTGGGTGTTTGTCCCATTTTGCAAATTCTTGTTGTGTTAGCGGTCCCCATACCTCACTGCCATAGAGTGCAATTGGTTCAATTACTGATTTGAAAATTTTGAGCCAAATGCTAATTGGGATTTCTATTTGGATTGATTTTTTGATGGCATAGAAAGCCCTTCTTGCTTTCTCTTTCAGTTCATTCACAGCCAGTTTGAAGTTTCCCGTAGAACTGATTTTTAAGCCCAAGTATGTGTAGTGAGTGGTTTGTTCAATTTTGGTTGTTCCTACTGTGAAATTTATTTTGGGTCCCTGATGTTTGGATCTTTGCTGGAACACAAGGACTTTGGTTTTTTGGGGATTTATTGTCAGGGCCCAAGTCTGGCAGTACGACTCCAGCAGGTCCAGGTTCTGCTGTAGACCCTCCTTAGTTGGTGACAGCAGAACCAGGTCGTCTGCATAGAGGAGGAATTTAACCTTGGATTCATATAGGGTGAGGCCAGGTGCTGTAGATTGTTCAAGTAGTTTTGCCAATCCATTAATGTAAATATTAAAGAGTGTCGGTGAGATTGGCGAGCCCTGCGTCACCCCCCGCCCCTGTGGGAAGTATTTTGTTTGTTTGTCTCCAATTTTAACTGCACATTTATTGTTTGTATACATTGATTTAATTACATCATATGTTTTCCCTCCTACCCCGCTTTCGATAAGTTTCAGGAATAAACCGTCATGCCAGATGGAGTCGAAAGCCTTCTGGAAATCTACAAAGCATGCGTAGATTTTGCTTTTGTTATGGTGAACGTGTTTGTCAATTAGGGTCTGTAGGGTGAAGATATGATCGGATGTTCTATAGTTTGGCAGGAATCCAATTTGGCTTTTACTCAAGACATTGTGCTCCTCAAGGAAGTTTATAAGTCTTTTGTTTATGATGCTACAGAATACCTTCCCCAGGTTACTGTTTACGCAGATGCCTCGATAGTTGTTTGTGTCGATTTTGTCCCCACTTTTGTATATGGGTGTTATGAGTCCTTTGTTCCAGATGTCAGGGAAATAACCGACACTCAGAACCGAGTTGAAGAGTTTTAGGATAGCTAGTTTCATTTTGTCGTCTGCGTGTTTAATCATCTCGTTTAGTATGCCGTCTGTCCCGCAAGCTTTTCCTGGTCGCAGGTCCTTGAGTATTTCAAGAAGTTCTTTTTCTGTTATTATGGCGTCTAGCGGGTTTTGGTTATCTTTTATGGCCAATTCAAGCTTTTCCAGTTTTTTGCGTATTTGGTGTTGCTCTGGTCTTAGTGTGTTTTTCTGGTATAATTTTTCAAAGTGGTTTACCCATGTGTCCCCATTTTGAATGGACAAATCGTCATGTTGTTTTTTGTGTAGTGTTTTCAAGTTGTCCCAGAAACAATTGGAATCAATTGATTCCTCCATGGAGCTGAGTGTATTCTTAATAAATTGCTCTTTTTTGGTTCTGAGTGTGTTTCTGTATTGTGTTAGTGTCTGACAATAAGTAAGGCGTAATTCCTCGTTTTCTGGATGTCTGTGTTTTTGGTTTGATATTTTTCTAAGTTTTTTCCTCATGTTATGGCAATCATGGTCAAACCATTTTTCATAGTTTTTTGTTTTGGGTTTGTTCTTTCGAGCTTTCAAGTTTGCATTTGTTGCCAAATTATCAAAAATATTGTTTAGTTTACTAACTGCCCGGTTTACGCCTTCTTTATTGTGAGTGTATATGTTATCCAGAAAGGTGTCTAAGAGAGCTTGAGTTGATGCATTGCTAATTGTTTTCTGGTATTTTTCCGTGTCATTTTTGGCCCACCTGTACGATTTTTTGGTGTTGTACAGTTTACTGGGTTGTGTTTCTATGTTGTTTGTTCCTGTCTTTTTGAGAAACATAGTAATTTGACTGTGATCTGACAGTGTTGTTTGTGGTTTGACTGTGAATGCTCTGAAAGAGGATGGGTCTAAGTCTGTAATCATATAGTCTACTGTGCTGCAGCCAAGAGGTGAGCAATAGGTCGATCTTCCTAGGAGGTCTCCTATGAACCTACCATTGACAATGTACAGACCCAGGTTTCGACAGAGCTGTAGTAGCTGTTTTCCGTTGGTATTTGACTGCTTGTCGCAGTTATGCCTGTATGGAAGGGAAGGGATGTCAAAGTGGTTATTCCCGAATACGTAATTGTTTCCCTGATTATTGGTGAAGTCTGGTTCTTCGCCCATTCTTGAATTGAGGTCCCCACAGATCAACACGTTCCCCTGGGCCTGGTATTGGGTAATTTCCCCCTCCATGTTGGAGAAGGTGTCCTCTTTAAAGTACGGGGAATCGATTGGAGGGATATAAAGTGCGCAAATGTAAACATCTTGGGTGTTTGAGATAATCTTCCTCTCAAGTTTGAGCCACATATGGTTTTCGCCCTTTTTTATAAATTTGATGTAGTTCTTAAGTTCTGTTTTAAACCAGATCAGTATGCCTCCGGAGTCTCTGCCTTGGGTTACACTTGGTAATTTATTGGAGGGGACCACCAGCTCAGTGTACCCTTGGGGACAGCCAGTGTGTCCTTTTCCTTTATACCAAGTTTCCTGTAAAATGATAATATCTAGATCTTTAGTTTCTTCTATGAACTCTGTGGTCCTACTCTTCACTTCTAGCAGTGAAGAGCGTAGACCTTGGATATTCCAGGTCGAAATATATAAGGATTTCATGTTAAGTTTGATCTTTTACTATGATAGGTTAAAGAGTGGTACGTGTTTGTCGTGTCTAAGTGTGGGGAAAAAAAAGATCACCTCAGTTGTCTATAAAAGTTAATACAATTTGGTTACAGTTCTTTCTATTAATTAGTCCTTGATCCATAAGGCGGAAGTAGATGCTGCTGCACATCTGCTTATTGTCTCTTAATGGATTGTTAAAAGGGACACCCACACCCTCCACATTTAAAGGGACACCCACCTCTACACATATAAAGGGACACCCTCCCCTCTCCACATTTAAAGGGACACCCACCCCCTCCACATTTAAAGGAACACCCACTCCCTCCACATTTAAAGGGACCCCCACCCCCTCCATATTTAAAGGGTCACCCATCCACATTTAAAGGGACACCCACACCCTGCACATTTAAAGGAACACCACCCCCTCCACATTTAAAGGGACACCCACCCCCTCCACATTTAAAGGGACACCCACCCCTCCACATTTAAAGGGACTCCCTCCGCCCCTCTCATGTCCTCTACTGTGGAGGAGGAATTCCTGGAGCGGCAGAGCGGGGCTATAAAAGGCCCCAGAGACCAGGTAAGGCCTCACAGCTTCGGCGGGAATTTCAGCGGCAGCAGCCGGGCTATAAAAGTCCCAGAGACCAGGTAAGGTCTACCAGCGTCGGCGGGAATCTCGAGCGGTAGAGCGGGGCTATAAAAGGCCCCAGAGACCAGGTAAGGCCTCACAGCGTCGGTGGGAATCTCGAGCGGCAGCGGGGCTATAAAAGATCCCAGAGACCAGGTAAGGCATCAGAGCGTCGGCGGGAATCTCGAGCGGCAGCGGGGCTATAAAAGGCCCCAGAGACCAGGTAAGGCCTCAAGGCGTCGGCGGGAAACTCGAGCGGCAGAGCAAGGCTATAAAAGGCTCCAGAGACCAGGTAAGGCCTCAGAGCGTCGGTGGGAAACTCGAGCGGCAGAGCGGGGCTATAAAAGGCCCCAGAGACCAGGTAAGGCCTCACAGTGTTGGCGGGAATCTCGAGCGGCAAAGCAGGGCTATAAAAGGCCCCAGAGACCAGGTAACGCCTCACAGCACCGGCGGGAATCTCGAGCGGCAGAGCGGGGCTATAAAAGGCTCCAGAGACCCAGGTAAGGCCTACCAGCATCGGCGGGAATCTCGAGCGGCAGAGCGGGGCTATAAAAGGCCCCAGAGACCCAGGTAAGGCCTCACAGCGTCAGCAGGAATCTCGAGCGGTAGAGCGGGGCTATAAAAGGCCCCAGAGACCAGGTAAGGCCTCACAGCATCGGCAGGAATCTCGAGCGGCAGAGCGGGGCTATAAAAGGCCCCAGAGACCCAGGTAAGGCCTCACAGCGTCGGCGGGAATCTCGAGCGGCAGCGCGGGGCTATAAAAGGACCCAGGGACCCAGGTAAGGCCTACCAGCATCGGCGGGAATCTCGAGCGGCAGAGCGGGACTATAAAAGGCCCCAGAGACCAGGTAAGGCCTCACAGCGTTGGCGGGAATCTCGAGCGGCAGAGCAGGGCTATAAAAGGCCCCAGAGACCCAGGTAAGGCCTCACAGTGTCGGCGGGAATCTCGAGCGGCAGAGCGGGGCTATAAAAGGACCCAGAGACCCAGGTAAGGCCTCACACCGTCGGCAGGAAACTCGAGCGGCAGAGCGGGGCTATAAAAGGACCCAGAGACCAGGTAAGGCCAACCAGTCTCCGAACTCGGAACTCGGAGAGAAGGAGAGAGGTAAAAAGTAATCCAAGTGTGACGTCAGCAGAAAGCGGGTAAGTGATTGGTTGGTAAGTATTTCTCTCTTTTTTAAGCTTAAACTCTGTGGTTTGTAGTTTCTAAGGTGCGATATTCATCATCTAGAATCGGGGCAGAGGGTATTTAAAAATAATATTAATAAATTTAATTAATTACATAGAATGGGAGATCAGGTGATGTGTTGCTGCTGCAATATGTGGGAGCTGGTGGACACCATTGATGCTCACGGTGATCACATTTGCAGTAAGTGTTGGCTGCTCGAGGAATTCCGGCTCCGTGTTGAAGAGCTGGAGTCCGAGCTTCAAACACTGAGACACATCAGGGAGGGGGAGAGTTACCTGGACTCTGTGTATCAGCAGGTAGTCACACCAATTAGATTAATTAATTCAGATGTAGTCCGTGGCCAGGGTCAGGATGGTGTGACTAGAAGTGAGGCAGGTACGGGGATCCAGGAGGTAGTGTTGGAGGAGCCGCAGCCCTTGCTCTTGTCCAACAGGTTTGAGGCTCTTACTCCCTGTGGGGATGGGAACAGGGACTGCGGGGAGGATGAGCAACCTGGCCACAGCACCATGGAGCAGGGGGCCATTCAAGTGGGGGGAGTTAAAAGAAATGTAGTAGTGGTAGGGGATAGTATCGCTAGGGGGATAGATAGAGTTCTTTGCAGCCGAGAGCGAGAGTCCCGAAGGCTGTGTTGCCTGCCCAGTGCCAGGGTTAAGGACACCTCCTCTGGGCTGGAGAGAAACTTGGAGTGGGAGGGGGAGAATCCAGTTGTCGTGGTCCATGTTGGTACCAACGACATAGATAGGACAAGGAAGGAGGTTCTGCTGAGGGAGTTTTAGCAGCTTGGGGCCAAATTAAAAAGCAGAACCACAAGGGTAATAATCTCTGGATTACTACCTGAGCCACGTGCAAATTTGGCTAGGGTAAATAAAATTAGAGAGTTAAATGCGTGGCTCAAAGACTGGTGTGGGAGAAATGGGTTTTGCTTCCTGGGACACTGGCATCAGTACTGGGACAGGAGAGAGCTGTTCCGTTGGGACGGACTTCACTTGGCCAGTGCTGGGACTAGAATCCTGGCGAATCGAATAACTAGGGCTGTAGAGAGGGCTTTAAACTAATTAGTGGGGGGAGGTTTTAAGAGAGCGAAAAATAAAAATGACAGCGGAGAAGGCAATAGAGCAAGGCAGCAGTGGGGGAATTAAAAACCAGAGCGTGTCAGGAAGGGACAGAATGAATAATGATAAAGGTAAAGTAGTAAAAGGGGTAAAAGCAGGAATAAATTGTCAGAAAACATATTTGAAAGTTCTTTATCTGAATGCATGCAGCATTCGTAACAAAATTGACGAGTTGACGGTGCAAATAACTACACATGGGTATGATCTGGTGGCCATTACGGAAACATGGCTGCAAGATAATCATGAATGGGAACTAAACATACAATGGTATTTGACAATTAGGAAGGACAGACAGGAAGGAAAGGGAGCTGGGGTTGCTATGTTAATCAAGGATGGAATCACTGCAATAGTCAGAAATGATATTGGTCAAAGGATCAGGATAGTGAAACAGTTTGGGTGGAGATAAGGAATAATAAGGGGAAAAAGTCACTAGTGGGTGTAGTCTATAGGCCTCCTAACAGTTGCAACTCTGTTGTTCGGAGGATAAATCAGGAAATAGTTGGGGCTTGTAATAAGGGAACAGCTATAATCATGGGGGATTTTAACTTTCATATTGACTGGACTAATCAAATTGGGCATGGCAGCATTGAGGAAGAGTTCATAGAGTGTATTAGGGACGGGTTCCCTGAGCAGTATGTAACTGAACCAACCAGGGGGCAGGCAATCTTAGATGTGGTCCTGTGTAATGAGACAGGAGTAATAAAAAATGTCCTAGTAAAGGATCCCCTTGGAATGAGTGACCATAATATGGTTGAATTCCAAATTCAGTTTGAGGGTGAGAGAGTTGGATCTCAAACCAGCGTACTAAGCTTAAATAAAGGAGACTATGAAGGTATGAGAGTAGAATTGACTAAAGTGGACTGGGAAAACAGATTACAGTGTAAGACGGTACAAGAGCAGTGGTCTACATTCAAGGAGCTATTTCACATCTTTCAAGATAAATATATTCCACTGAGAAAAAAGGGGAGTAAAAGAAAAGACAGCCATCCGTGGCTTAGTAAAGTAATAAAGGATAGTATCCAACTGAAAACAAGGGCATATAAATTAGCCAAATCTAGTGGGAGGATAGAAGATTGGGAAACATTTAAAAGCCAGCAAACAATAACTAAAAGATTAATTAAGAAAGGGAAGATAGATTATGAAAGTAAACTAGCAAAAAATATAAAAACAGATAGCAAGAGTTTCTACAGCTATATAAAAAGAAAAAGGGTGGCTAAAGTGAACGTTGGTCCCTTAGAGGATGGGACCGGGAAACTAGTGGTGGGGAACATGGAGATGGCAAAGATGCTGAACAAATATTTTGTATCAGTCTTTACAGTAGAGGACACTAAAAATATCCCAACACTGGACAAACAGGGGGCAATGGGGGCGGGGGGGGGGGGCGGAGGAGCTAAACACGATTAAAATCACTAAAGAGATGGTACTCAGTAAAATAATGGGACTTAAGGTGGATAAATCCCCCGGACCTGATGGCCTACATCCTAGGGTCTTGAGATAAGTGGCGGTAGGGATTGTGGATGCATTGGTGATCATTTTCCAGAACTCCCTGGACTCAGGAAAGGTCCCGGCAGTTTGGAAAACTGCTAATGTAACTCCCTTATTTAAGAAGGGAAGTAGACAAAAAGCTGGAAACTATAGACCAGTTAGCCTAACATCTGTGGTTGGCAAAATGTTGGAGTCCATTATTAAGGAAACAGTAACAGAGCATTTGGATAAACATAATTTAATAGGACAGAGTCAGCATGGTTTTATGAAGGGGAAGTCATGTTTGACAAATTTGCTCGAATTCTTTGAGGATGTAACATACAGGGTGGATAAAGGGGAACCAGTGGATGTAGTGCATTTGGACTTCCAAAAGGCATTTGACAAGTTGCCACACAAAAGATTACTGATCAAGATAAAAAATTACAGGATTTTGGGGTAATATGCTGGCATGGGTGGAAGATTGGCTATCTAACAGAAAACAGAGAGTTGGGATAAATGGTTCGTTCTCGGGCTGGCAATCAGTAACTAATGGTGTTCCGCAGGGGTCAGTGCTGGGACCCCAACTCTTTACAATCTATATTAACGATTTGGAGGAAGGGACTGAGTGCAACATATCCAAGTTTGCCGATGATACAAAGATGGGAGGGAAAGCAGTGAGTGAGGAGGACATAAAAAACCTGCAAAAGGACATAGACAGGCTAAGTGAATGGGCAGAGATTTGGCAGATGGAATATAATGTTGGAAAGTGTGAGGTTATGCACTTTGGCAGGAAAAATCAAAGAGCAAGTTATTATCTAAATGGAGAGAAACTGCAAAGTGCTACAGTTCAAAGGGATCTGGGGGTCCTGGTGCATGAAACACAGAAGGTTAGTATGCAGGTACAGCTGGTGATCAGGAAGGCCAATGGAATCTTGGCTTTTATTGCAAGGGGGATGGAGTATAAAAGCAGGGAAGTCTTGCTGCAGTTATACAGGGTATTGGCGAGGCCACACCTGGAATACTGCATGCAGTTTTGGTTTCCATATTTAAGAAAAGATATACTTGCTCTCGAGGCGGTTCAGAGAAGGTTCACTCGGCTGATTCCGGAGATGAGGGGGTTGACGTATGAGGAAAGGTTGAGTAGGTTGGGACTCTACTCATTGGAGTTCAGAAGAATGAGAGGCGATCTTATCAAAACATATAAGATTGTGAGGGGGCTTGATTGGGTGGATACGGTGAGGATGTTTCCACTGATGGGTGAGAATAGAACTAGGGGGCATAATCTTAGAATAAGGGGCTGCCCTTTCAAAACTGAGATGAGGAGAAACTTCTTCACTCAGAGGGTAGTAAATCTATGGAATTTGCTACCCCAGAGAGCTGTGGAAGCTGCAACATTAAATAAATTTAAAATGGAGATAGACATTTTCCTAGCAGATAAGGGAATTAGGGATTATGGGGAGAGGGCAGGGAAGTGGACGTGAGTCTAGATTCAGATCCGCCATGATCCTATTGAATGGCGGAGCAGGCCCGAGGAGCCGTATGGCCTACTCCTGCTCCTATTTCTTATGTTCTTATGTTTACGGGATGGTTTCCTGGACCAATATGTCGAGGAACCAACCAGAGATCAGGCCATCTTAGACTGGGTATTATGTAACGAGAAAGGATTAATTAGCAATCTTGTTGTACGAGGCCCCTTGGGTCGGAGTGATCATAATATGATCGAATTCTTAATTAAGATGGAGAATGAAATTGTTGACTCAGAGACTAGGGTCCTAAATTTAAATAAAGGAAACTACGATGGTCTGAGGAACGAGTTGGGTAGCATTGATTGGGGAATGTCACTCAAAGGGTTGACGGTGGATAGGCAATGGCAAACATTCAAAGACCGCATGGATGAACTACAGAATTTGTTCATCCCAGTTTGGCATAAAAATAAAACAAAAAAGGTGACTCAACCATGGCTAACAAGGGAAATTAGGGATAGCATAAGATCCAAGGAGAGCACATATAAATTGGCCAGAAAAAGCAGTAAACCTGAGGATTGGGAGAAGTTTAGGATTCAACAAAGGAGTACAAAGGGATTAATTAAGAAGGGGAAAATAGAATATGAGAGTAAGCTTGCAGGGAACATATAAACTGACTGTAAAAGCTTTTATAGATATGTGAAGAGAAAAAGAACATAAGAACATCAGAAGTAGGAGCAGAAGTAGACCATACGGCCCCTCGGGCCTGCTCCGCCATTCAATAGGATTGTGGCTGATCCGAACCTTAGCCCTGCCGAGGATGCCTGGCCGGCGAACTGGCAAGAGTTGGAGGCCAAAGTCACCACTCGCTTAGGACGCTGGACAGGACTGCTCCGAGTGTTGTCCTACAGGGGTCGAGCGCTGGTCATAAACCAGCTGGTGGCCGCCATGTTGTGGTACCGGTTGGTCACTTTGATCCCTCCCCCTGCGTTTGTCGCCAAGATGCAGAAGAAGCTCATCGACTTCTTCTGGGACAAAAGGAAGCACTGGGTCTGCTGCGGTTCTGAGTCTCCCGCTTAGGGAGGGCAGTCAGGCGCTGGTGTGCCTTCGCGCCCAGGCTGCGACTTTCCATCTTCAGACGCTGCAGAGATACCTGTATGTCGAGAATCCTCCGAGATGGTGTGCACTGGCGACGTATTTTTTCCGCCAGCTGCACGGCCTCAATTACGACATGCAGCTCCTGTTTGTGAAAGTGGGCGGCACGCGTGCCAGCCTGCAGGAGCTGCCTGTCTTTTACCAGGAACTGCTATGGGTTTGGAACTACATCGCTTCCAGGCGGAGCTCTCCCCCGTCAGGAATGGCGGCTGTCCTTCGGGAGCCGCTGCTCAGGAATCCGCACCTCCACGACCGCGGGTTCAGGCGGCTGGCGGAGGGCAGGGCTGTGCCTGGCAAGGTGACCAGAGTCGGGGACCTGCTCGATGGTGGAGGAGCGAGCTGGATGGCGCCGGAGGAGTTGGCGCGGCGCATGTCTTGGGCCAACGTCCAGCTCGCGGTCAAAGCCATCGAGTCGATGAAAGCGACACTGCGCCCCGGCGCCACAAGGTGTATCGAGGCGGCTCAAGCACGTTGGGCGATCCCATCCGAGCTTTCCCCCGTTCGGACGGAATTCCTCATCGGCGCCCGGCCCCGAAACTCCCCTCGGGAACCGGCACCTCACAACTTGAGCCATCTCGAGGAAATACCCTCCATGCCTTTTCATTCCATACGGAGGTGTTTCCTGTACAGGCTGCTCCTGCACACTCTCCACTTTGCCATCTTCGCCTGCCGTCCGGACACGCCTTGGCGTGCCGTCTTGCCTTCTGGCGGAGGCGGAGGTCCCCAATGGAGGGCTCTCTATGCGGGAGTCCTCCCTTGTTCTATTGGGGACTTGGCCTGGAGGGTGTTGCACGGAGCAGTCCCGTGCAATATATTTTTTAATAGGTTCACGGACTCCCAGGCCGCCTGTTTTTTCTGCGGCCTGGAGGAGTCCGTTTTTCATATATATACGGAGTGTGAGAGGTTGCAGCCCCTCTTCCATTATTTGAAGGGGCTGTTCCTCGATTTTTGGTTGCACTTCAGTCCCACGCTCTTGATCTACGCTCACCCGGTGCGGAGGGGAGTGGGCAGGTTGGAGGACCTCCTCGTGGGTCTGCTCCTGGGCCTGGCTAAAAAAGCCATCAATTGGTCCAGGCAGCGGGCGGTTGAGGGGGTCGTCCAGCCGGATTGCCTGCCTCTCTTCCGCGGCCATGTTCGCGCCCGGGTGGCCCTGGAGATGGAGCACGCAGTGTCCGCCGGCACGCTCGAGTATTTCCGCGACCGGTGGGCGCCGCGGGGACTGGAGTGCATAATTGATTTGGACAACCAAATTTTAATTTGATTTGTTAAGGTATATTTAAAGTTTTATTAGTTACAGTCTATTTGTTTATGTTTGGTTCAACCAAAAGAGTGCCCCTCTGGATCCTTTGGATTGGTGGGAGTCTTACTTATAAGAGCTGGGTTTTACTCATAAGGGCTGGGTCGGTGATGAATGATGGTTGCCCTGTGTTAATATTATGTTCTGTTCTTACTTGCCTTGAGTTTTAAGCCTTAACCTCTTGGATTCAGACCATTGTTCGGCACTTCAATTTTATTAAGTAACAACTTTTGGAAGATGGATCGATTATTGAAACCAGAGCGTTTGGATATCGATCCCCATTCGGCAGATGCGTCGAAGAAATTTACGCATTGGCTTCGATGTTTTGAACACTTCATCGCATCATTCACTGATCCGACGGTTAACAAGTTGGGTCTTTTAACCAACTTGGTAAGTCATCAAACTTACTTCATAATTGAAGATATTACTACTTATGAAGAGGCCCTGGCAGCCCTTAAAGCCCAGTACCTTAAGTCGGTCAACGAAGTATACGCCAGGTATCTTTTGTCTACTCGCAGGCAATTACCTGAGGAATCTCTGGACGATTTCCTGCAGGACCTTAAGGCTTTGGCTAAGGATTGCAACTACAAGGCTGTCTCTGCCATAGTGTATCAGGAAGAAGCCATCCGTGATTCTTTCATATCTGGTCTCTGATCTAATTATATTAGACAGAGACTTCTCGAGAATGACTCGTTAGTTTTAAAAATGGTCGTCGCTACTGCTCGATCATTAGAAGTGTATGCATCTGCCCATGCGTCTCTTTCAGCCTCGTGTGCTCCAAGTATGGAGGCATCCATAACACCAAAGGAGCCTCCACTTAATCCTATTGTTGCGGCTGTACCCCATGGGTCTAAGTGTTATTTTTGTGGCCAATCTAAACATCCCAGGCAAAGATGCCCAGCCAGAGAGGCTACCTGTTTTAAATGTAAGAAACGGGGACATTTTAGTAAAGTGTGTAAGGGTAATCCTGTACCCGATGTTTTCTCTGCTGTTGCCTCGGTTACGGTTGACCAGCCCATACCGAGTTCCTTGTCGAAATCTATGATGGACATCAAGATTAATGGTCGTCCTACTGGGTGTTTGATAGACTGTGGCAGTACTGAAAGTTTTATACACCCCAACCTTGTTAACTCCTGTTCATTGAAGGTGTATCCTACTCGAAGTGAAATCGTGATGGCGTCTAAGTCCCTTACTTCGGAGGTAACTGGATATTGTAAAGTCACATTGACCGTTAAGGATACGGAGTATAAGGACTTTAAACTCCTCATATTACCTCAGTTGTGTGTGAACTTAATTTTAGGCTTGGACTTCCAGTGTCAGCATGAGAGCGTCACCCTTAAGTATGGTGGATCCCAGCCTCCACTCACAGTCTGCGGCCTTTCTACTTTAAAAATAAGTCCGCCTTCTTTGTTCGTGAACCTTGCTCCTAATTGTAGGCCTATAGCGACTAAGAGTCGACGGTATAGTTCAGAAGATAAAAAATTTATAAAAGAGGAAGTGGAAAGGCTTCAACGGGAGGGAATCATCGAACACAGTAATAGCCCGTGGTGTGCCCAGGTGGTGGTGGTTAAAACTAATGAAAAGAAAAGACTTGTGGTCGATTATAGCCAGACTATAAACTTGTATACCCAATTAGACGCCTATCCTTTGCCTCGTATTTCTGAGATGGTGAACCAGATAGCTCAGTACCGCGTGTTCTCCACCATTGATTTAAAGTCTGCCTACCATCAACTCCCCATTAAAATAGAAGACCGACCTTATACGGCCTTCGAAGCTAATGGGCACCTGTACCAATTTCTTAGGGTGCCCTTTGTAGTGATGAATGGGGTATCCATCTTCCAACGGGAGATGGATTGTATGGTGGATGAATACGCATTGGAAGCAACATTCCCGTACCTGGACAATGTTACTATCCGTGGGCGCGACCAATGGGAGTATGATCAAAATCTCGCGAAGTTCCGAGAGACTGCAAAGAGGTTAAACCTGACCTACAACGAAAACAAGTGTACCTTCAATACTACATGTTTGTGTATTCTTGGTTGCGTTGTGGAGAATGGGGTAATTGGGCCGGATCCTGAAAGATTACGCTGTAGGAGTCTACGTACTCCTAGCAAAAAATACTGAACTCGGAGAGGTTCAACAGAAAAGGTTTAATTGTTGAGACTGCATGTTGAACACAAAAATGGCGTCAGAGACTACACCAAGTCCGACTGCCTTTCATCAGTCCACAGCTTCGACTGCTCCTCCCCTGCTCTGGGCTTAACTATGTTGCAGATCGAGTTTCTTAAAGGTGTGATCCTTCTTAAAGGCATGACGCCTGATTTATAGTCTACGGACCGAAAAGCAGATTGTGTCCTTTCTGTGATCGGTACGCCACAACGCCCACTTAAGGAATTACCTTTACCTCACACTGTAAAAGCTTTAAGAAGGTGTCTGGGATTCTTCTCGTACTATGCCCAGTGGGTGGCTAACTACTCAGATAAAGTCCGACCTCATTAAGTCAATGTCTTTTCCGCTATCGGCGGAAGCTCAGGAGGCTTTCTTTAATATCAAACGGGACATTGAGAAGGCAGTGGTATGTGCCGTGGATGAGAAGCTCCCTTTTCAAGTGGAAAGTGATGCATCTGATTTTGCGTTGGCAGCAACTCTTAACCAAGCTGGTAGACCAGTAGCTTTCTTCTCTCGTACATTGCAAGGACCAGAAGTTCGACATTCTTCAGTGGAAAAGGAGGCACAGGCAATTATTGAAGCAGTCAGGTATTGGAGACATTATCTCGCTGGCCGACGTTTTACACTCATTACTGACCAGCGACCTGTGGCCTTTATGTTCAATACTAAGCAGAGAGGCAAGATCAAAAATGATAAGATTTTAAGATGGCGAATAGAACTGTCAACATATGACTATGATATTCAGTACAGGCCTGGAGTATTCAATGAGCCATCGGATGCTTTGTCACGAGGAGTATGTGCTAGTCTAGGTATAGATAAGCTTCAAAGTCTCCACGACGCACTCTGCCACCCTGGGGTTACCAGAATGAACCACTTCATTAAGTCCCACAATCTACACTACTCTATTGAGGAGGTCCGGACAATGACCAGAACCTGTCGTGTATGTGCTGAATGCAAACCCCACTTCTATAAGCCGTCCGAGCCAGCTCATCTTATTAAAGCAACTCGACCATTTGAGCGTTTGAGTCTCGATTTTAAAGGTCCCCTTCCATCGAGTGACCGTAATGTCTATTTTCTTAATATTATAGACGAGTACTCTCGGTTCCCTTTTGTTATCCCCTGTCCGGATGTGACCAGTGCTGTTGTAATTAAATGCCTCTGCCAACTGTTTTCTTTGTTTGGCATGCCTAACTATATACATAGTGATAGGGGTTCTTCCTTTATGAGTGAAGAATTGCGACAGTTTTTGCTATCGAAAGGGATTGCAACGAGTAGAACTACCAGCTATAACCATCATGGTAATGGTCAGGTCGAGAAAGAAAATGCGACAGTGTGGAAGGCTATCGTATTGTCTCTGAAGTCGCGAGGCCTGCCGACCTCTCGCTGGCAGGATGTCCTTCCAGACATGCTGCATTCCATAAGGTCTCTTTTGTGTACAGCGACGAATGCCACCCCTCATGAAAGGATGTTTAGCTTTCCAAGAAAAGCTACTAATGGAGTATCGTTACCCACATGGTTGACGACCACAGGCCCTGTGCTGTTGCGCAGACATGTGAGAGGCCACAAGACTGATCCACTGGTGGAGGAAGTACAACTCCTCCATGCTAATCCCCAGTATGCGTATATTCAATATCCGGATGGGCGAGAGGATACGGTCTCTATTAAAGATCTTGCACCTGCTGGAGCTCAAAAAGAGTTTGACTCTGAGAGTAGAGTTTTTAATCATGGTATTGGACCTTTAGAGACACAAACTCTCAGTGTGGAAAACACTGATCATTCTGGGACTTTGAATGAACCGGAGTTAGTACCCTGGGAGGAGCCTCAGCAAGAGTTACGTCATTCCCAGAGGACTATTAGACCTCCTGACAGACTGAATCTATAGCAGGGGGTGAATGTGATGAAATAACTCTGTGTTCTGGCATTTGTGTTCTGGCATTTGTATTGGCTGTTGTGTTGTACTTGTTAATGTCTGGAATGTTTTACAGGTGTAATCACTAATGCTCTGCCCTAGCCCGGCCCCTCTGGATTAGCGTGAGTCTTACTTATAAGAGCTGGGTTTTACTCATAAGGGCTGGGTTGGTGATGAATGATGGTTGCTATGTGTTAATATTATATTATGTTATGTTCTTACTTAATAAAAGCCTTGAGTTATAAGCCTCAACCTCTTGGATTCAGACCGTTGTTTGGCACTTCAGTAAGGGTAAACCGGGAGAGCTTCTTCTCCCCTCTGATATAAAGGGTTGACGTCCGCCTTATTCCCTATCAATCACTCAGAGTCCTGCGAGGCCTCCCGCCTGATCCATTACACCAAACACCAGACCATCTCCTCCCGGCCGGGAGATCCAGACCGCCGTCCGCCTCCTGCTGCCCGGGGGAACTGGCCAAGCACGCCGTCTCGGAGGGGACGAAAGCAGTCACCAAATACAGCAGCTGCAAATAAAGCCTCTCGTTCCTCCCACCTTAAAAACTCAACCCAAAGGCTCTTTTCAGAGCCACTCACGAGATCCAGAAGGGACTATTTATTTTCATTTGACTAATGACATTTGAAATATGGACAGAATGAAACTCTTTTTTAAAATGTTTTATCATCCTTTCTTTATTTGAACCTCACTTTCATTTTTTTGTCGTATGTTCAGATTTTGCTGGTGTGTTTTTGTAATACAGTATATCGTTAATTTAAAATAGATTGAAATTGAACAAATATATAACAAAATGATGCATTGTCACTGCCCTGTTTTGTACAAAGCACTCATTTATAAGCGGGTTGCTGAAAAGCTAAAATGAAATTAAATCTGTCAATTCAGGAACCAGTAATTTTAAAGGATCAATTTGCCATAATTCAAATTTAATAATTAATTATTCAGTCTCACAGATGCCATTTTAATGATTATTCAGTCCCACAGACGCTATAATTTTAATCAAAATGATTATTCAATCCCACAGTTGCAATGATTTCAATAACTGGTTAATATTCAGTCCCACAGATGCAATGATTTTAATAACTGGTTAATATTCAGTCCCACAGATGCAATGATTGTAATAACTGGTTAATATTCAGTCCCACAGATGCAATGATTTTAATAACTGGTTAATATTCAGTCCCACAGATGCAATGATTTCAATAACTGGTTAATATTCAGTCCCACAGATGCAATGATTTTAATAACTGGTTAATATTCAGTCCCACAGATGCAATGATTTCAATAACTGGTTAATATTCAGTCCCACAGATGCAATGATTTTAATAACTGGTTAATATTCAGTCCCACAGATGCAATGATTTTAATAACTGGTTAATATTCAGTCCCACAGAGGGCCATCACTTTAACAATAACCAGTCTGATTCACAGACGAGCTCTTATTCTATAAGCCGCCTTTTTCGTTGGTGTCCGAGGTTGGAGCGGATTGAAAAACGCGCCAATCAGAGGCAGAGATTTGCGGGTTTTCAGCCAATCAGAAGGTTCGGCTGGGCCGGCGGCTGCTGCAGCCGCAGCCCGGAGGAACAGAGTTAGAGCGGAGTCCGCCCAGCGGGGGAAGGACATCCGCAGCCCACCCGGGGGAGGGAGGACGGACCTGGTCTATGACGTCACCCGCGCGCTGCGGTGGTTGAACGGCCGATCAGAAGCCACGTGACCCCGGCGCAGGCGGCGGCCTTTCAACATAGTGGGCGGGACACCGAGGCGTTGCGGGCTGCGATTGGTGGTGCAAGCTGTCAATCTACCAGTCGCAGCCAATAGAAGAGACGGACTCCGTGAGGGACTTTAAGCGCGCGCTGTGTGGCCGCAGTGCGCATGCTCGGTGCTGCTCGCAGTCCCCGGATGAGGCTCCGGTTTGAGGAAGGAGAGAAAGTGGCGGCGGGACTGAGGAGCGGCGGATGGTGCGGTGAGTGTGGATCAGAGAATCTCCGGCATTTACAGCAGCGCCGGCCTCTCTCAGGCAATCTAGGGTCGGAGTGTGGGGCCCAGTGAGATCAGACAGTGTGTAACCCGGGGAGGATGGGCCCAGTGAGATCAGACAGTGTGTAACCCGGGGAGGATGGGCCCAGTGAGATCAGACAGTGTGTAACCCGGGGAGGATGGGCCCAGTGAGATCAGACAGTGTGTAACCCGGGGAGGATGGGCCCAGTGAGATCAGACAGTGTGTAACCCGGGGAGGATGGGCCCAGTGAGATCAGACAGTGTGTAACCCGGGGAGGATGGGCCCAGTGAGATCAGACAGTGTGTAACCCGGGGAGGATGGGCCCAGTGAGATCAGACAGTGTGTAACCCGGGGAGGATGGGCCCAGTGAGATCAGACAGTGTGTAACCCGGGGGGGATGGGCCCAGTGAGATCAGACAGTGTGTAACCCGGGGAGGATGGGCCCAGTGAGATCAGACAGTGTGTAACCCGGGGAGGATGGGCCCAGTGAGATCAGACAGTGTGTAACCCGGGGAGGATGGGCCCAGTGAGATCAGACAGTGTGTAACCCGGGGAGGATGGGCCCAGTGAGATCAGACAGTGTGTAACCCGGGGAGGATGGGCCCAGTGAGATCAGACAGTGTGTAACCCGGGGAGGATGGGCCCAGTGAGATCAGACAGTGTGTAACCCAGGGAGGATGGGCCCAGTGAGATCAGACAGTGTGTAACCTGGGGAGGATGGGCCCAGTGAGATCAGACAGTGTGTAACCCGGGGAGGATGGGCCCAGTGAGATCAGACAGGATGTAACCCGGGGAGGATGGGCCCAGTGAGATCAGACCGTGTGTAACCCGGGGAGGATGGGCCCAGTGAGATCAGACAGTGTGTAACCCGGGGAGGATGGGCCCAGTGAGATCAGACAGTGTGTAACCCGGGGAGGATGGGCCCAGTGAGATCAGACAGTGTGTAACCCGGGGAGGATGGGCCCAGTGAGATCAGACAGTGTGTAACCCGGGGAGGATGGGTCCAGTGAGATCAGACAGTGTGTAACCCGGGGAGGATGGGCCCAGTGAGATCAGACAGTGTGTAACCCGGGGAGGATGGGCCCAGTGAGATCAGACAGTGTGTAACCCGGGGAGGATGGGCCCAGTGAGATCAGACAGTGTGTAACCCGGGGAGGATGGGCCTAGTGAGATCAGACAGTGTGTAACCCGGGGAGGGTGGGCCCAGTGAGATCAGACAGTGTGTAACCTGGGGAGGATGGGCCCGGTGAGATCAGACAGTGTGTAACCCGGGGAGGATGGGCCCAGTGAGATCAGACAGTGTGTAACCCGGGGAGGATGGGCCCAGTGAGATCAGACAGTGTGTAACCCGGGGAGGATGGGCCCAGTGAGATCAGACAGTGTGTAACCTGGGGAGGATGGGCCCAGTGAGATCAGACAGTGTGTAACCCGGGGAGGATGGGCCCAGTGAGATCAGACAGTGTGTAACCTGGGGAGGATGGGCCCAGTGAGATCAGACAGTGTGTAACCCGGGGAGGATGGGCCCAGTGAGATCAGACAGTGTGTAACCCGGGGAGGATGGGCCCAGTGAGATCAGACAGTGTGTAACCTGGGGAGGGTGGGCCCAGTGAGATCAGACAGTGTGTAACCTGGGGAGGATGGGCCCAGTGAGATCAGACAGTGTGTAACCCGGGGAGGATGGGCCCAGTGAGATCAGACAGTGTGTAACCCGGGGAGGATGGGCCCAGTGAGATCAGACAGTGTGTAACCCGGGGAGGATGGGCCCAGTGAGATCAGACAGTGTGTAACCTGGGGAGGATGGGCCCAGTGAGATCAGACAGTGTGTAACCCGGGGAGGATGGGCCCAGTGAGATCAGACAGTGTGTAACCTGGGGAGGATGGGCCCAGTGAGATCAGACAGTGTGTAACCCGGGGAGGATGGGCCCAGTGAGATCAGACAGTGTGTAACCCGGGGAGGATGGGCCCAGTGAGATCAGACAGTGTGTAACCCGGGGAGGATGGGCCCAGTGAGATCAGACAGTGTGTAACCCGGGGAGGATGGGCCCAGTGAGATCAGACAGTGTGTAACCCGGGGAGGATGGGCCCAGTGAGATCAGACAGTGTGTAACCCGGGGAGGATGGGCCCAGTGAGATCAGACAGTGTGTAACCTGGGGAGGATGGGCCCAGTGAGATCAGACAGTGTGTAACCCGGGGAGGATGGGCCCAGTGAGATCAGACAGTGTGTAACCTGGGGAGGATGGGCCCAGTGAGATCAGACAGTGTGTAACCCGGGGAGGATGGGCCCAGTGAGATCAGACAGTGTGTAACCCGGGGAGGATGGGCCCAGTGAGATCAGACAGTGTGTAACCTGGGGAGGGTGGGCCCAGTGAGATCAGACAGTGTGTAACCTGGGGAGGATGGGCCCAGTGAGATCAGACAGTGTGTAACCCGGGGAGGATGGGCCCAGTGAGATCAGACAGTGTGTAACCCGGGGAGGATGGGCCCAGTGAGATCAGACAGTGTGTAACCCGGGGAGGATGGGCCCAGTGAGATCAGACAGTGTGTAACCTGGGGAGGATGGGCCCAGTGAGATCAGACAGTGTGTAACCCGGGGAGGATGGGCCCAGTGAGATCAGACAGTGTGTAACCTGGGGAGGATGGGCCCAGTGAGATCAGACAGTGTGTAACCCGGGGAGGATGGGCCCAGTGAGATCAGACAGTGTGTAACCCGGGGAGGATGGGCCCAGTGAGATCAGACAGTGTGTAACCCGGGGAGGATGGGCCCAGTGAGATCAGACAGTGTGTAACCCGGGGAGGATGGGCCCAGTGAGATCAGACAGTGTGTAACCCGGGGAGGATGGGCCCAGTGAGATCAGACAGTGTGTAACCCGGGGAGGATGGGCCCAGTGAGATCAGACAGTGTGTAACCTGGGGAGGGTGGGCCCAGTGAGATCAGACAGTGTGTAACCCGGGGAGGATGGGCCCAGTGAGATCAGACAGTGTGTAACCCGGGGAGGATGGGCCCAGTGAGATCAGACAGTGTGTAACCTGGGGAGGATGGGCCCAGTGAGATCAGACAGTGTGTAACCCGGGGAGGATGGGCCCAGTGAGATCAGACACTGTGTAACCCGGGGATGGGCCCAGTGAGATCAGACAGTGTGTAACCCGGGGAGGATGGGCCCAGTGAGATCAGACAGTGTGTAACCCGGGGAGGATGGGCCCAGTGAGATCAGACAGTGTGTAACCCGGGGAGGATGGGCCCAGTGAGATCAGACAGTGTGTAACCTGGGGAGGGTGGGCCCAGTGAGATCAGACAGTGTGTAACCCGGGGAGGATGGGCCCAGTGAGATCAGACAGTGTGTAACCCGGGGAGGATGGGCCCAGTGAGATCAGACAGTGTGTAACCCGGGGAGGATGGGCCCAGTGAGATCAGACAGTGTGTAACCCGGGGAGGATGGGCCCAGTGAGATCAGACAGTGTGTAACCCGGGGAGGATGGGCCCAGTGAGATCAGACAGTGTGTAACCTGGGGAGGGTGGGCCCAGTGAGATCAGACAGTGTTTAACCTGGGGAGGATGGGCCCAGTGAGATCAGACAGTGTGTAACCCGGGGAGGATGGGCCCAGTGAGATCAGACAGTGTGTAACCCGGGGAGGATGGGCCCAGTGAGATCAGACAGTGTGTAACCCGGGGAGGATGGGCCCAGTGAGATCAGACAGTGTGTAACCCGGGGAGGATGGGCCCAGTGAGATCAGACAGTGTGTAACCCGGGGAGGATGGGCCCAGTGAGATCAGGCAGTGTGTAACCCGGGGAGGATGGGCCCAGTGAGATCAGACAGTGTGTAACCCGGGGAGGATGGGCCCAGTGAGATCAGACAGTGTGTAACCTGGGGAGGGTGGGCCCAGTGAGATCAGACAGTGTGTAACCTGGGGAGGATGGGCCCAGTGAGATCAGACAGTGTGTAACCCGGGGAGGATGGGCCCAGTGAGATCAGACAGTGTGTAACCCGGGGAGGATGGGCCCAGTGAGATCAGGCAGTGTGTAACCCGGGGAGGATGGGCCCAGTGAGATCAGACAGTGTGTAACCCGGGGAGGATGGGCCCAGTGAGATCAGACAGTGTGTAACCTGGGGAGGGTGGGCCCAGTGAGATCAGACAGTGTGTAACCTGGGGAGGATGGGCCCAGTGAGATCAGACAGTGTGTAACCCGGGGAGGATGGGCCCAGTGAGATCAGACAGTGTGTAACCCGGGGAGGATGGGCCCAGTGAGATCAGACAGTGTGTAACCCGGGGAGGATGGGCCCAGTGAGATCAGACAGTGTGTAACCCGGGGAGGATGGGCCCAGTGAGATCAGTGTGTAACCCGGGGAGGATGGGCCCAGTGAGATCAGACAGTGTGTAACCCGGGGAGGATGGGCCCAGTGAGATCAGACAGTGTGTAACCCGGGGAGGATGGGCCCAGTGAGATCAGACAGTGTGTAACCCGGGGAGGATGGGCCCAGTGAGATCAGACAGTGTGTAACCCGGGGAGGATGGGCCCAGTGAGATCAGACAGTGTGTAACCCGGGGAGGATGGGCCCAGTGAGATCAGACAGTGTGTAACCCGGGGAGGATGGGCCCAGTGAGATCAGACAGTCTGAAACCCGGGGAGGATGGGCCCAGTGAGATCAGACAGTCTGAAACCCGGGGAGGATGGGCCCAGTGAGATCAGACAGTCTGAAACCCGGGGAGGATGGGCCCAGTGAGATCAGACAGTGTGTAACCCGGGGAGGATGGGCCCAGTGAGATCAGACAGTGTGTAACCCGGGGAGGATGGGCCCAGTGAGATCAGACAGTGTGTAACTCGGGGAGGATGGGCCCAGTGAGATCAGACAGTGTGTAACCCGGGGAGGATGGGCCCCGTGAGATCAGACAGTGTGTAACCCGGGGAGGATGGGCCCAGTGAGATCAGACAGTGTGTAACCCGGGGAGGATGGGCCCAGTGAGATCAGACAGTGTGTAACCCGGGGAGGATGGGCCCAGTGAGATCAGACAGTGTGTAACCCGGGGGGGATGGGCCCAGTGAGATCAGACAGTGTGTAACCCGGGGAGGATGGGCCCAGTGAGATCAGACAGTGTGTAACCCGGGGAGGATGGGCCCAGTGAGATCAGACAGTGTGTAACCCGGGGAGGATGGGCCCAGTGAGATCAGACAGTGTGTAACCCGGGGAGGATGGGCCCAGTGAGATCAGACAGTGTGTAACCCGGGGAGGATGGGCCCAGTGAGATCAGACAGTGTGTAACCCGGGGAGGATGGGCCCAGTGAGATCAGACAGTGTGTAACCCGGGGAGGATGGGCCCAGTGTGATCAGACAGTGTGTAACCCGGGGAGGATGGGCCCATTGAGATCAGACAGTGTGTAACCCGGGGAGGATGGGCCCAGTGAGATCAGACAGTGTGTAACCCGGGGAGGATGGGCCCAGTGAGATCAGACAGTGTGTAACCCGGGGAGGATGGGCCCGGTGAGATCAGACAGTGTGTAACCCGGGGAGGATGGGCCTGGTGAGATCAGACAGTGTGTAACCCGGGGAGGATGGGCCCGGTGAGATCAGACAGTGTGTAACCCGGGGAGGATGGGCCCAGTGAGATCAGACAGTGTGTAACCCGGGGAGGATGGGCCCAGTGAGATCAGACAGTGTGTAACGCGGAGAGGATGGGCCCAGTGTGATCAGACAGTGTGTAACCCGGGGATGGGCCCAGTGAGATCAGACAGTGTGTAACCTGGGGAGGATGGGCCCAGTGAGATCAGACAGTGTGTAACGCGGAGAGGATGGGCCCAGTGAGATCAGACAGTGTGTAACCGGGGATGGGCCCAGTGTGATCAGACAGTGTGTAACCCGGGGAGGATGGGCCCAGTGAGATCAGACAGTGTGTAACCTGGGGAGGATGGGCCCAGTGAGATCAGACAGGATGTAACCCGGGGAGGATGGGCCCAGTGAGATCAGACAGTGTGTAACCTGGGGAGGATGGGCCCAGTGAGATCAGACGGTGTGTAACCCGGGGAGGATGGGCCCAGTGAGATCAGACAGTGTGTAACCCGGGGAGGATGGGCCCAGTGAGATCAGATTGTGTGTAACCCGGGGAGGATGGGCCCAGTGAGATCAGACAGTGTGTAACCTGGGGAGGATGGGCCCAGTGTGATCAGACAGTGTGTAACCCGGGGAGGATGGGCCCAGTGAGATCAGACAGTGTGTAACCCAGGGAGGATGGGCCCAGTGAGATCAGACAGTGTGTAACCCGGGGGGGATGGGCCCAGTGAGATCAGACAGTGTGTAACCCGGGGAGGATGGGCCCAGTGAGATCAGACAGTGTGTAACCCGGGGAGGATGGGCCCAGTGAGATCAGACAGTGTGTAACCTGGGGAGGATGGGCCCAGTGAGATCAGACAGTGTGTAACCCGGGGAGGATGGGCCCAGTGAGATCAGACAGTGTGTAACCCGGGGAGGATGGGCCTAGTGAGATCAGACAGTGTGTAACCCGGGGAGGATGGGCCCAGTGAGATCAGACAGTGTGTAACCCAGGGAGGATGGGCCCAGTGAGATCAGACAGTGTGTAACCCGGGGAGGATGGGCCCAGTGAGGTCAGACAGTGTGTAACCCGGGGAGGATGGGCCCAGTGAGAGCAGACAGTGTGTAACCCGGGGAGGATGGGCCCAGTGAGATCAGACAGTGTGTAACCCGGGGAGGATGGGCCCAGTGAGATCAGACAGTGTGTAACCCGGGGAGGATGGGCCCAGTGAGATCAGACAGTGTGTAACCCGGGGAGGATGGGCCCAGTGAGATCAGACAGTGTGTAACCCGGGGAGGATGGGCCCAGTGAGATCAGACAGTGTGTAACCCGGGGAGGATGGGCCCAGTGAGATCAGACAGTGTGTAACCCGGGGAGGATGGGCCCAGTGAGATCAGACAGTGTGTAACCCGGGGAGGATGGGCCCAGTGAGATCAGACAGTCTGAAACCCGGGGAGGATGGGCCCAGTGAGATCAGACAGTGTGTAACCCGGGGAGGATGGGCCCAGTGTGATCAGACAGTGTGTAACCCGGGGAGGATGGGCCCATTGAGATCAGACAGTGTGTAACCCGGGGAGGATGGGCCCAGTGAGATCAGACAGTGTGTAACCCGGGGAGGATGGGCCCAGTGAGATCAGACAGTGTGTAACCCGGGGAGGATGGGCCCGGTGAGATCAGACAGTGTGTAACCCGGGGAGGATGGGCCCGGTGAGATCAGACAGTGTGTAACCCGGGGAGGATGGGCCCAGTGAGATCAGACAGTGTGTAACCCGGGGAGGATGGGCCCAGTGAGATCAGACAGTGTGTAACGCGGAGAGGATGGGCCCAGTGTGATCAGACAGTGTGTAACCCGGGGATGGGCCCAGTGAGATCAGACAGTGTGTAACCTGGGGAGGATGGGCCCAGTGAGATCAGACAGTGTGTAACGCGGAGAGGATGGGCCCAGTGAGATCAGACAGTGTGTAACCCGGGGATGGGCCCAGTGTGATCAGACAGTGTGTAACCCGGGGAGGATGGGCCCAGTGAGATCAGACAGTGTGTAACCTGGGGAGGATGGGCCCAGTGAGATCAGACAGGATGTAACCCGGGGAGGATGGGCCCAGTGAGATCAGACAGTGTGTAACCTGGGGAGGATGGGCCCAGTGAGATCAGACAGTGTGTAACCCGGGGAGGATGGGCCCAGTGAGATCAGACAGTGTGTAACCCGGGGAGGATGGGCCCAGTGAGATCAGACAGTGTGTAACCCGGGGAGGATGGGCCCAGTGAGATCAGATAGTGTGTAACCTGGGGAGGATGGGCCCAGTGAGATCAGACAGTGTGTAACCCGGGGAGGATGGGCCCAGTGAGATCAGACAGTGTGTAACCCGGGGAGGATGGGCCTAGTGAGATCAGACAGTGTGTAACCCGGGGAGGATGGGCCCAGTGAGATCAGACAGTGTGTAACCCGGGGAGGATGGGCCCCGTGAGATCAGACAGTGTGTAACCCGGGGAGGATGGGCCCAGTGAGATCAGACAGTGTGTAACCCGGGGAGGATGGGCCCAGTGAGATCAGACAGTGTGTAACCCGGGGAGGATGGGCCCAGTGAGATCAGACAGTGTGTAACCCGGGGAGGATGGGCCCAGTGAGATCAGACAGTGTGTAACCCGGGGAGGATGGGCCCAGTGAGATCAGACAGTGTGTAACCCGGGGAGGATGGGCCCAGTGAGATCAGACAGTCTGAAACCCGGGGAGGATGGGCCCAGTGAGATCAGACAGTCTGAAACCCGGGGAGGATGGGCCCAGTGAGATCAGACAGTCTGAAACCCGGGGAGGATGGGCCCAGTGAGATCAGACAGTGTGTAACCCGGGGAGGATGGGCCCAGTGAGATCAGACAGTGTGTAACCCAGGGAGGATGGGCCCAGTGAGATCAGACAGTGTGTAACCCGGGGAGGATGGGCCCAGTGAGATCAGACAGTGTGTAACCCGGGGAGGATGGGCCCAGTGAGATCAGACAGTGTGTAACCCGGGGAGGATGGGCCCAGTGAGATCAGACAGTGTGTAACCCGGGGAGGATGGGCCCAGTGAGATCAGACAGTGTGTAACCCGGGGAGGATGGGCCCAGTGAGATCAGACAGTGTGTAACCCGGGGAGGATGGGCCCAGTGTGATCAGACAGTGTGTAACCCGGGGAGGATGGGCCCATTGAGATCAGACAGTGTGTAACCCGGGGAGGATGGGCCCAGTGAGATCAGACAGTGTGTAACCCGGGGAGGATGGGCCCAGTGAGATCAGACAGTGTGTAACCCGGGGAGGATGGGCCCGGTGAGATCAGACAGTGTGTAACCCGGGGAGGATGGGCCCGGTGAGATCAGACAGTGTGTAACCCGGGGAGGATGGGCCCGGTGAGATCAGACAGTGTGTAACCCGGGGAGGATGGGCCCAGTGAGATCAGACAGTGTGTAACCCGGGGAGGATGGGCCCAGTGAGATCAGACAGTGTGTAACGCGGAGAGGATGGGCCCAGTGTGATCAGACAGTGTGTAACCCGGGGAGGATGGGCCCAGTGAGATCAGACAGTGTGTAACCCGGGGATGGGCCCAGTGAGATCAGACAGTGTGTAACCTGGGGAGGATGGGCCCAGTGAGATCAGACAGTGTGTAACGCGGAGAGGATGGGCCCAGTGAGATCAGACAGTGTGTAACCCGGGGATGGGCCCAGTGTGATCAGACAGTGTGTAACCCGGGGAGGATGGGCCCAGTGAGATCAGACAGTGTGTAACCTGGGGAGGATGGGCCCAGTGAGATCAGACAGGATGTAACCCGGGGAGGATGGGCCCAGTGAGATCAGACAGTGTGTAACCCGGGGAGGATGGGCCCAGTGAGATCAGACAGTGTGTAACCCGGGGAGGATGGGCCCAGTGAGATCAGACAGTGTGTAACCCGGGGAGGATGGGCCCAGTGAGATCAGACAGTGTGTAACCCGGGGAGGATGGGCCCAGTGAGATCAGATTGTGTGTAACCCGGGGAGGATGGGCCCAGTGAGATCAGACAGTGTGTAACCTGGGGAGGATGGGCCCAGTGAGATCAGACAGTGTGTAACGCGGAGAGGATGGGCCCAGTGTGATCAGACAGTGTGTAACCCGGGGAGGATGGGCCCAGTGAGATCAGACAGTGTGTAACCCAGGGAGGATGGGCCCAGTGAGATCAGACAGTGTGTAACCCGGGGGGGATGGGCCCAGTGAGATCAGACAGTGTGTAACCCGGGGAGGATGGGCCCAGTGAGATCAGACAGTGTGTAACCCGGGGAGGATGGGCCCAGTGAGATCAGACAGTGTGTAACCTGGGGAGGATGGGCCCAGTGAGATCAGACAGTGTGTAACCTGGGGAGGATGGGCCCAGTGAGATCAGACAGTGTGTAACCTGGGGAGGATGGGCCCAGTGTGATCAGACAGTGTGTAACCCGGGGAGGATGGGCCCAGTGAGATCAGACAGTGTGTAACCCGGGGAGGATGGGCCTAGTGAGATCAGACAGTGTGTAACCCGGGGAGGATGGGCCCAGTGAGATCAGACAGTGTGTAACCCAGGGAGGATGGGCCCAGTGAGATCAGACAGTGTGTAACCCGGGGAGGATGGGCCCAGTGAGATCAGACAGTGTGTAACCCGGGGAGGATGGGCCCAGTGAGATCAGACAGTGTGTAACCCGGGGAGGATGGGCCCAGTGAGATCAGACACTGTGTAACCTGGGGAGGATGGGCCCAGTGAGATCAGACAGTGTGTAACCCAGGGAGGATGGGCCCAGTGAGATCAGACAGTGTGTAACCCGGGGAGGATGGGCCCAGTGAGGTCAGACAGTGTGTAACCCGGGGAGGATGGGCCCAGTGAGAGCAGACAGTGTGTAACCCGGGGAGGATGGGCCCAGTGAGATCAGACAGTGTGTAACCCGGGGAGGATGGGCCCAGTGAGATCAGACAGTGTGTAACCCGGGGAGGATGGGCCCAGTGAGATCAGACAGTGTGTAACCCGGGGAGGATGGGCCCAGTGAGATCAGACAGTGTGTAACCCAGGGAGGATGGGCCCAGTGAGATCAGACAGTGTGTAACCCGGGGAGGATGGGCCCAGTGAGGTCAGACAGTGTGTAACCCGGGGAGGATGGGCCCAGTGAGATCAGACAGTGTGTAACCCGGGGAGGATGGGCCCAGTGAGAGCAGACAGTGTGTAACCCGGGGAGGATGGGCCCAGTGAGATCAGACAGTGTGTAACCCGGGGAGGATGGGCCCAGTGAGAGCAGACAGTGTGTAACCCGGGGAGGATGGGCCCAGTGAGATCAGACAGTGTGTAACCCGGGGAGGATGGGCCCAGTGAGATCAGACAGTGTGTAACCCGGGGAGGATGGGCCCAGTGAGATCAGACAGTGTGTAACCTGGGGAGGATGGGCCCAGTGTGATCAGACAGTGTGTAACCCGGGGAGGATGGGCCCAGTGAGATCAGACAGTGTGTAACCCGGGGAGGATGGGCCCAGTGAGATCAGACAGTGTGTAACCCGGGGAGGATGGGCCCAGTGAGATCAGACAGTGTGTAACCCGGGGAGGATGGGCCCAGTGAGATCAGACAGTGTGTAACCCGGGGAGGATGGGCCCAGTGAGATCAGACAGTGTGTAACCCGGGGAGAATGGGCCCAGTGAGATCAGACAGTGTGTAACCCGGGGAGGATGGGCCCAGTGAGATCAGACAGTGTGTAACCCGGGGAGGATGGGCCCAGTGAGATCGGACAGTGTGTAACCCGGGGATGGGCCCAGTGAGATCAGACAGTGTGTAACCCGGGGAGGATGGGCCCGGTGAGATCAGACAGTGTGTAACCCGGGGAGGATGGGCCCAGTGAGATCAGACAGTGTGTAACCCGGGGAGGATGGGCCCAGTGAGATCAGACAGTGTGTAACCTGGGGAGGATGGGCCCAGTGTGATCAGACAGTGTGTAACCCGGGGAGGATGGGCCCAGTGAGATCAGACAGTGTGTAACCCGGGGAGGATGGGCCCAGTGAGATCAGACAGTGTGTAACCCGAGGAGGATGGGCCCAGTGAGATCAGACAGTGTGTAACCCGGGGAGGATGGGCCCAGTGAGATCAGACAGTGTGTAACCCGGGGAGGATGGGCCCAGTGAGATCAGACAGTGTGTAACCCGGGGAGGATGGGCCCAGTGAGATCAGACAGTGTGTAACCCGGGGATGGGCCCAGTGAGATCAGACAGTGTGTAACCCGGGGAGGATGGGCCCAGTGAGATCAAACAGTGTGTAACCCGGGGAGGATGGGCCCGGTGAGATCAGACAGTGTGTAACCCGGGGAGGATGGGCCCAGTGAGATCAGACAGTGTGTAACCCGGGGAGGATGGGCCCAGTGAGATCAGACAGTGTGTAACCCGGGGAGGATGGGCCCAGTGAGATCAGACAGTGTGTAACCCGGGGAGGATGGGCCCAGTGAGATCAGACAGTGTGTAACCCGGGGAGGATGGGCCCAGTGAGATCAGACAGTGTGTAACCCGGGGAGGATGGGCCCAGTGAGATCAGACAGTGTGTAACCCGGGGAGGATGGGCCCAGTGAGATCAGACAGTGTGTAACCCGGGGAGGATGGGCCCAGTGAGATCAGACAGTGTGTAACCCGGGGAGGATGGGCCCAGTGAGATCAGACAGTGTGTAACCCGGGGAGGATGGGCCCAGTGAGATCAGACAGTGTGTAACCCGGGGAGGATGGGCCCAGTGAGATCAGACAGTGTGATTTGCTGGAAGCCATGGCGGGGATCTGAGAGAAGGGACAAAAATCAGACAGAAGCACTCGGACCCAAACTTTTATTTTTATTAAGCTGAAGAAAGGTCTACATTACATTACTTCACACTTTTCATGTTGTTTTCTGTTTTGCCATAATTAGATCTCCCGGTGATTGACTGAGTGATTGAGAAAGGTTCACAGCTCAGAGTAAACAGGGATTGTAGACTGAGGAACGACAGCAGGTGAACCAGCACAGGATTGTGAGAGCACCAACCAGAGAGAACCCTTCTGATTCAAAGAGCTTCCAGAGATCGACCGGGGAGAAAGGTAAGAAGAAGTCCCATTGACTCAGATACACACTGGTCCTGGAGATAGACTGGGGAGAAAGGTCAGAGAGAGACCCATTGACTCAGATACACACTGGTCCTGGAGATGGACTGGGGAGAAAGGCCAGAGAGAGTCCCATTGACTCAGATACACACTGGTCCTGGAGATGGACTGGGGAGAAAGGCCAGAGACAGTCCCATTGACTCAGATACACACTGGTCCTGGAGATGGACTGGGGAGAAAGGCCAGAGAGAGTCCCATTGACTCAGATACATACTGGTCCTGGAGATGGACTGGGGAGAAAGATCAGAGAGAGTCCCATTGACTCAGATACACACTGGTCCTGGAGATGGACTGGGGAGAAAGGTCAGAGAGAGTCCCATTGACTCAGATACACACTGGTCCTGGAGATGGACTGGGGAGAAAGGTCAGAGAGAGTCCCATTGACTCAGATACACACTGGTCCTGGAGATAGACTGGGGAGAAAGGTCAGAGAGAGTCCCATTGACTCAGATACACACTGGTCCTGGAGATGGACTGGGGAGAAAGGTCAGAGAGTCCCATTGACTCAGATACACACTGGCCCTGGAGATAGACTGGGGAGAAAGGTCAGAGAGAGTCCCATTGACTCAGATACACACTGGCCCTGGAGATAGACTGGGGAGAAAGGTCAGAGACAGTCCCATTGACTCAGATACACACTGGCCCTGGAGATAGACTGGGGAGAAAGGTCAGAGACAGTCCCATTGACTCAGATACACACTGGCCCTGGAGATAGACTGGGGAGAAAGGTCAGAGAGCCCCATTGACTCAGATACACACTGGTCCTGGAGATGGACTGGGGAGAAAGGTCAGAGAGAGTCCCATTGACTCAGATACACACTGGCCCTGGAGATGGACTGGGGAGAAAGGTCAGAGAGAGTCCCATTGACTCAGATACACACTGGTCCTGGAGATGGACTGGGGAGAAAGGTCAGAGAGAGTCCCATTGACTCAGATACACACTGGTCCTGGAGATGGACTGGGGAGAAAGGTCAGAGAGTCCCATTGACTCAGATACACACTGGTCCTGGAGATGGACTGGGGAGAAAGGTCAGAGAGAGTCCCATTGACTCAGATACACACTGGTCCTGGAGATAGACTGGGGAGAAAGGTCAGAGAGTCCCATTGACTCAGATACACACTGGTCCTGGAGATAGACTGGGGAGAAAGGTCAGAGAGAGTCCCATTGACTCAGATACACACTGGTCCTGGAGATAGACTGGGGAGAAAGGTCAGAGAGAGTCCCATTGACTCAGATACACACTGGTCCCGGAGATGGACTGGGGAGAAAGGTCAGAGAGAGTCCCATTGACTCAGATACACACTGGCCCTGGAGATAGACCGGGGAGAAAGGTCAGAGAGAGTCCCATTGACTCAGATACACACTGGTCCTGGAGATGGACTGGGGAGAAAGGTCAGAGAGAGTCCCATTGACTCAGATACACACTGGCCCTGGAGATAGACCGGGGAGAAAGGTCAGAGAGAGTCCCATTGACTCAGATACACACTGGTCCTGGAGATGGACTGGGGAGAAAGGTCAGAGAGAGACCCATTGACTCAGATACACACTGGACCTGGAGATGGACTGGGGAGAAAGGTCAGAGAGTCCATTGACTCAGATACACACTGGTCCTGGAGATAGACTGGGGAGAAAGGTCAGAGAGAGTCCCATTGACTCAGATACACACTGGTCCTGGAGATGGACTGGGGAGAAAGGTCAGAGAGAGTCCCATTGACTCCGATACACACTGGTCCTGGAGATGGACTGGGGAGAAAGGTCAGAGAGAGTCCCATTGACTCAGATACACACTGGTCCTGGAGATGGACTGGGGAGAAAGGTCAGAGAGTCCCATTGACTCAGATACACACTGGTCCTGGAGATGGACTGGGGAGAAAGGTCAGAGAGAGTCCCATTGACTCAGATACACACTGGTCCTGGAGATGGACTGGGGAGAAAGGTCAGAGAGAGTCTCATTGACTCAGATACACACTGGTCCTGGAGATAGACCGGGGAGAAAGGTCAGAGAGAGTCCCATAGACTCAGATACACACTGGTCCTGGAGATGGACTGGGGAGAAAGGTCAGAGACAGTCCCATTGACTCAGATACACACTGGTCCTGGAGATAGACTGGGGAGAAAGGTCAGAGACAGTCCCATTGACTCAGATACACACTGGTCCTGGAGATGGACTGGGGAGAAAGGTCAGAGAGTCCCATTGACTCAGATACACACTGGTCCTGGAGATGGACTGGGGAGAAAGGTCAGAGACAGTCCCATTGACTCAGATACACACTGGTCCTGGAGATGGACTGGGGAGAAAGGTCAGAGAGAGTCCCATTGACTCAGATACACACTGGTCCTGGAGATGGACTGGGGAGAAAGGTCAGAGAGAGTCCCATTGACTCAGATACACACTGGTCCTGGAGATGGACTGGGGAGAAAGGTCAGAGAGAGTCCCATTGACTCAGATACACACTGGCCCTGGAGATGGACTGGGGAGAAAGGTCAGAGAGAGTCCCATTGACTCAGATACACACTGGCCCTGGAGATGGACTGGGGAGAAAGGTCAGAGAGTCCCATTGACTCAGATACACACTGGTCCTGGAGATGGACTGGGGAGAAAGGTCAGAGAGAATCCCATTGACTCCGATACACACTGGTCCTGGAGATAGACTGGGGAGAAAGGTCAGAGAGAGTCTCATTGACTCAGATACACACTGGTCCTGGAGATAGACCGGGGAGAAAGGTCAGAGAGAGTCCCATTGACTCAGATACACACTGGTCCTGGAGATGGACTGGGGAGGAAGGTCAGAGAGAGTCCCATTGACTCAGATACACACTGGTCCTGGAGATGGACTGGGGAGGAAGGTCAGAGAGAGTCCCATTGACTCAGATACACACTGGTCCTGGAGATGGACTGGGGAGAAAGGTCAGAGAGAGTCCCATTGACTCAGATACACACTGGTCCTGGAGATCGACTGGGGAAAAAGGTAAGAGGAAGTCCCATTGACTCAGATACACACTGGTCCTGGAGATGGACTGGGGAGAAAGGTCAGAGAGAGTCCCATTGACTCAGATACACACTGGTCCTGGAGATGGACTGGGGAGGAAGGTCAGAGAGAGTCCCATTGACTCAGATACACACTGGTCCTGGAGATGGACTGGGGAGAATGGTCAGAGAGAGTCCCATTGACTCAGATACACACTGGTCCTGGAGATGGACTGGGGAGAAAGGTCAGAGAGAGTCCCATTGACTCAGATACACACTGGTCCTGGAGATGGACTGGGGAGAAAGGTCAGAGAGAGTCCCATTGACTCAGATACACACTGGTCCTGGAGATGGACTGGGGAGAAAGGTCAGAGAGTCCCATTGACTCAGATACACACTGGTCCTGGAGATGGACTGGGGAGAAAGGTCAGAGAGAGTCTGATTGACTGACTCCGATACACACTGGTTCCTCCCTCCCTTCCATTTCCTGATTTACAGCTATTTCTGGGATGTTACTTGAATCCTCTATAGTGAAGACCGATGCAAAATACCTGTTCAATTCAGCTCCCATCTCCTTATTTTCCATTATTAATTCCCCAAACTCACTTTCTATAGGACCAATGCTCACTTTGTTAACACTTTTTTCTTTTTAAAATATCTATAGAAACTCTTACTATCTGTTTTTATATTTCTAGCTTGCTTTCTCTCATACTCTAATTTTTCTCTCCTTAATTAATCTTTTCGTCATGCTCTGCTGTTTTTTATATTCTGTCCAATCTTCTGAGCTGCCAGCCGCCTTTGCGCAATTATCTGCTTTTTCTTTAAGTTTGATACTTTCTTTAACTTCTTTAGTTAACCACGGATGGTGGGTCCTCCCCTTGGAAATTTTCTTTCTCTTTGGAATGTATCTATTCTGTGTATTCTGAAATATCCCCGTAAATGTCTGCCACTGCATCTTTATTGACCTCTCCCTTAACCTAATTTGCCAGTTCACTTTAGCTAGCTCTGCTTTCATGCCCTCAGAATTGCCCTTATTTAAGCTTAAAATACTAGTCTAGGACCCACTCTTCTCTCCCTCAAACTGAAGGTAAAATTCAATCATATTATGATCGCTGCTACCTAGGGGCTCCTTCACTATGAGGTCATTAATTAATCCTATCTCGTTGCACAATACCAGGTCTAGTATAGCCTGCTCTCTGGTTGGCTCCAGAACGTGCTGTTGTAAGAAACTATCCCGAAAACATTCTATGAACTCCTCATTTATGCTACCTTTGCCGGTATGATTTTTCCAGTCTCTGTGTAGATTAAATCCCCCATGATTATTGCCGTACCTTTCTGACAAGCTCCCATTATTTCTTCCTTTATACTCCATCCTACCGTGTGGTTACTGTTAGGGGGCCTGTACACCACTCCCACAAGTGACTTCTTGCCTTTATCATTTCTCATCTCTACCCAAACCGCTCCTACATCCTGGTTTCCTGAACTTAGGTCATCCCTCTCTATTGTGCTAATACCATTAATTAACAGAGCCACCCCTCCACCTTTTCCTAGCTTTCTGTCCTCCCTAAATGTCACGTACTCTTCAATATTCAGGTCCCAATCGACGTCATCCTGCAGCCATGTTTCTGTAATGACGATCAGATCAGACTTATTTATTTCTATTTGCGCTATCAGTTCATCTGTTTTGTTTCGAATGCTACGTGTATTCAGATGCAGAGCCTTTAGTTTTGTCCTTTTATTATTTTTGTAACCTCTAGCCTTATCTGTTGATTTACTCTTAGATTTGTCCTCTCTATCCCTTCCTGTCACGGTCTGTTTATCATTTCCCATATTAATACCTTTCTCTCTTGCCTTGTCTCCACTCTTTGATTTACCACATCTCAACAAGTTTGATCCCACTATTTAGTTTAAAACCCTCTCTACCGCCCTAGTTATATGACTCGCCAGAACACTGGTCCCAGCATGGTTCGGGTGAAGACCATCACAACGATACAGATCCCACTTTCCCCAGTATGGTGCCAGTGCCCCAGGAATCAAAACCCATTTCTCCCACACCAGTCTGTGAGCCACGCATTCATCTCTCTAATTTTATTTACCCTATGCCAATTTGCTCGTGGCTCAGGTAATAATGCAGACATTATTACCCTTGAGGTTCTGCTTTTTGAATTAGCCCCTAGCTGCACAGTCTCAGCAGAACCTCTTTCCTAGTTCTAACTGTGTCATTGGTACCTATATGGACCACGACGACTGGCTCCTCCCCCTCCCACTGCAAGTTCCTCTCCAGCCCAGAGCAGATGTCCTGAATCCTGGCATCCGGCAGGCAACACAGCTGTCTGGACTCCCGCTCTTGGCTGCAGAGAACTGTATCTATCCCCCTGACTATGCTGTCCAATGACCACTATCTTCCTATTAACTCCCCCCGCTTGAATCGCTTCCTGTACCTCGGTGCCACGGTCAGTTTGCTCATCCACCCTGCAGCCACCGCTTTCACCCATACAGGCCGCAAGAACCTCGAACCTGTTGGACAATTGCAAAGGCTGAGGCTCCTCCACCTCCTGGGTCCCCATACCTGCCTCACTTTTAATTTAATTTGATTTAATTAACAGGTAAGTCATGGCAGGAGAGCTCTGCCATGGTATGCTCTTCCTGCACTATGTGGGAAATCAGGGACACTTCCTGTGTCCCTGACAACCATGTGTGCGGGAAGTGTATCCAGCTGCAGCTACTGGCAGACCACATGCGGCGCTGGAGCTGCGAGTGGATACATACTGGAGCATTTACGATGCTGAGGACGTCGTGGATAGTACATTTAGGGAGTTGGTCACACTGCAGGTAAAGGCTGCACAGGCAGGAAGAGAATGGGTGATGGCCAGGCAGAGTAGTAGGCGCAGGCAGGTAGTGCAGGGGTCCCGTGTGGTCATACCCCTCTCAAACAGATATACCGCTTTGGATATTGTTGGGGAGGATGGCTTATCAGGGGAAGGCAGCAGCAGCCAACTTCCTGGCACCGTGGGTGGTTCTGCTGCACAGGACGGGACGAAAAAGAGTGAGCTATAGTAATAGGGGATTCTATTGTACAGGGAACAGATAGGTGTTTCTGTGGCCGCAAACGTGACTCCAGGATGGTATGTTGCCTCCCTGGTGCAAGGGTCAAGGATGTCTGAGTGGCTGCAGAATATTTTGGAAGGGGAGGGTGAACAGCCAGTTGTCGTGGTGCATATAGGTACCAACGATATAGGTAAAAAACGGGATGAGGTCCTAAAAGCTGAATATAGGGAGTTAGGAGGTAAATTAAAAAAACAGGACGTCAAAGGTAGTAATCTCAGGATTGCTACCAGTGCCACGTGCTAGTCAGAGTAGAAATAGAAGAATATTTCAGATGAATACGTGGCTAGAGGAATGGTGCCAGGGGGAGGGATTCAAATTCCTGGGACATTGGAACCGGTTCTGGGGAGGTGGGA
The DNA here is from genome assembly GCF_052327205.1 of Somniosus microcephalus. Taxonomy (NCBI): domain Eukaryota; kingdom Metazoa; phylum Chordata; class Chondrichthyes; order Squaliformes; family Somniosidae; genus Somniosus; species Somniosus microcephalus. The sequence continues at coordinate 190,101 of NW_028225555.1, read as the reverse complement.
CCAGTACAAAATGGACGGTTTGCACCTAGGCAGGGCCGGGACCGATGTCCTAGGGGGAGTGTTTGCTAGTGCTGTGGGGGAGGGTTTAAACTAAAATGGCAGGGGGTTGGGAACATGAGCAGGGAGACAGAGGAAAGGGAAACAAGGATAAAAGCAAAAGACAGGAAGGAGAAAAACAAAAGTGGCAGACAGAGAAATCAAGGGTTTAAATCAAACATGGCCACAGTAAATAATAATTCTAAAAAGGTCTAAGAGGGTTAAAAAAACAAGCCTGAAGGCTTTGTGTCTTAATGCGAGGAGCATTCGTAATAAGGTGGATGAATTAGCTGTGCAAATAGAGGTAAACGGATGTATGATTGGGATTCCGGAAACATGGCTCCAGGGTGACCAAGGCTGGGAACTCAACATCCAGGGGTATTCAATATTCAGCAAAGATGGACAAAAAGGAAAAGGAGGTGGGGTAGCATTGCTGGTTAAAGAGGGATTAACACAATGGTAAGGAAGGATATTAGCTCTGATGATGTGGAATCTGTATGGGTAGAGCTGAGAAATACCAAGGGGCAGAAAACGTTAGTGGGAGTGTCATATAGACCCCCAAACATTAATGCTGAGGTTGGAGATGGCATTAAAAGGTAAATTAAAGAAGCGTGCAATAAGGGCACAGCAGTTAACACAGGTGACTTTAATCTACATATAGATTGGGCTAACCAAATTAGTAACAATACTGTGGAGGAGGAATTCCTGGAGTGTATACAAGATGGTTTCCTGGACCAATATGTTGAGGGACCAAGTAGAGATCAGGCCATCTTAGACTGGGTATTATGTAATGAGAGGATTAATTAGCAATCTTGTTGTGCGAGGCCCCTTGGGTCGGAGCGATCATAATATGATAGAATTCTTCATTAAGATGGAGAGTGAAGTAGTTGACTTGGAGACTAGGGTCCTGAATTTAAATAAAGGAAACTACGATGGTAGAGGTAGACTACCCTTTATCCGGACTTCCGAAACCCTCTAAAAACCGAAGGTTTTTTCAGTCAGCGTAAGTCCAGCGTAAGTCGTGCGCACGACCCCCCGCAGACACCCCCGACCCCCGCCAACCCCCCCCCCCGCGGACCCCCGCCGACTTACGCTGAGCGTCAGCGTAAGTCGTGCGCACGACCCCCCGCCGACCCCCCCCCCCCCCCCCGCCGACCCTGACCGTAAGTCGGCGGGGGGGTCGGGGTCGGCGGGGGGTCGTGCGCACGACCCCCCCCGCGGACCCCTGCCGGCCCACCTTCCGAAATCCGAAATTCTCCGAAAACCGAAACACGGCTGGTCCCGAGGTTTTCGGATAAAGGATAGTCTACCTGTATGAGGCGCGAGTTGGGTAGGATTGATTGGGGAATGTTACTCAAAGGGTTGACGGTGGATAGGCAATGGCAAACATTCAAATCGCATGGATGAACTACAGAATTTGTTCATCTCTGTTTGGCATAATAATAAAAAAAAAGTTGACTCAACCGTGGCTAACAAGGGAAATTAGGGATAGCATAAGATCCAAGGAGAGGACATATAAATTGACCAGAAAAAGCAGTAAACCTGAGGGTTGGGAGCAGTTTAGGATTCAGCAAAGGAGGACAAAGGGATTAATTAAGAGGGGAAAATAGAGTATGAGAGTAAGCTTGCAGGGAACATATAAACTGACTGTAAAAGCTTTTATAGATATGTGAAGAGGAAAAAGATTGGTGAAGTCGAGTGTAGGTCCCTTGCAGTCAGAATCAGGGGAATTTATAATGAGGAACAAAGAAATGGCAGACCAATTAAATACATACTTTGGTTCCGTCTTCACAAAGCAGGACACAAATAACCTCCCAGAGATGTCGGGGAACATAGGGTCTAATGAGAGGGAGGAACTGAAAGAAATCAGTATTTGTAGGGATATTGACGGGATTGAAGGCCGATAAATCCCCAGGGCCTGATAATTTACATCCTAGGGTACTTAAGGAAGTGGCCCGAGAAACAGTAGATGCATTGCTGGTCATCTTCCAAAATTCGATAGACTCTGGAATAGTTCCCATGGATTGGAGGGTAGCTAATGTTACCCCACTATTCAAAAAAGATGGTAGAGAGAAAACGGGGAATTACAGACCGATAAGCCTGACATCGGTAGTGGGGAAAATGCTAGAGTCCATTATAAAAGATGTAATAGCAGAGCACTTGGAAAACAGTGACCGGATCGGACAAAGTCAACATGGATCTAAAAAGGTAAATCGCGCTTGACTAATCTACTGGAATTTTTTGAGGATGTAACTGGTTAAATAGGTAAGGGAGAACCAGTGGATGTGGTGTGTTTGGACTTTCAGAAGGCTTTCGATAAGGTCCCGCATAAGAGATTAGCGTGTAAAGTTAAGGCACATGGGATTGGGGGCAAGGTATTGACTTGGATAGATAACTGGTTGGCAGACAGAAAGCAAAGTGTTGGAATAAATGGCTCTTTTTCCGAGTGGCAGGCAGTGACTAGTGGGGTACCCCAGGGATCAGTTCTCGGACCCCAGCTATTCACAATATATATTAATGATCTGGACAAGGGAACGAGATGTAATATCTCCAAGTTTGCAGATGACACAAACCTGGGTGGACGTGTGTGCTGTGAGGAGGATGCAGAGAAACTCCAGTATGATTTGGACAGGTTGGGTGATTGGGCAGAGGCATGGCAGATGCAATTTCACGTGGATAAATGCGAGGTTATCCACTTCGGTGTCAAAAACAAGGTGGCTGATTATTATCTGATTGGCAATAGATTGGGAGAAGGAGAAGTGCAACGAGACCTGGGCGTCCTTGTGCACCAATCGCTGAAGGTAAGCATGCAGGTGCAGCAGGCGGTTAAGAAGGCAAATAGTATGTTGGCCTTCGTAGCAAGAGGGTTTGAGTACAGGAACAAGGATGTCTTGCTGCAGTTGTACAGGGCCTTGGTGAGACCACACCATGAGTATTGTGTGCAGTTTTGGTCGCCTTATCTGAGGAAGGATGTACTTGCCATGGAAGGAGTGCAGCGAAGATTCACCAGGCTGAAGGGGCCGAATGGCCTACTCCTATCTTCTATGTTTCAATGTTTCTGATACCTGGGATGGCAGGAATGATGTATGAGGAGAGATTGGGTCAATTGGGCTTATACTCGCTGGAGTTTAGAAGAATGAGAGGGGATCTCATTGAAATTTATAAAATTCTAACAGGACTAGACAGACTAGATGCAGGAAGGATGTTCCCGATGGCGGGGGAGTCCAGAACCAGGGGTCACAGTCTAAGGATAAGGGGTAAGCCATTTAGGACAGAGATGAGGAGGAATTTCTTCACCCAGAGAGTAGTGAACCTGTGGAATTCTCTACCACAGAAGGCAATAGAGGCCAATTCATTAAATATATTCAAGAAGGAGTTAGATATATTTCTTAAGGCTAAAGGGATCAAGGGATATGGGGAGAAAGCAGGGACCGGGTACTGAATTTGGATGATCAGCCATGATCCCATTGAATGGCGGAGCAGGCTCGAGGTTTCATGAAGGGGAAGTCATGTTTGACAAATTTGCTTGAGTTTTTTGAGGAAGTAACATACAGGGTGGATAAAGGGGAACCAGTGGACGTAGTGTATTTAGACTTCCAAAAGGCATTCGACAAGGTGCCACACAAGATTATTGCTCAAGATAAAAAATCACGGGATTGGGGGTAATATTCTGGCGTGGGTGGAGGATTGGCTCTCTAACAGAAAGCAGAGAGTTGGGATAAAAGGTTCGTTCTCAGACTGGCAACCAGTAACTAGTGGTGTTCCGCAGGGGTCAGTGCTGGGTCCCCAACTCTTCACAATCTATATTAACGATTTGGAGGAGGGGACCGAGTGTAACATATCAAAGTTTGCAGATGATACAAAGATGGGATGGAAAGTAGTGAGTGAGGAGGACATAAAAAACCTGCAAAGGGACATAGACAGGCTAAGTAAGTGGGCAGAGATTTGGCAGGTGGAATACAATACTGGAAAGTGTGAGGTTATGCACTTTGGCAGGAAAAATCATAGAGCAAGTTATTATCTTAATGGCAAGAAACTGGAAAGTACCGTAGTACAAAGGGATCTGGGGGTCCTGGTGCACGAAACTCAAAAAGTTAGTATGCAGGTGCAGCAAGTGATCAAGAAGGCCAATGGAATGTTGGCTTTTATTGCTAGGGGGATAGAATATAAAAACAGGGAGGTATTGCTGCAGTTGTACAAGGTATTGGTGAGACCGCACCTGGAATACTGCATACAGTTTTGGTGTCCATACTTAAGACATACTTGCTCTCGAGTCAGTACAAAGAAGGTTCACTCAGTTAATCCCGGGGATGAGGGGGTGGACATATGAGGAGAGGTTGAGTAGATTGGGACTCTACACATTGGAGTTCAGAAGTAAGAGAGGCGACCTTATTGAAACATATAAGATTGTGAAGGGGCTTGATCGGGTGGATGCGGTGAGGATGTTCCCAATGATGGGTGAAACTAGAACGAGGGGGCATAATCTTAGAATAAGGGGCTGCTCTTTCAAAACTGATGAGGAGAAACTTCTTCACTCAGGGTGGTAGGTTTGTGGAATTTGCTGCCCCAGAAAGCTGTGGAAGCTACATCATTAAGTAAATTTAAAACAGAAATAGATAGTTTCCTAGAAGTAAAGGGAATTAAGGGTTACAGGGAGCGGGCAGGAAATTGGACATGAGTCTAGGTTCGGAATGGTCATGGCCCTGTGGGTAGTGGAGTGGGCCCAGGGGCTGTGTAGCCTGGTTCTGATCCTACTGTGTTCTAATTCTGTGTTAGATTTCAGGAGATGGTTTTATTCCTGTTCCTGGCTAGGGTGGAGATCGCCTTTACAGAAGGTAAGTACTGTAGAAAATATAGGGACAGAGTGATCTCGACGAGTTTCGATCGCCTAGATGGGTCGGAGAGGAATTTCCCAGATTTTTTTCTCCCAAATTGGCCATTGGGTCATTTATCTGGTTTTTCGCCTCTCCTGGGAGACCACATGGGCTCGGGTGGATGGAGAGTGATAGAAGATTTCAGGTTAGGATCAGATCAGCCATGATCTCATTGAATGTCAGAGCAGGCTCGAGGGGCCGAATGGCCTACTCCTGCTCCTATCTTCTATGTTTCTGTTCCAAGCTGCACTCCGTGACAAACTGCACCATGTTGTGAATTACAATTCTGAACTGACGCTGGATTTACTGAGTTATTTTCTATCAGTAAATCTATTTCTGAATTTCACGATGGCAGTTGAATTAAATGATTATCGTTTTAGTAAAAACTGATAAAATGATATGTAAACCTTATATTTTAATGATTAGTAAAATTATTTTGTGTTGTCAGAAAAAGTTTCTTGTTGGTCCCATGATCCAGGTGTATGAATACATACCATTCCATAACAGTAACAGATTTAGATAGTTTAAGACAATCTGATTTCCAGCGGTCACAGGGTGTATCTCCAACAATGTGACTATTTTATTGATGTATTTCTGTAGATGTGGCACTGCTTAATGTCCTGTACAGCTGGAACTGGCGGTGGATTCAGTAAACCCGCAGTGTCAGGTCTGGTGGTGTAAAAAATCTGTTATTGGAATCGCAGCTTCATGGTTAGAAACACTGGCTGAATGTTCAGGGTTAATGTTCTTCACTAAACTCCGAACATGTGATGCTGGTTTTGTTATTTCCGTTTTCAGTTATTGTCGGTGAGTGATTTCCTCTGTTGTCAGGGTAACAATCTGTCAGATCTCAGTACAAGAGGCCTTGGTTCCTTTTATATCTGAAAGACCGTGAAACATTCAGTGTAAACTGTCCATGTACTCGGCAGTCCAGGAGTAGGAACCTGTTGGTTCTGAGCAGTAGGGTATGTAGATACATATAATTGGTAAGACTTCCTGTTGCCATGGTTTAGTAATGGTTCTTTTTAAATTTGATAAACTCTGTCTCATTATATTTTTGAGTAGTGAATATTGTTCCACATGTTGTTCAGTTCTGGGCACCACCCCTCAGGAGAGAGTTGTTGGTTTTGGAGGGGATGTAGAGGGGGTTCATCGGATGATACCTGAGCTAAAATGGCTCAATTATGAGGACCGGTTGCAAAGACTAGGCTTGTATACCCTTCAATATAGAAGATCAGGGGACGATCTAATTGAGGTGTTTAAGATGATTAAAGAAGTTGGCAGGATAGATAGAGAAACTATTGTTCCTCTGGGGGTGGGGGGGGGGGGCAGTCCTGAACAATGAGGCTTAAACTTCAACTTGGAGCTAGGCTGGCGCTCTGTGACTGAGGGAACTCGGCTCCATTCAGCACACAGCCCGACAGCGGCTGCTCAGCCCCGAGTTTAGATCACAGCGAGGGAGGGAGGGCCACAGCGCTGGTTCGTAATTCAGAAGAGAAAATGGCGCATTTCCGTCTACAGGAGTGAGAAAGCGGAAGTCTCAGTTCTAATGATTTATATCACAGGGAGGGATGGTAATGTGGAACAGAACCGGTTTGTAATGGAGGGGAGATTCCTGTCAGCATCAGGTCCCGGGGAATGAGCTGAACTGGCTCACAATACAGGTGCTGGTCTGGGGGTGGAGGGCACGGTGGGTTCATCATGTCCCGGGGAATGAGCTGAACTGGCTCACAATATAGGGGCTGGTCCGGGGGTGGAGGGTGCGGTGGGTTCATCAGCTCCCGGGGAATGAGCTGAACCGACTCACAATACAGGGTCTGGTCCGGGGGTGGAGGGTGCCGTGGGTTCATCAGGTCCCGGGGAATGAGCTGAACCGACTCACAATACAGGGTCTGGTCCGGGGGTGGAGGGCGCCGTGGGTTCATCAGGTCCCGGGGAATGAGCTGAACCGACTCACAATACAGGGGCTGGTCCGGGGGTGGAGGGGGCGGTGGGTTCATCAGGTCCCGGGGAATGAGCTGAACCGGCTCACAATACAAGGGCTGGTCCAGGGGTGGAGGGCACGGTGGGTTCATCAGGTCCCGGGGAATGAGCTGAACCGGCTCACAATATCGGGGCTGGTCCGGGGGTGGAGGGCGCGGTGGGTTCATCAGGTCCCGGGGAATGAGCTGAACCGGCTCACAATACAAGGGCTGGTCCAGGGGTGGAGGGCACGGTGGGTTCATCAGGTCCCGGGGAATGAGCTGAACCGGCTCACAATATAGGGGCTGGTCCGGGGGTGGAGGGCGCGGTGGGTTCATCAGGTCCCGGGGAATGAGCTGAACCATCTCGCAATACAGAAACATGGCTCCAGAGTGACCAAGGCTGGGAACTCAACATCCAGGGGTATTCAATATTCAGGAAAGATAAGCAAAAAGGAAAAGGAGGTGGGGTAGCATTGCTGGTTAAAGAGGAATTAACACAATGGTAAGGAAGGATATTAGCTCTGATGATGTGGAATCTGTATGGGTAGAGCTGAGAAATACCAAGGGGCAGAAAACGTTCGTGGGAGTGGTATATAGACCTCCAAACAGTAATGCGGAGGTTGGGGATGGCATTAAAAGGGAAATTAAAGAAGCGTGCAATAAGGGCACAGCAGTCATCATGGGTGACTTTAATCTACATATAGATTGGGCTAACCAAATTAGTAACAATACTGTGGAGGAGGAATTCCTGGAGTGTTTACGGGATGGTTTCCTGGACCAATATGTCGATGAACCAACCAGAGATCAGGCCATCTTAGACTGGGTATTATGTAATGAGAGGATTAATTAGCAATCTTGTTGTGCGAGGCCCCTTGGGTCGAAGCGATCATAATATGACAGAATTCTTCATTAAGATGGAGAGTGAAGTAGTTGACTCAGACTAGGGTCCTGAATTTAAGTAAAGGAAACTATGATGGTATGAGGCGCGAGTTGGGTAGGATTGATTGGGGAATGTTACTCAAAGGGTTGATGGTGGATAGGCAATGGCAAACATTCAAAGATCGCATGGATGAACTACATAATTTGTTCATCTCTGTTTGACATAAAAATAAAACAAAAAAGTTGACTCAACCATGGCTAACAAGGGAAATTAGGGATAGCATAAGATCCAAGGAGAGGACATATAAATTGGCCTGAAAAAGCAGCAAACCTGAGGTTTGGGAGCAGTTTAGGATTCAGCAAAGGAGGACAAAGGGATTAATTAAGAGGGGGAAAATAGAGTATGAGAGTTTGCTTGCAGGGAACATATAAACTGACTGTAAAATCTTCTATAGATATGTGAAGAGAAAAAGTTTGGTGAAGTCAAGTGTAGGTCCCTTGCAGTCAGAATCAGGAAAATCTATAATGGGGAACAAAGAAATGGCTGACCAATTAAATACATACTTTGGTTCCGTCTTCACAAAGCAGGACACAAATAACCTCCCAGAGATGTCGGGGAACATAGGGTCTAATGAGAGGGAGGAACTGAAAGAAATCAGTATTTGTAGGGAAATTGACGGGATTGAAGGCTGATATATCCCCAATGCCTGATCCTTTACATCCTAGGGTACTTAAGGAAGTGGCCCGAGAAATAGTAGATGCATTGCTGGTCATCTTCCAAAATTCGATAGACTCGAACAGTTCCCATGGATTGGAGGGTAGCTAATGTTACCCCACTATTCACCAAAGGTGGTAGATAGAAAACGGGGAATTACAGACCGATAAGCCTGACATCGGTAGTGGGGAAAATGCTAGAGTCCATTATAAAAGATGTAATAGCAGAGCACTTGGAAAACATGGATTTACAAAAGGTAAATCGTGCTTGACTAATCTACTGGAATTTTTTGAGGATGTAACTGGTAAAATAGGTAACGGAGAACCAGTGGATGTGGTGTATTTGGACTTTCAGAAGGCTTTCGATAAGGTCCCGCATAAGAGATGAGCATGTAAAGTTAAGGCACATGGGCTTAGGGGCAAGGTACTGACTTGGATAGAGAACTGGTTGGCAGACAAAGCAAAGAGTTGGAATAAATGGGTCTTTTTCTGAGTGGCAGGCAGTGACTAGTTGGGTACCGCAGGGATCGGTCCTCGGACCCCAGCTATTCACAATATATATAAATGATCTAGACGAGGGAACTAGATGTAATATCTCCAAGTTTGCAGACGACACAAAGCTGGGTGGGCGTGTGTGCTGTGACGAGGATGCTGAGAAAGTCCAGTATGATTTGGACAGGTTGGGTGATTGGGCAGAAGCATGGCAGATGCAGTATAATGTGGATAAATGCGAGGTTATCCACTTCGGTGGCAAAAACAGGAAGGCAGATTATTATCTGAACGGTAATAGATTGGGAGAAGGGGAAGTGCAACGAGACCTGGGTGTCCTTGTGCACCAGTCGCTGAAGGTAAGCATGCAGGTGCAGCAGGCGGTGAAGAAGGCAAATGATATGTTGGCCTTCGTAGCGAGAGGGTTCGAGTACAGGAACAAGGATGTCTTGCTGCAGTTGTACAGGGCCTTGGTGAGACCACATCTGGAGTATTGTGTGCAGTTTTCGTCACCTTATCTGAGGAAGGATGTTATTGCCATGGAGGGAGTGCAGCGAAGATTCACCAGACTGATGCCTGGGATCAGGGTATTGGTGAGGCCACACCTGGAATACTGCGTGCAGTTTTGGTTTCCATATTTAAGAAAAGATATACTTGCTCTCGAGGTGGTTCAGAGAAGGTTCACTCGGCTGATTCCGGAGATGAGGGGGTTGACGTATGAGGAAAGGTTGAGTTGGTTGGGACTCTACTCATTGGAGTTCAGAAGAATGAGAGGTGATCTTATCGAAACATATAAGATTGTGAAGGGGCTTGATCGGGTGGATGTGGTGAGGATGTTTCCACTGATGGGTGAGACTAGAACTAGGGGGCATAATCTAAGAACAAGGGGCTGCCCTTTCAAAACTGAGATGAGGAGAAACTTCTTCACTCAGGGTAGTAAATCTATGGAATTTGCTACCCAGAGAGCTGTGGAAGCTGCGACTTTATATAAATTTAAAATGGAGATAGACAGTTTCCTAGCAGATAAGGGAATTAGGGGTTACGGGGAGAGGGCAGGGAAGTGGAGGTGAGTCTAGATTCGGATCAGCCATGATCCTATTGAATGGCGGAGCAGGCCCGAGGGGCCGTATGGCCTACTCCTGCTCCTACTCCTGATCCTACTTATGTTCTTATGATGGCAGGAATGACATATGAGGAGAGATTGGGTCGATTGGGCTAATACTCGCTGGAGTTTAGAAGAATGAGAGGGGATCTCATTGAAACTTGTAAAATTCTAACAGGACTAGACAGACTAGATGCAGGAAGGATGTTCCTGATGGCCGGGGAGTCCAGAACCAGGGGTCACAGTCTAAGGATAAGGGGTAAGCCATTTCGGACAGAGATGAGGCATTTCTTCACCCAGAGAGTGGTGAACCTGTGGAATTCTCTACCACAGAAGGCAGTAGAGGCCAATTCATTAAATATATTCAAGAAGGAGTTGGATATATTTCTTAAGGCTAAAGGGATCAAGGGATATGGGGAGAAGGCAGGGACAGGGTACTGAATTTGGATGATCAGCCATGATCTCATTGAATGGTGGAGCAGGCTCGAGGGGCCGAATGGCCTACTCCTGCTCCTATCTTCTATGTTTCTATTCCAAGCTGCACTCCGTGACAAACTGCACCATGTTGTGAATTACAATTCTGAACTGGACGCTGGATTTACTGAGTTATTTTCTATCAGTAAATCTATTTCTGAATTTCACGATGGCAGTTGAATTAAATGATTATCGTTTTAGTAAAAACTGATAAAATGATACGTAAATCTTATATTTTAATGATTAGTAAAATTATTTTGTGTTGTCAGAAAAAAGTTTCTTGTTGGTCCCATGATCCAGGTGTATGGATACATACAATTCCATAACAGTAACAGATTTGATAGTTTAAGACAATCTGATTTTTCAGCGGTCACAGGGTGAATCTCCAACAATGTGACCTATTTTATTGATGTATTTCTGTAGATGTGGCGCTGCTTAATGTTCTGTACAGCTGGAACTGGCGGTGGATTCAGTAAACCCACAGTGTCAGGTCTGGTGGTGTAAAAAATCCGTTATTGGAATTGCAGCTTCATGGTTAGAAACACTGGCTGAATGTTCAGGGTTAATGTTCTTCACTAAACTCCGAACATGTGATGCTGGTTTTGTTATTTCCGTTTTCAGTTATTGTCGGTGAGTGATTTCCTCTATTGTCAGGGTAACAATCTGTCAGATCTCAGTACAAGAGGTCTTGGCTCCAATTTATATCTGAAAGACTGTGAAACATTCAGTGTAAACTGTCCATGTACTCGGCAGTCCAGGAGTAGGAACCTGTTGGTTCTGAGCAGTAGGGTATGCAGATACATATCATTGGTAAGACTTCCTGTTAGCATGGTTTAGTAACTTTCTTTTTTAAATTTGATAAACTGTCTCATTATATTCTTGAGTAGTGAATATTGTTGCACATGTTGTTCAGTTCTGGGCACCACCCCTCAGGAGAGAGATGTTGGCCTTGGAGGGGATGTAGCGTCGATTCATCGGATGATACCTGAGCTAAAATGGTTAAATTATCAGGACAGGTTGCAAAGACTAGCCTTCTATTCCCTTGAATATAGAAGATCAGGGGATGATCTAATTGAGGTGTTTAAGATGATTAAAGGAGTTGACAGGATAGATAGAGAAAAACTATTGTTCCTCTGGTGGGGGAGTCCTGAACAATGAGGCTTAAACTTCAACTTGGAGCTAGGCTGGCGCTCTGTGACTGAGGGAACTCGGCTCCATTCAGCACACAGCCCGACAGCAGATGCCCAGCCCCGAGTTTAGATCACAGCGAGGGAGGGAGGGTCACAGCGCTGGTTAGTAACTCTGCAGAGAAAATGGCGCATTTCCGTCTACAGGAGTGAGAAAGAGGAAGTCTCAGTTCTAATGATTTATATCACAGGGAGGGGTGTTAATGTGCAACAGAATCGGTCTGCAATGGATGGCAGATTCCTGTCAGCATCAGGTCCCGGGGAATGAGCTGAACCGACTCAATACAGGGGCTGGTCCGGGGGTGGAGGGGGCGGTGGGTTCATCAGGTCCCGGGGAATGAGCTGAACCGACTCACAATACAGGGGCTGGTCCGGGGGTGGAGGGGGCGGTGGGTTCATCAGGTCCCGGGGAATGAGCTGAACCGACTCACAATACAGGGGCTGGTCCGGGGGTGGAGGGCACGGTGGGTTCATCAGGTCCCGGGGAATGAGCTGAACCGACTCACAATACAGGGGCTGGTCCGGGGGTGGAGGGGGCGTTGGGTTCATCAGGTCCCGGGGAATGAGCTGAACCGACTCACAATACAGGGGCTGGTCTGGGGGTGGAGGGCACGGTGGGTTCATCAGGTCCCTGGGAATGAGCTGAACCGGTCACAATACAGGGGCTGGTCCGGGGGTGGAGGGGGCGGTGGGTTCATCAGGTCCCGGGGAATGAGCTGAACCGACTCACAATACAGGGGCTGGTCCGGGGGTGGAGGGCGCGGTGGGTTCATCAGGTCCCGGGGAATGAGCTGAACCGACTCACAATACAGGGGCTGGTCCGGGGGTGGAGGGCGCGGTGGGTTCATCAGGTCCCGGGGAATGAGCTGAACCGACTCACAATACAGGGGCTGGTCCGGGGGTGGAGGGGGCGGTGGGTTCATCAGGTCCCGGGGAATGAGCTGAACCGACTCACAATACAGGGGCTGGTCCGAGGGTGGAGGGGGCGGTGGGTTCATCAGGTCCCGGGGAATGAGCTGAACCGACTCACAATACAGGGGCTGGTCCGGGGGTGGAGGGGGCGGTGGGTTCATCAGGTCCCGGGGAATGAGCTGAACCGACTCACAATACAGGGGCTGGTCCGGGGGTGGAGGGGGCGGTGGGTTCATCAGGTCCCGGGGAATGAGCTGAACCGACTCTCAATACAGGGGCTGGTCCGGGGGTGGAGGGCGCGGTGGGTTCATCAGGTCCCGGGGAATGAGCTGAACCGACTCACAATACAGGGGCTGGTCTGGGGGTGGAGGGCACAGTGGGTTCATCAGGTCCCGGGGAATGAGCTGAACCGACCCACAATACAGGGGCTGGTCTGGGGGTGGAGTGCACGGTGGGTTCATCAGGTCCTGGGGAATGAGCTGAACCGACTCACAATACAGGGGCTGGTCCGGGGGTGGAGGGCGCGGTGGGTTCATCAGGTCCTGGGGAATGAGCTGAACCGACTCACAATACAGGGGCTGGTCCGGGGGTGGAGGGCACGGTGGGTTCATCAGGTCCCGGGGAATGAGCTGAACCGACTCACAATACAGGGGCTGGTCCGGGGGTGGAGGGCGCGGTGGGTTCATCACGTCCTGGGGAATGAGCTGAACCGACTCACAATACAGGGGCTGGTCCGGGGGTGGAGGGCGCGGTGGGTTCATCAGGTCCCGGGGAATGAGCTGAACTGACTCACAATACAGGGGCTGGTCCGGGGGTGGAGGGCGCGGTGGGTTCATCAGGTCCCGGGGAATGAGCTGAACTGACTCACAATACAGGGGCTGGTCCGGGGGTGGAGGGGGCGGTGGGTTCATTGGCAGTTGGGACAGAAAATGGTGCATTTCCGCCCAGAGCAGTGAGAATGGGGGAGTCTCGGGAGGGCTGAAATTTACTGTGAGCAAAATCTCCAAACTGAACACACAGCCCCGGAACTGGGGATCTGAGGAAAATCTCCAAACTAAACACACAGCCCCGCAACTGGGGATCTGAGGAAAATCTCCAAACTAAACACACAGCCCCGCAACTGGGGATCTGAGGAAAATCTCCAAACTAAACACACAGCCCCGCAACTGGGGATCTGAGGAAAATCTCCAAACTAAACACACAGCCCCGCAACTGGGGATCTGAGGAAAGGGACAAAATCAAACAAATACTCGGCCTTAAAATTGAATTTTTAGTAAGCAGATAAGACATCTAAATTACATCATTTCACGCTTTCAATCAAAATTCTAATTTTCTGACCTGCCATAATTAGATCTCCCGGTGACTGATGGAGTGATTGAGGAAGCTGGAAGTAAACAGAGACTGCAGACTGAGGAACAACAGCCGGTGAACCAGCACAGGATTGTCAGAACACCCATCGGAGAGAACACTTCCGATTCAAAGAGCTTCCAGAGATCAACTGGGGAGAAAGGTAAGAGTCCCATTGACTCAGATACACACTGGTCCTGGAGATGGACTGGGGAGAAAGGTCAGAGAGAGTCCCATTGACTCAGATACACACTGGTCCTGGAGATGGACTGGGGAGAAAGGTCAGAGAGAGTCCCATTGACTCAGATACACACTGGTCCTGGAGATGGACTGGGGAGAAAGGTCAGAGAGTCCCATTGACTCCGATACACACTGGTCCTGGAGATAGACTGGGGAGAAAGGTCAGAGAAAGTCCCATTGACTCAGATACACACTGGTCCTGGAGATGGACTGGGGAGAAAGGTCAGAGAGAGCCCCATTGACTCAGATACACACTGGTCCTGGATATGGACTGGGGAGAAAGGTCAGAGAGTCCCATTGACTCAGATATACACTGGTCCTGGAGATGGACTGGGGAGAAAGGTCAGAGAGAGTCCCATTGACTCAGATACACACTGGTCCTGGAGATGGACTGGGGAGAAAGGTCAGAGAGAGTCCCATTGACTCAGATACACACTGGTCCTGGAGATGGACTGGGGGGAAAGGTCAGAGGGAGTCCCATTGACTCAGATACACACTGGTCCTGGAGATGGACTGGGGAGAAAGGTCAGAGAGTCCCATTGACTCAGATACACACTGGTCCTGGAGATGGACTGGGGAGAAAGGTCAGAGAGAGTCCCATTGACTCAGATGATGTCCCCACACTATTACTGCAGATTTGGTTTCCCCAATCTTTACATAGCTTAAAATCCCCCATGATTACTATATTACCCTTGCTACATGCACCTCCAGTTCCCTGAATTATACGCCGCCCTACATTACAACTACAGTTTGGGGGCCTATAATCACCTCCAACCAATGTTTTCTGACCCTTGCTGTTTCTTGGCTCCACCCAAACTGATTTATTTGCTTTATTTTTGGAGCTAAGATAATTTCTCCCTCCTGTCTTTATCCCATCCTTTATCGATGTGAGACCAGAACTGTGCCCGGTACTCCGGTGTTGTCTCACCAAAGCCCTGTACAATTGTAGCAAGACTTCCTCACTGTTGTATTCCAACCCCTTGTAATAAAGGCCAACATGCCATCCGCCTGCCCAATTGCTCGCTGTACCTGCATGCTAACTTTGTTTCCTGTACGAGAACACCTAAATCTCTCTGAACACCAACATTTAATAATTTTTCACCATTTAAAAAAAGGTTCTGTTTTTCTACTCTTCCTACTAAAGTGAATACGCACACATTTCCCCACATTATATTCCATCTGTCACCTTACTGCCCGCACACTTAGACTGCCCATATCCCTTTGCAGGCTCTGTGTCCCCATAGCTTACTGTCCCACCTAGCTTTGTATCAGCAGCAAACTTGGATCCATTGCACTCGGTCCCTTCATCTAAGTCAGTAATATAGATTGTAAATAGCAGAGGCCCCAGCACTGATCCTTGTGGCACCCCACTAGCCTGCCAAGCTGAAAATGTCCTGTTTATCCCTACTCTGTTTTCTGTCAGTTAACCAATCCTCTATCAATGCTAATAGTCATAACGGCACAGAAGGAGGCCATTCGGCCCATCCAGTCCATGCCGGCTCTCTGTAGAGCAATCCAGTCAGTCCCATTCCCCCGCTCTATCCCCGTAGCCCTGCAAGTTTATTTCCCTCAAGTGCCTATCCAGTCTCCCCTTGAAAACATCGAGTGGCTCCGCTTCCACCACTTCCGTCGGCAGCGAGTTCCAGGTCCTCACCACTCGCTGCGTAAAAAGGTTTTTACTCACATTCGCCCCCTGTACCTCTTGCCCAAAACCTTAAATCTGTGTCCCCTAGTCCTCGTACCATCCATTAGTGGGGACAGCCTTTCCCTGTCTAGCCTATCCAAACCCATCATAATCTTGTACACCTCGATCAAATCACCCCTCAACCTCCTTTGTTCTAATGAAAACAAATCCAGCTTCTCCAACCTGTCCTTGTAGCTAATATATTGCCCTCACCCCCATGAGTCCTTATCTTGCATAGCAGCCTTTTATGTGGCACCTTATCAAATGCCTTTTAGAAACATAGAAGATAGGAGCAGGAGTCGGCCATTCGGCCCCTCGAGCCTGCTCTGCCATTCAATGCGATGATGGCTGATCATCCAAATTCAGTACCCTGTCCCTGCTTTCTCCCCATACCCCTTGATCCCTTTAGCCTTAAGAAATATATCCAACTCCTTCTCGAATATAGTTAATGAATTGGCCTCCACTGCCTTCTGTGGTAGAGAATTCCACAGGTTCACCACTCTCTGGGTGAAGAAATTCCTCCTCATCTCTATCCTAAATGGCTTACCCCTTATTCTTAGACTGTGACCCTTGGTTCTGGACTCCCCGGCCATCAGGAACATCCTTCCTGCAACAAGTCTGTCCAGTCCTGTTAGAATTCTATAAGTTTCAATGAGATCCCCTCTCATTCTTCTAAACTCCAGCGAGTATAAGCTCAATCGACCCAATCTCTCCTCATACGTCATTCCTGCCATCCCAGGTATCAGTCTGGTGAATCTTCGCTGCACTCCCTCCATGGCAAGAACATCCTTCCTCGGATAAGGTGACCAGAACTGCACACAATACTCCAGATGTGGTCTCACCAAGGCCCTGTACAACTGCAGCAGGACATCCTTGTTCTGTACTCAAACCCTCTTGCTACAAAGGCCAACATACCATTTGCCTTCTGCACCTGCATGCTTACCTTCAGCGACTGGTGCACAAGGACACCCAGGTCTCGTTGCACTTCCCCTTCTCCCAATCTATTGCCATTCAGATCATCTGCTTTCCTGTTTTTGCCACCAAAGTGGATAACCTCGCATTTATCCACATTATACTGCATCTGCCATGCTTCTGCCCAATCACCCAACCTGTCCAAATCATACTGGAATTTCTTGACATCCTCCTCACGGCACACACGCCCACCCAGCTTTGTGTCGTCTGCAAACTTGGAGATATTACATCTAGTTCCCTCGTCTAGATCATTTATATATATTGTGAATAGCTGGGGTCCTAGGACCGATCCCTGCGGTACCCCACTAGTCACTGCCTGCCACTCGGAAAAAGAGCCGTTTATTCCAACTCTCTTGCTTCCTGTCTGCCAACCAGTTCTTTATCCAAGTCAGTACCTTGCCCCCAATCCCATGTGCCTTAACTTTACATGCTAATCTCTTATGTGGGACCTTATCGAAAGCCTTCTGGAAGTCCAAATACACCACATCCACTGGTTCTCCCTTATCTATTCTACCAGTTACATCCTCAAAAAATTCCAGTAGATTAGTCAAGCACGATTTACCTTTTGTAAATCCATGTTGACTTTGTCCGATCATATCACTGTTTTCCAAGTGCTCTGCTATTACATCCTTTATAATGGACTCTAGCATTTTCCCCACTACCGATATCAGGCTTACCGGTCTATAATTCCCTGTTTTCTCTCTGCCACCTTTTTTGAATAGTGGGGTAACATTAGCTACCCTCTAATCCATGGGAACTATTCCAGAGTCTATTGAATTTTGGAAGATGACCAGCAATGCATCTACTATTTCTAGGGCCACTTCCTTAAGTACCCTAGGATGTAGCTTATCAGGCCCTGGGGATATATCGGCCTTCAGACCCATCAATTTCCCTAACACCATTTCCCTACAAATACCGATTTCTTTCAGTTCCACCCTTTCATCAGACCCTATGTTCCCCGGCATCTCTGGGAGGTTATTTGTGTCCTCCTTTGTGAAGACAGAACCAAAATATGTATTTAGTTGGTCTGCCATTTCTTTGTTCCCCATTATAAATTCCCCCGATTCTGACTGCAAGGGACCTACGCTTGACTTCACCAATCTTTTTCTCTTCACATATCTATAAAAGCTTTTACAGTCAGTTTTTATGTTCCCTGCAAGCTTACACTCATATTCTATTTTCCCTTTCTTAATTAATCCCTTTGTCCTCCTTTGTTGAATCCTAAACTGCTCCCAATCCTCAGGATTATTGTTTTTTCTGGCCAATTTATATGCCCTTTCCTTGGGCCTTATGCTATCCCGAATGTCCCTTGTTAGCCACGGTTGGGTCACCTTTTTTGTTTTATTTTTATGCCAAACTGGGATGAACAACTTCTGTAGTTCATCCATTCGGTCTTTGAATGTTTGCCATTGCCTATCCACTGTCAACCCTTTGAGTCCCCAATCAATCCTACCCAACTCGCTCCTCAGACCATCGTAGTTTCCTTTATTTAAATTGAGGACCCTTGTCTCCGAGTCAACTACTTCATTCTCCATCTTAATGAAGAATTTGATCATATTATGATCGCTCCGACCCAAGGGGCCTCGTACAACAAGATTGCTAATTAATCCTTTCTCGTTACATAATACCCAGTCTAAGATGGCCTGATCTCTGGTTGGTTCCTCGACATATTGGTCCAGGAAACCATCCTGTAAACACTCCAGGAATTCCTCCTCCACAGTATTGTTACTAATTTGGTTGGCCCAATCTATATGTAGATTAAAGTCACCCATGATGACTGATGTGCCCTTATTGCACGCTTCTTTAATTTCCCTTTTAATGCCATCCCCAACCTCCGCCTTACTGTTTGGAGGTCTATAAACCACTCCCACTAACGTTTTTTCCCCTTAGTATTTCTCAATTCTACCCATACAGATTCCACCTCATCAGAGCTAATATCCTTCATTACAATTGTGTTAATCCCTTCTTTAACCAGTAATGCTACCCCACCTCCCTTTCCTTTTTGCATATCTTTCCTGAATATCGAATACCCCTGGTGAGTTCCCAGTCCTGGCCTTCCTTGAGCCACGTTTCTGTAATCCCAACCAAATCATGTTTGTTTACTTCTATTTGCGCAGCCAATTCATCCACCTTATTACAAATGCTCCTCGCATTAAGACACAAAGCCTTCAGGCTTGTTTTTTTAATGCTCTTAGACCTATTAGAATTATTATTTACTGTGGCCATGTTTGATTTAAACTGTTGATTTCTCTGTCTGCCACTTTTGTTTTTCTCCTTCCTATCTTTTGCTTTTATCCTTGTTTCCCTTTCCTCTGTCTTCCTGCTCAGGTTCCCAACCCCCTGCCATTTTAGTTTAAACCCTCCCCCACAGCACCAGCAAACACTCCCCCCTAGGACATTGGTTCCAGCCCTGCCCAGGTGCAGACCGTCCGGTTTGAACTGGTCCCACCTCCCCCAGAACCGGTTCCAATGTCCCAGGAACTTGAATCCCTCCCCCTGGCACCATTCCTCTAGCCACGTATTCATCTGAAGTATCCTTCTATTTCTACTCTGACTAGCACATGGCACTGGTAGCAATCCTGAGATTACTACCTTTGAAGTCCTGTTTTTTAATTTATCTCCTAACTCCCTATATTCCGCTTTTTAGGACCTCATCCCACTTTTTACCTATATCGTTGGTGCCTATGTGCACCACGGCAACTGGCTGTTCACCCTCCCCTTCCAAGATGTTCTGCAGCCGCTTGGAGACATCCTTGACCCTTTCACCAGGGAGGCAACACACCATCCTGGAGTCACGTTTCCGGCCGCAGTAACGCCTATCTATTCTCCTTACAATTGAATCCCCTATTACTATAGCTCTACCCCTCTTTTTCCTCCCATTCTGTGCAGCAGAGGCACCCCTGGTGCCAGGAAGTTGGCTGCTGCTGCCTTCCTCTGCTAAGCCATCCCCCCCAACAGTATTCAAAGTGGTGTATCTGTTGGAGAGGGGGATGGCCACAGGGGACCCCTGCACTACCTGCCTGCGCCTAGTACTCTGCCTGTTGGTCACCCGTTCCCTTTCTTCCTGTCCAACCTCTACCTGCGGTGTGTCCAACTCCGTAAATGTGCTATTCACGATGTCCTGAGCATCATGAACGCTCCAGTATGCATCCAATCGCAGCTCCAGTGCCGCAATGCGGTCTGTCAGTAGCTGCAGCTGGATGCACTCCCTGCACATGTAGTTGTCGGGGACACAGGAAGTGTCCTTGAGTTCCCACATATCGCAGGAGGAGCAGATCATGGGGCCCGGCTGTCCTGCCATGACTTACCCTTTAATTAATTGAATTTAAATTAAATCAATCAATCCCACTAATTACACTACAGTTAACTGGTTTACCAGCAGTCCCTGCTACACTAGAGAGACCTTAGAAACTATAAACCAGAGTTAAAGTTTAAAAAAGAGAGAAATATTCACCAACCAATCACTTACCTGCTTCCTGGTGACGCCACAATTTGATTACTTTTTACCTCTCTTCCCCTGCTGTTGAATTGGTCGGGCCTCGTTCGCTGAATCAGCCGCCGCGCCCCAACTGCCGCCGGTTTTTGAAACTCCTCAGCTGCTCGCTCGCAGGTCCGCTCTGGTCGGGCCTCATTCGCTGAACAGCGGGAGGCCGAGGACAGCGCGGACCTGCGAGGAGTCGGCAGCAGTGAGGAGGCCGATACTTATCCGGCGAATTCCAAAAGAACAGCAAAATCAAGGAGTGACGTCACAGGACTGCAGGAAAGAGTCTGAGAGCGGGAGCAGTCAAACTACAACTGTAAAACCGCTAAAGTGACATCACAACCAGGGAAGGAGCTGATTGGTAAGTAGGACCTGGTGAGTATTTCTACAGTCCAGTCGTTAAAGTAAAAGTAAGGTCTCTAGTTTAGCGTAAGTAGTGTTTAAAGGGAAGTAAGGTCCCTAGTGTATTTAATATTTAAAGGGAGTAAATTAAGGGTAGGACTTGGCAGAGCAGCTCAGCAGTGTGGAGTGCTCCTCCTGTGCTATGTGGGAGGTCAGGGACACTTTTGGTGTCCAGGGCGAACATGTGTGCAGGAAGTGTCTCCAGCTGCAGCTACTTGCAATCTGCATTTTGGAGCTGCGGCTGAAGTCACTGTGGAGCATCCGCGAAGCTGAGTTCTTCATGGCTAGCTTGTCAAACGACGTTGTCACACCGCAGGTAAAGAGTGCACAGGCAGACAGGAAATGGGTGACTGCCAGACAGAGTAAAAGAACTAGGAAGGCAGTGCAGGAGTCCCCTGGGTCCATCTCTCTCCAACAGATTTTCCGTTTTGGATACTGCTGGGGAGATGCTTTCTGAGGGGAATGCAGCAAGAGCCCAGTCCGTGGCACTACGAGTGGCTCAGCTGCACAGGAGGGGAGCAAAAAGAGTGGGAGAGCAATAGTGATGGGGGATTCTATCGTAAGGGGAACAGATAGACGTTTCTGTGGCCGCAGACGTGACTCCAGGATGGTATGTTGCCTCCCTGGTGCCAGGGTCAAGGATGTCACTGAACGGCTGTAGGGCATTCTGAAGGGGGAGGGCGAACAGTCAGAGGTCGTGGTTCACATTGGTACCAAGGTCATGGGTAGAAAGCGGGATGAGGTCCTGCAACAAGAATTTAGGGAGCTAGGTAGCAGATTAAAAAGCAGGACCTCAAAGGTTGTAATCTCTGGATTGCTCCCGGTGCCACGTGGTAGTGATTATTATAGGAATAGGTGGATAGAGCAGATGAATGCGTGGCTGAAGAGTTGGTGCAGGAGGGAGGGCTTTAGTTTCCTGGATCACTGGCTCTGCTTCTGGGGAAGGTGGGACCTGTACAAGTCGGACGGGTTGCACCTGAATCGGAACGGGACCAACATCCTTGCAGGGAGGTTTGCTGGTACTGTTGGGAGTTTAAACTAACTTGGCAGGGGGATGGGATACAGAGTGGAGCTACAGTAGAGGGTGATGCACAGCCAAATATAGAGGAAAAAACAGGTCAGCCTGCAAGGCAGAGCAAATATGTAACGGCACAAGGGAGTATGGCAAGGCTGGATGGCATTTATTTTAATGCAAGGAGTCTTGCGAGTAAGGCAGATGAATTCAAGGTGCTGATGAACACATGGGAGTATGATATTGTTATCACAGAGACATGGTTGAGGGAGGGGCAGGACTGGCAGCTCAGTATTCCAGGGTATAGAATCTTCAGGCAAGACAGGGGTGTAAAAGAGGAGTGGGTGTCGCAATATTAATCAAGGAGTCAATTACTGCTGTAAGGAGAGATGATATCTTAGCAGGTTCTCATTGATTTATCTCCAGAAGGTTCCTGAACACCGGCGCTAGACTGATTCGCCTGTCGTTCATTGGTTTACCACACGCCCCGTTTTTAAACAAGGGGGTAACATTTGCAAATCCCCAGTCCTGTGGCACCACTCCCCTATCCAAGGAGGATTCAAAGATTGTGGCCAGAGCCTTCCTTCTCTCAGTAACCCAGGATGTATCCCATCCAGACCATGACACTTCCACTTTGAGCGCTGTCAACTGTTTCACTACATCCTCTTGGTCTATTTATATCCTGTCCAATTTCACTACCACCCTCTCCTTCACTGTAACATTGGCAGCATCCTCTTCTTTAGTGAAGGCAGATGCAAAGTACTCATTCAGTACCTCAGCCATGCCCACTGCATCCACCAGAAGATTGTCCTTTTGCTCCTTAATCATCGCACCTTTCCATTGACTCTCCTTTAAGGCTTTACATGTTTAAGAAAGATTTTAATGTTCCCTATTCTATTCCCACTAATCTTTCCTCAGTTTTTCCGTGCCCCTCTTAGTTTGTTTTTGATTTCTCCTCTGTACTTTCTGTATTCAGCTTGATTCCCTACGGTGTTGCTGCTGTTGTCGTGTGTTTATTATACCAGAGTCTGCGTGTGTCAAACAGCAGAAAACTCCATCTTACAAGGTCTCAAATTGGGTTATAACTTAATGCCGGCAAATAACATCAACTTAAGTTTGGAGAAATTACTGATCCGGGACTGAATCGCTTTCACATTTCCCCAGTGGGGAAAGGGAAGGACGCTGACTGAGAGTTTGTTAGACACACAGCGGGACACGTGCACACGTGGAGAATTATAATTGTAAAACAGCAGTCAGATCAAACCAGTTATGTATTTGTCATTTCCAGATACTGTAAGACCCCTAAAGATAGTACGTCACCAATCTGCTTAAAGTTACACCACTGTTAATATTAGTGGAGCAGTGGTGAATGTCCTCCCCTCCTACAGTGCTCGTTAGTCAAGTGCTGACACCATGAGCCATGTCCTCGGCTTTTATTTGCTATTCCTCTTGTAATAAAGCCAAGAAAGTTATGTTAAATTGTTATAAAAGACTGGTTAGGCCTCAGCTGGAGTATGGTTTGCAATTCTGGGCACCACACTTTAGGAAGGATATCAAGGCCTTGGAGATGGTGCAGAAGAGATTTGAGAGAATTGTACTAAGGATCAGGGACTTCAGTTCTGGGGAGAGGCTGGTTTGTTCTCTTTAGAGCAGAGTTGGTTAAACGAAGATTTTATAGAGCTGTTGAAACTCATGAATGGTTTTGATGAGTAAATAAGGAGGAACTGTTTCCATTGGCAGAAGGGGTCAGTAACCAGACGACGCAGATTTAAAGTGAGTGGAAAAAGAGCCACAGGCGAGGTGAGGTAACATTCTGTTACACAGCGAGTTAGTGAGATCTGGAATGCATTGTCCGAAAGGGTGGTGAGGTAACATTGTGTTACACAGCGAGTTAGTGTGATCTGGAATGCATTGTCCGAAAGGGTGGTGAGGTAACATTGTGTTACACAGCGAGTTAGTGAGATCTGGAATGCATTGCCCGAAAGGGTGGTGAGGTAACATTGTGTTACACAGCGAGTTAGTGTTGTAGTGGCGCTTCTTAGTTTCCAAACAGGCAGGCCACTGGGCTGTGGGGCTTTTAACATCGAGTAGACGCGTGTCGAAATAAAACGTTCCCAAACGTAGCTTTGTCTTTTAAATGGTTTACTATAACACTTAACAAACAGAATTACAAAGCAAACACGTATAAACGAACATGGTCAAAAACTGTACTGCTCCAAACCTCACAGCTTCTGCCTCTTTCACCACGTGCAGTTTAAAACTGTAAGATGGCTGCACCCATGTGTGGCTTAGGGACTGTTCCATTGTGGCAAGAATGAAGGGGGTGTCGGACTATACTACTGGAGCAAGAAAATAGGGGGTTTCTTAATACAATAAGTCGTTCAGGTAAATTAACTATTATGCCATTTAGCCACTGTTTTAAAGTATTTTCTTAAGCTTTTATGGCTCTTACATTCCGGCCCCTAATTGACTAGGCACATGAAGCATATCAATTACTCAAACATTAAGAGTCATAAACTAATGAGTTCAACATATTTACAATACAAGTGTCCACTTTTTTCTTTCGTTCAGGAGCTTTTCACGCTGCTTCTTGTAGCAGGCAGAGCTTTGTGATCGGTCTCTCCAGGGTACTGGTCTTGGTTTGCAAACAGACGCGACGAACGACGCCTCTGGAGTCTGGCATGGTCTTAATTATTTTTCCCATCAACCAAGAATTTCTAGGGGCTGAATCATCCACAATTAAGACAATGTCTCCGACGATGAAGTTCCTCTTTATTTTGGACCATTTTTGATGCTCCTGTAGCAGAGGTAAGTATTCTCTTGTCCATCTGGTCCAGAAGAGGTCTGACATATACTGAACTTGCCTCCACTTCCGACGGGCATACAGATCTTCCTTTTTGAAGACTCCCGGGGGCATGGCTGGCTGTGTTTTCAACAACAACAGGTGGTTCGGAGTCAGGGCTTCGAGGTCATTGGGATCATCTGATGTCTTAGTTATCGGTCGGTCATTAATGATGGCTTCGACCTCGCACAGAACGGTTTGGAGTCCCTCGTCGTCCAGCGCTTGCTGCTTCAGTACAGAACTGAGTAGTTTTCTTACGGTGCGTATCTGTCTTTCCCAGACACCTCCGTGGTGGGATGCAGCCGGAGCATTGAAGATCCACTTAATTCCTGTTTGCATCATGGCTTCCTGTATTTTAAGCTGATTCCAACCTTCAATAGCTTCCCGTAGTTCTCTCTCCGCTCCGACGAAATTAGTGCCATTATCAGAACGCATAATGGACACCTGTCCTCTTCTACAGACAAAGCGCCGCAAGGCGTTAATACAGGAATCAGTGTCAAGCGTGTGTGCCACCTCAATATGAACTGCTCTGATGGTCAAACAAGTGAAAAGCACACCATATCTCTTGACAAGGCTCCGTCCTCGCTTTACCTCGAAAGGCCCAAAATAGTCCACCCCTACGTTTGTAAATGGGGGCTTGTCTGGTAACAAACGGTCTTCAGGCAGGTCTGCTATTTTCTGCTCCCCAGCTCTAGCGTGTAACCGTCTGCAAACAATACATTCAGAGAGTATTTTTCTTATTACGGAATTAGCTCCTGGAATCCAGTATCTTTGTCTTAGCTTCGCAAGCACGTGATTCCTCCCACTGTGTCCAATACTCTGGTGTATATGCTGAAGAATGAGAGTAGCAACCCGGAGGTCCTTAGAAAGGATAGCAGGATGCTTGGCCTCCTCTGGCATAGCAGATTTGTTTAGTCTCCCTCCCACCCTCAGTACTCCATCTTGCAGTGTAGGGTCCAGCTTGTAGATATGACTACCTTTCTTGATTGGAGTATTTCGCTGTAGAGCTTCGGTTTCTTCTGGGTATCTTTGTCTTTGACTGAAGCAAACTATCTCCTTCTCAGCCTTGGCCAAATCCTCCACGGTCAATGAATTCTTGCTCAATGTGGTCTTGTGCTGATGCATATACTGCTGTAGAAGCATTCTCTGCTTATCAGGGTTACTTTCAGACTGACTGATAGTGGCTCGGTACTCTTTTCTCTTACCGCTCAGGTGTAGCAGCAACTCTTTCAACCTTAGAAACCATGCAACTGCTTTCCTCAACTGGTGCCATCCTGAGAAATGGTTAACAAGCTTGTTCACTGTGTCAAAGTTCTCTTTCGTAGTTATGAAATTTACTGTGACTGATCTCTTGACTTCGACGTCGTCTTCAGTAATCTGACTTGGCATATCTGGTCTTTCTGGCCATGATCTCTCTGTTTCCAGCAGATAACTTGGGCCTTGTATCCAAGTTTCACTCCTCATGAAGTTTTCAGCCTTCAATCCCCGTGAGGCTTGATCTGCTGGGTTTAATGAGGTGTTTACATACCTCCATTGAGATGGTTGTGTAGCTTCTCGAATGGATGAGATTCTGTTTGCTACGAAGGTCTTGAAGCGTATCTTCTCATTCTCTATATACTTCAGCACCGTCGTGCTATCCGTCCAGAAGACAGATTCTTCTAATGGGAGCTGTAACTCTTTACGCATCACCTGGTCAACTTTAACTGCAACAACTGCTGCCGTCAATTCCAGTCTCGGGATGGTGACCTGCTTCAGCGGAGCCACCCTGGATTTTCCCATGAGGAAGGCACAATGTTTCTGGCCCTGTTGATTTGTCAGCAAGAGGTAGGTAGCCGTGCCATAGCCGTCCTCACTGGCGTCCGAGAAATGATGTAGTTGAGCCGTCTTTGTAACTCCAAAACTCGCGGGCTTGATGCATCTACTGACGTTGAAGCTAGAAAGTTGTTGCAAATCTGTCAGCCATCTGTGCCATCTCTGAGCTTGACCTTCTGGGATATCTTCATCCCATCCTCTCTTGTCTCTACACAGCTCTCGTAGCATCAGCTTCACCGGCAGAATGAGTGGTGCCAGGAATCCGAGAGGGTCGTAGATGGAACTGACCACGGAGAGAATCCCTCGTCTTGTGGATGGTCTTTCGTTCACCATTATCCTGAAGTTGAACGTGTCTGACTCGATGCACCATTGTACACCAAGAGCTCTCTCGATAGGAAGGACATCGTGGCTCAGGTCCAGATCTTTGACTTCAGTGGCTCTTTCCTTTTCTGGGATAGAAGCTAGAACTGCTCTGCTGTTGCTTATCCACTTAGTCAGATGGAATCCTCCATTCGAACACAGAGTTCTAAGGTCTCTTGACAGTGCGATGGCATCGTCTTCTGTTGACACGGACTTCAGACAGTCATCGACATAAAAGTTTCTGAAGATTGTCTCCACAGCCTCGGATGGTGCTTTGCCCTTGCCATCTTCTGCAGTTTTTCTGAGAGCGTAGCTTGCACAGCTGGGAGATGATGTGGCTCCAAGCAGGTGTACGGCCATTCTACATTCCACCATAGCTTGACTAACGTCACCATCTGGCCACCAAAGGAAACGCAGAAGATCAGCATCTTCGTCAGGGATTCTGACTTGGTAGAACATTGATTCTATGTCTGCCATCGTGGCAACGAGCTCTTGTCTAAACCTAGTCAAGACGCCAATGAGGGTATTAGTAAGATCAGGACCTTGAAGCAGCTGGTCATTCAATGAAGTTCCTCTGAATGAGGCGGCGCAGTCAAACACTACACGGATCTTTTTCTTCTTTGGGTGATACACCCCGTGATGAGGAATGTACCGGACCCTTCCATCGTCTCTGTTCAACTGTTCTTCGGGCACTTTTACAGCATAGCCTTTCGCTATGATGTTTCTCATGAAGTCTTTGTAGTCTTCGTGAAAGTCGGGGTTCTTGTTCAGCTTTCTCTTTAGACTGATGGCGCGTTGCTCTGCTATGCAGCGATTGTTCGGCATCTTCGCGGTGTGTCTTCTCCGTGGCAAACCAATGTGATAGTGGCCATCAATGAACTGTGTAGACCTTGTCATCAAACCCATGAACTGATGGTCTTCTTGTGACATCTCTGTCTTTTCCTCACAGCTGCGTTCTGAGAAGTCTGCGTTGAACTGCTGTATCAACAGCTCTTCAATGCTTGCGATAGAGATGCGATTAACTGTGACGTTTTGTCGTTCCTCCTTGTTCGACTTGTGGCCATCATCTCTCCTTACCGGTCCATTGATTACCCATCCAAGGGCTGTCCTGACGGCGTAGGGTCCGTCATCCTTGCTGTTTATCACCTGCCATGGCTCCATAGTTTTGTAGGCATTGGTTCCAATTAATAGGCCAATTTCTGCTTCAATGTATGGGAGACGCACCTTTTCTAGGTAGGGCCATCTATCCACATCCTTCTGCAGGGCTAGGTTCCCTATTCTAACAGGAATCTCCCTCTGTGTGAAAACATTAGGCAGGTCTATGAAGTCCTTCTCTTCAAGTCCACACACTTCTAGGTCTGACAGGATATAGCTTTGCATTGACTTCTCATGACCCATGGTGCGTAATAGGATTTCTGTTCTTCTGCCTCTAACGTTCAGCTGTCGCATGAGTGATTCTGTGCAGAACGTTGCTGAACTACCTGGATCCATGAAGGCGTAAGTCTCCACAACCTTCTCACTCCTCTTAGACTTGATCCTTACTGGTACGATGGCAAGAATACAGTCACTATCACCGGCCCCAGTGAGTCCACAAGTCTCTGGTTCTAGCGACACCAGAGCACTTGAAACAACCTTCTCGTCGGTATTGTTTTCTTCACTCTTCTTAGAGACTTGTTCTTCTTTATGGATATGCAGCAGACTGGGATGTTTCCGAGTGCACTCTCTGCATGTTGTTCTTTGCTTACAGTTTCTACTCAGGTACCCCTGAGAGAGACATCCAAAACATAGGCCGTTGTACTTCAGGAATTCGATTCTGTCCTTATGTGGCTGTGCTTTGATGTCGCTGCAGAAATCCAATGTATGATTCTTCTGGCAGAATAAGCATGGCTTCTGAAAGGCATTAGCAGGCGTCACTGTGCTGCTCTTTTTGGGAGATGAGTTCTGGGGCCTTTCTTCCTCGGCCTGAGTGACGATAGTTGCAAAGCTGCTTCCCCTGGAACCACCTTTCCTGAGAGTCTTTGATTCAGCAGGCTTGGCTTTCACTCTTCCATCGGTGGTCGGGCTGACATCCTGGATGTTTCCAAACAATGGGTCCCTAGCAATTTTAGCCTGTTTGTCTATGAAATTCACTAAGTCTGCAAACCTGGCTCTACTTTTCCGTCTCTCCATTATCTCAAAGGCTGTTCTTCTCCATTGTTCTCTCATCCTGTAAGGAAGCTTAGAGAT
Source organism: Somniosus microcephalus (assembly GCF_052327205.1). Classification (NCBI taxonomy): domain Eukaryota; kingdom Metazoa; phylum Chordata; class Chondrichthyes; order Squaliformes; family Somniosidae; genus Somniosus; species Somniosus microcephalus. Next base: position 161,092 of record NW_028225555.1, on the reverse strand, counting down.
GACGATTCTCATAGTCGTAGGATTGTCCATCTCTTCCATGAATTCAACATCCTCCATGGTGTTGCGACATCCTATGAGGAAGAGAACATATGCGTTCAATGCCTCTCCGTCTTCCGATCTGATCTGTGGCCACTTGGTAGCCTTTTCGATATATGCAGTGGCTATCTTCAGCTCGTTACCATAGTGCTCCTGCAGCAACTTCCTGGCTTCTATGTATCCCCAGTCCGGTCTCATGTGTTCACAGCTTCTGACCAGGTCTTGTGGTTTACCACTGGTGTACTGTCCCAGGTAGTACAACTTATCACTGCTGCTCTCTGTCTTGGAGTCAATGGCTTGTTCAAAGGATCTGATGAAGGGCTTATACTTGAGTGGGTCGCCTTGGAACACTGGTATGTCTCTTTGAGGGAGTCAAAACAGATTCTGTTTTACAAGCATCTCTGTAATTTTGTTCTGACGTTGCATCACTCGGTATAGGCTTCTCCCTGTGTCTTCAGGCCTCTGGTGGTCATCAGCAGGGTCTAGTCTAGACCGTCTGACGTCTGGGGTAGCATCACGTGCTCCTGTTAGTGGAGAGGCCACTCTTCCACGCTGTAATGCCGGGGAATTGCTTTCGGGCTCTGTTGTAACTCTTGAAGGTGCCCTGGATCCAACTCTATGTGGCAACGTTGACTGGCAGTGGCTCCCGCCGTCCCGTGAGCCTTCATAATCTTCGTACGCACTCAACCTGGCATCTGAGACCTCGATAGCTGTTTTCATCTCCAGCCGTTCTTTCTTTGCCTGCACCTGGGCCTGCACTTGGGCCTGCAGTTGGGCCTGTTGGGCCTGCAGTTGGGCCTCTTGGACCTGCAGTTGGGCCTCTTCCTGTTCAAGAGCTTGCTTCTCATCTAAAGATGCTGCGCGCGCCATCAACGCCGCCTGTTCAGCCTCCGCTCTCATGCGTCGCGCCGAGCTTGTGGTAGAAGCGACTGACCTGCGTCCAGAAACAGAGCTACCTTCTTTTCGATTTTTGCTCGGTCTGGCGGAAGTCTCTGAAATGCTATCGTCTGGTCCGACTTCATCGTCAACCTTATCTTTCTCTGTTGTATCAGCATCTTGACGAATTTTTAACATCCACTGCTCCGTGGCCTTGATATAGTCCTTAATGCTGGTTGATTTAAGATCAAACCAGTCGTGCTGATCAGTGTTTCCCTCTTCTTCAGACAGAAGTGCTAATACATCTTCATTGAGTATATTAAATTCTTCATGCAGCTTGGAGAAATCGTAATACATCATGTCTTCAGCTTTCTTAATATTAGCATTATCTTCCATGAGACGATCAATTATCTTCATTTTTCCAGTTATCTGAACTAATTTAGCCTTCCTTGCACCTATGTTTCTATGTAACTTCTCTTCCCTTGCCTTTGGGGTGAGCTTTATTTCCCTCTTGGCCAGCAATCCTTCTGGCTGGGGGAAGCTCCTGGCTCCGTAAGGCCTCGGCCATTTTACCCGCAGCTCTTATTTAGCTTCTCAACAGAATGAACAAAGCAAGTAACAGTCACTGTACCTTCGCTTTCTTAAATTGTCGTCTGGCTCCGTGACCATTCATGTATACGTTCGCCGACGATTCCGCCCCTTCCTTCTTAGGGAGCAAGTTTTTGACTAATGTAGTGGCGCTTCTTACTTTCCAAACAGGCAGGCCACTGAGCTGTGGGGCTTTTAACATCGAGTAGGCGCGTGTCGAAATAAAACGTTCCCAAACATAGCTTTGTCTTTTAAATGGTTTACTATAACACTTAACAAACAGAATTACAAAGCAAACACGTATAAACGAACACGGTCAAAAACTGTACTGCTCCAAACCTCACAGCTTCTGCCTCTTTCACCACGTGCAGTTTAAAACTGTAAAATGGCTGCACCCATGTGTGGCTTAGGGACTGTTCCATTGTGGCAAGAATGAAGGGGGTGTCGGACTATACTACTGGAGCAAGAAAATAGGGGGTTTCTTAATACAATAAGTCGTTCAGGTAAATTAACTGTATTATGCCATTTAGCCACTATTTTAAAGTATTTTCTTAAGCTTTTATGGCTCTTACAAGTGTGATCTGGAATGCATTGTCCGAAAGGGTGGTGAGGTAACATTGTGTTACACAGCGAGTTAGTGAGATCTGGAATGCATTGCCCGAAAGGGTGGTGAGGTAACATTGTGTTACACAGTGAGTTAGTGTGATCTGGAATGCATTGTCCGAAAGGGTGGTGAGGTAACATTGTGTTACACAGCGAGTTAGTGAGATCTGGAATGCATTGCCCGAAAGGGTGGAGGAAGCAGATTCTGTTGTAACATTGAAAAGGGAATTGGATAAATACTTGAAGGGAAAACATTTACAGGGCTATGGGGAAAGAGAGGGACAGTGGTAATAATGGGATCGCTCTTCCAAAGAGTCAGCACCGGTGTGATGGGCTGAATGACCTCCTTCTGTGCTGTATCATATTATGGGTCTATGATGCAGCCTCGCCCAGTCAATGGAGGTGCCTGATGGGCTGAATGACCTCCTGTGCTGTAAAGTCTGTGAGTTGTTTAGTTAATTAATACACAGACTACCAGAGTAACTTAAAACAGGACTTTACTATTCGAAGGTCAGGGCGAATCTGCCAAATAAATCCTGACACAGCACTTATATACCGGTGTGGTCACCGTCGGTATTACAGTATACAGAAGCCAACAAAGTAGTGCCACACCTAAAATAGTTCTCTTAAAGGTGAACGGTTACATACAATGGTTTTCTTAAAGGTAGACGGATACATACACTACAATCCTCCCTTTTTAGCTTACAACATACTTAGTCCCCCATTAAACATAACATATATTCAACTTCATGTAAAACAATTCACAGGTATAATCTATGCGGGAAACAGTTTATAGATTCAGTCTCTGCGGGAACAGTTCACAGATTCAGTCTCTGGTCTTGACTCGGTCCGAACAACATCTCTGTGGTGTAGCCGGTTCACATTGCTAGCGTGACTCATCCAATAGTCTTTCCCTTGACTTAACAGCTTGAACTTCCGTCCTGCTGAACCAGCAGTGCTGACTTTTACAAACAGCTGGACTGCCTTGGTAATTTTTCCTACTTGCCAACTGATTTGGCTCCCTTCGTAGGGCCCACGTACATGATCTGGTAGAAGTGATAATGATTTAGATGGTTATCACCTTCTGCTTCGTCTTTTTCTTTTCTGCTTCTTGGAGACTCTCGGGGCTCCCTTATCAGCTGCCAGCTGTAGCGCCACCATCTCCCTATGTTCCTTAGACTTTAAGTGCTTCATCCTGATTTCTGCACTTTGGGAGTTTTCATCACAAGCTGGGCAGACCAAGTCCTCGTAATATTCCGTGTCACTCAACAGGTCATGGTAATATTCGGTGTCGTCCTGAACTAGTCTAGCGAGAGGGCCCCTGCTACTTCTTCCTTACCCAACTGGACGTTAGCCGACTGTTGTTCCCTCCCTAGACATCTTTCCTGAAGAGACTTCTTCATGCGTTCATATTCATCCCGCTCTTCCTGGGTTTCCTGCAAATCCTTCACTAATGACCTCATTTGTGATTTCAACACTTCCCCTTCCATCGGGGATTGATTGATCGGGCTATTCAATCCTTCTACTGGAGCAGCTGTTTCAACATTCTGTTGTTCACATAGACGTGATTCAGTGTACTTTTGGCATCCCAGTAAAATCTGTGTTGCAACCTCAGCTATTTCCATAACTTTTGAGAGCTCCGAACTCCTTCCCTTTGAAGATTGAAGCTCGTGTTCAGATTGTTCCCATTGCAGAGTCTTGTCCCTCAGCATATGAAGGAGTTGGCTGACCGTTAACTCTTCCACGGGAACACTGTGGATCAGAGTCTTCTCCATTTCATCCACCTTTTCCTCCAATGCTTTCACCTTCTTTTCCTCTTGTACTTTGGCTTTCAGCGCTCGGAGAAGTTGCGCCTTGATGCTCTCTAGCTCATGTTCAGGGGCCATTCTTACAGTCTCTGTGTTTCTTACAGTTTCCTTTTCTTCCACTGAGAGGATTCCCAGTTGAATCTGTTCTTCAAGTTGTTGAACCTCGGTCATTGCCGCCTCATATTTGTCTTGGGTTTCCTTCAATATTTTTGAGTTCTTGGACATCTTGTCTTTCATGTTCTGCCATGTCTTTCACCTCTAATTTCTCATCTATGGATGGAGCTTCTATCGATGAGTCTGTCTTGGCCTTGAGCTCATCAAGAATTTCCTGCAGCCTTTGGACTTCTTGCTCATGTTCAACCTTTAGTTGCTCATATGCTTCTACTGAAACTAGCTTTTCGGAGGTTGCCGAGTTAATCCCCTCCAGGATTGTAGCCTGGGCCTGTTCATACTGTTCCTTCAACTTCTCAAACTCTGCTTGTAAGGAGTCGTAGAGAAGAACGGGAATAAAATCCTGGCTTCCTGAAGATTCCTCTTCATTTGCTCCTTCCTGCAAATATTCTAACTCCTGAACAGCATAAGGGAGATGTGATCGGTAATTGGTCACGATGGCTCTATGGTCGCTCTCTGCTTGAGCTAGCTGCTTCTGTTGTCTTTCCAGATTCTCCCATTCGGTGTCATAGAACTTTTTCATTGTTTTCATCTCTTGTTCGAGACGGTAACTCACTTGTTCTACTTGCTGTCGTAATTTGAAATAAAGTTGAGTCCGAGCTCGGTGTTCGTCAGTCATGGATATGTCCGTAAACTGAACAGACTCAGAATTCTCTGTCAAACTATGTTGTCGTTGTTCGGTGGAGTTCTGTTCTGAAACTTTGTTCTTCTCTGGAGCATAAGCCTTTATGCATGCCTTCGTTCTTCCAACCTTAGTCGGCAAGTCCATTTTAGCCTTGTCTTTCATATTTGGGTTGGTCTTATCGTCATCCGTTTCAGAATCTGAGCTGATTGTCTGCACTGAGTCCTCACTCGTTATGGCTTTTAGGTAGTGCCATTCCATGTCTATTTTCTTGATCCACTCCCGTCCCAGAAGTGGTGGTCCTCCCTCAGGTAGTACGTATAAGTTCATTCTTGGGTGTTCTTTACCCCCATCTCTCACCTTGACTCTTATCTTCCCCATGGGGTATACTTTATGCCCCGTGTATGTCTGCAATACGAACTTGGTATCTCTTAAGGGTATATGTGAGAATAGCCGGTGGTAATCCCTTCGATTTATGACTGATAGAGCTGATCCAGTGTCCAACTCCATTTTCACTTGGACTCCAGCTATTTTTAGCATGACCCAGATAGTTTGTAGGTCAGCTTCCTTACTCACATTGTGAATTCTCAAACTGCCCAGCTCCTGGCCGTTTGGGTCTGAGTCCGAATTCTGTTCGTCTGAACTCTTCTCGGCCACCTTGTGTACCTTGTTGTACTTTTCCTGTGATGGCTTCCTTTGGTTGTTGGTCTTCTTCCCTGACCGGCATACCTTAGCTATGTGACCCAGTTTGCCACATTTCCTACATTCCTGGTTCTTAAACCAGCATTGGTTCTGGTCGTGTGTTGTCTTCCCACAACGATAGCATTTTGTTGTACTCGAGGTAATTTGATCCACACTGAGTGCCGTTGCCTTTAGCTGCATTTCCGCAGTTCCCTTCGCTGCGGCTTCGTGCGATGCTGCAATAAGGACAGCCCTGTCAAGTGTAAGGTCGTTCTCTTCGAGTAGTCGCTTTTGCGTTCCTTCCTTTGACAACCCGCACACGAACATGTCTCACAATGCCTCTGTCAGATTCCCTCCAAACTGGCAGTGTTTCGCTAGTCTACGCAGTTCGACCAAGTATTCTGCGTTGCTTTCGTCTTTCCTTTGCGTTCTCGCATAGAATTTGAATCGTTCCGCCAACATCAACGGTGTGGGGTTCAAGTGATCCTTCAGAACAGTCACAATATCATCGAAAGTCTGATCCGCCGGTTTAGCTGGTGCTCGTAGATGCTTCAAGAGCCCGTATGTCTTCGCGCCCATCGAGTTTAGCAAGGTTATAGCTTTGTCATCTTCTATTTTATTGGCCTCACAATAGATCTCAATGCGTTCCACATACGTGGCCCAGTCTTCTACCTCGGAATTAAAATCGTTGATGTTACCACGCTTAGGCATCTTCCTCTCTTCCTGATAACACCACGAATTATTTCTTTAAATTTTCTTTTCTTTTTTTTTTCCAAGATGGCGGTTCCCGCGAAAATGGCGGTTTCCCGCGCTTATCTTCTCTCCCCGCCCACTTCAATGGCGGTTTCCCGCTTCTGTCTTCTTCCCCGCCTAATGGCGGCTTCCCGCGTTTCTTCCCTAGCGGGAGGGGTACACTTTCCCCACGGGCGACGGCCGCTGGCTTTCAGGTTCACAGCCTGCGCGTCTGCTTCAGTGCTTTCCCTTTTCTCGGCAGGGCAACCGGCGCTGGGTACACCCCGTTGACGGCGAACAGTTTCAGCCGCTGGGCTGGCTCTCGCTCGGTTCCCCTTGCTCGGGCTCTGTCTCTCTCCCGCTCGCTCGGCTCTACCGGCGCTGGGTACACCCCGTTGACGGAGAACAGTTTCAGCCGCTGGACTGGCTCTCGCTCAGTTCCCCCTTGGTCGGCTCTGCCTCTCCCGCTCACTCGGCTCCCAATCGCGCCTCCCAGCCCTCTCGCAGTCCGGTGCTTCCCTCCCCGGCTGCGGCTGAGTTTATCTCTTCCCGCGCCTACGCTCCCGGTCGCAGCGCTTCGTGGCTTCGGTCGCTGCCCGGCCTTTTTCGCCGGTCGCGGTCTAGCTGTCTCACGACGCCGTTGCGTCCCCAGCCTGTCTGTACCGCGGCTTCCTTGCTCCACGCTGCCCCAGTCTCAGCGCCTCTGGGCCCGACTTCTGTCCGGCTCCTTTCCCCCTCGACCGTGGTCGAGTGCACCGCCCTTATCCTCCGGTTATTCTTTTTACTTTCCCTTACTCACAGTCACCGTGGCCGCCTTGCTTCTCGTGCTGATCGGCTCACTCCTCACCGTGGCAGAAGGGACAGTCAGTGCCTGTTGCTGATGGAAGTCTTTGTCTCTAACTTCTTCTTCCTTTCTAGTTCTGCAGCCTCGAGTTTTCTCCCAGCAGAACGACGAGGGCGGTTGCCTCTTCTCGACGCTCGTTAACTGCTTCGGAAGTATTGTTGCCGCAGGGTACGATCGGACTCGTCGCCACTGTAAAGTCTGTGAGTTGTTTAGTTAATTAATACACAGACTACCAGAGTAACTTAAAACAGGACTTTACTATTCGAAGGTCAGGGCGAATCTGCCAAATAAATCCTGACACAGCACTTATATACTGGTGTGGTCACCGTCGGTATTACAGTATACAGAAGCCAACAAAGTAGTGCCACACCTAAAATAGTTCTCTTAAAGGTGAACGGTTACATACAATGGTTTTCTTAAAGGTAGACGGATACATACACGACATGTGCTGTATCATATTATGGGTCTATGATGCAGCCTCGCCCAGTCAATGGAGGTGCCTGATGGGCTGAATGACCTTCAGTGCTGTATCATTTTATGGGTCTATGATGCAGCCTCGCCTAGTCAATGGAGGTGCCTGATGAGGCGATCTCTGCACCGAGATTTCAATGCCCCGGCAAATCCCAAGAAGCAGATATTGAAACAATCCAATCTGCCTCCGGCGCTACAGTAATCGGTTACTATGCACCAGAAGCAGCATCGGTTCAATATTGGCCAACAATATAGGTGTGGATAGAAAGACAAAAGTTAACCCATTGCTGGAGATTTGCGATCTGTGATCAGGGAGCTAGGACAGGAAGCACACAAGGATCAGTTTTATGGGATGGACAATGGAGGCCATGACATGGAAAAGGATGCCAGATGAGACTATATCGAATGCTGTGGGAAGGTGAATGATGGACAAGGAAGGGTTACACACCATGGTCACCGTCACAGAGATTGGAGTTTGTGACAGTTCGGGGCAGATTAGATTTACATCGAAACTGCAGCAGAGAAACAGTCCATTCGGCTCAAGTGGTCTATGCTGTGTTTATACTCCACGGGAGCCTCCTCCCACTCTCATTACATCTTGACACTGTGTCCACATAGACGTTCCAGGGTGTTAGACTCGTGACACCAATATTAAATAACATTCAGAACGCTGGAGAACCCACCCTCCTGGAGTGGATTGAGCAAGTTTGTCGCACTCCCCTCACTTCAGAAAGAAATGAGCTCATTCACGTTGGACCTAAAAAGGATCGATCAGAGAATGTTCTAAATGGTTAGAAGTTAGGAACTGTGGATGAGCAGAGAGAACTAGGGGCCCACGTAACCTTAACCACAGAGCGAGGCCGTTCAGGGGTGATGTTAGAAGTTAGGAACTGTGGATGGGCAGAGAGAACGAGGGGTCCACGTAACCTTAACCGCAGAGCGAGGCCGTTCAGGGGTGATGTTAGAAGTTAGGAACTGTGGATGAGCAGAGAGAACGAGGGGTCCACGTAACCTTAACCGCAGAGCGAGGCCGTTCAGGGGTGATGTTAGAAGTTAGGAACTGTGGATGGGCAGAGAGAACGAGGGGTCCACGTAACCTTAACCGCAGAGCGAGGCCGTTCAGGGGTGATGTTAGAAGTTAGGAACTGGATGGGCAGAGAGAACGAGGGGTCCACGTAACCTTAACCGCAGAGCGAGGCCGTTCAGGGGTGATGTTAGAAGTTAGGAACTGTGGATGAGCAGAGAGAACGAGGGGTCCACGTAACCTTAACCGCAGAGCGAGGCCGTTCAGGGGTGATGTTAGAAGTTAGGAACTGTGGATGGGCAGAGAGAACGAGGGGTCCACATAACCTTAACCGCAGAGCGAGGCCGTTCAGGGGTGATGTTAGAAGTTAGGAACTGTGGATGGGCAGAGAGAACGAGGGGTCCACGTAACCTTAACCGCAGAGCGAGGCCGTTCAGGGGTGATGTTAGAAGTTAGGAACTGGATGGGCAGAGAGAACTCTGGGTCCGGGTACAGAAATCACTAGAAGCTAGTGGATAGGGACCAAAAATAAGCAAAAGTCTAATGGAATGTTGGGCTTTATCTGGCGGGCTGGATTACAAAGGGGTAGAAGTTCTGCTCCAGCTGTACAGAGCTCGGGTTAGACCCATTTAGAGAACCGCACCTCGGCAACAATATCTTGGCTTTGGAGGTGGTGCAGCTCAGATTCACCAGAATGATCCCGGGGCTAAAAGCTTTAAATTACTGGAAACTGTCTGGTATCCGGCACTGACTGGACCGAGTTGGTGCCGTCCCCTCAAAACTGCCGGACAAACCAGCGCTAATGTTAAAACATCGAGCTTTTCAGCTCCGTGTGAATCAACAAACCCTGTTGTTTAGCAACAGCTTCAAAACAGTCGGCTGCAGCTTAAAAGCGTCTCTAGCTGAAGCTGTTGCTTAGCTACAGACCTTGCAGAGCCTGACTGGGGGGAAAAAAAAAAGCAATGAGAAGTAAAAAAACTTATTGGAAACGGCTCCTGAATTTTGCCAGTAGATAGAGCTTTCCGGACTTCCGGTTAAACGAAAGTTTCCTGTATGAGGATAGATTACACAGACGAAGCTTTTATTCCCTTGATTATACAAAGTTACTGGGTGAACTAATTGAGGTGTTTAAGATGATCAACGGAATTGTTAGGGCAGTGAGTTAAACTATGTCCTTCGGTGGACTAGTCCAGAAAAAGGGGCATAACCTTAACCGCAGAGCGAGGCCGTTCAGGGGTGATGTTAGAAGTTAGGAACTGTGGATGGGCAGAGAGAACGAGGGGTCCACGTAACCTTAACCGCAGAGCGAGGCCGTTCAGGGGTGATGTTAGAAGTTAGGAACTGTGGATGGGCAGAGAGAACGAGGGGTCCACGTAACCTTAACCGCAGAGCGAGGCCGTTCAGGGGTGATGTTAGAAGTTAGGAACTGTGGATGGGCAGAGAGAACTAGGGGTCCACGTAACCTTAACCGCAGAGCGAGGCCGCTCAGGGGTGATGTTAGAAGTTAGGAACTGTGGATGGGCAGAGAGAACGAGGGGTCCACGTAACCTTAACCGCAGAGCGAGGCCGTTCAGGGGTGATGTTAGAAGTTAGGAACTGTGGATGGACAGAGAGAACTAGGGGTCCACGTAACCTTAACCGCAGAGCGAGGCCGTTCAGGGGTGATGTTAGAAGTTAGGAACTGTGGATGGGCAGAGAGAACGAGGGGTCCACGTAACCTTAACCGCAGAGCGAGGCCGTTCAGGGGTGATGTTAGAAGTTAGGAACTGTGGATGGGCAGAGAGAACGAGGGGTCCACGTAACCTTAACCGCAGAGCGAGGCCGTTCAGGGGTGATGTTAGAAGTTAGGAACTGTGGCTGGGCAGAGAGAACGAGGGGTCCACGTAACCTTAACCGCAGAGCGAGGCCGTTCAGGGGTGATGTTGGAAGTTAGGAACTGTGGATGGGCAGAGAGAACTAGGGGTCCACGTAACCTTAACCGCAGAGCGAGGCCGCTCAGGGGTGATGTTAGAAGTTAGGAACTGTGGATGGGCAGAGAGAACGAGGGGTCCACGTAACCTTAACCGCAGAGCGAGGCCGTTCAGGGGTGATGTTAGAAGTTAGGAACTGTGGATGGGCAGAGAGAACGAGGGGTCCACGTAACCTTAACCGCAGAGCGAGGCCGTTCAGGGGTGATGTTACAAAGCATTTCTTCAGACACCGTGTAGTGGAAATCTGGAACACTCGCCCTCAAGAAGCTGTTGAGGTTCGGTCAATTGAAAATGACAAAACTGCCATTGATAGATTTGTGTTAGGCAATGGTATTTAGGGTTATGGAACCAAGGCGGGGAGATGGAGTTAAGATACAGCTCAGTCATGATCGAATTGAATGGAGGAACAAGCTGGAGTGAATGAGCGGCCTACTCCTGTTCCGATGTTCCTGTGCCTCTATTTATAAAGCCAATGCTCCCATATACGTTTCTAAAAGCCTTATCGTCCTGTCCTGCCACTGTCAAAGATTTCTGTGTCTATACCCCCAAGTTTTACTGTTCCTGCAACCCCTTTAAATTGTACCAGTTGGTTTAAATTGCATCGCCTCATTCTTCCTTCCAAAATGCAGCATTTCACACTTCTCTGCATTAAATTTCACCGGCCATGTGTCTGCCCATTTCACCAGTGTCTCTATTTCCTCCTGAAGTCTTCTGCTGTCCTCCTCACGGTTTACGACTTTTCCGAGATTCGTGTCATCGACAAACTTTTAAACTATGCCCTGTATACCTAAGTCCATGTCACTGAAATAAATCAAAGAGCAGTGGTCCTAATCCCGCCCCCTGGGGACACTGTAAACTTCCCTCCAGTGTGAACAATATCGGTTCACAACGACTGTCTGTTTTCTGTCCCTTCCCCAATTTAGTATCCACGCTGCCACTGCTCCTTTAATATCATTGGCTCCAATTTTGTTCACCAGTCTATTATGAGGTACTTTATCAAAGGCCTTCTGAAAGTCCAGAAACAGAACATCAACTGCACTACCTTCATCAACCCTCTCCTATTTCATCCATTGGCTCATTCAAGTCAGCCAGGTTAGATTTGCCTTTAAATAAAATCCATTTTGTCTGTCGCTAATAAACCCATGTTCTTCCAAGTGACGGTTAATTGTGTTTCGGAAATAACACCGATGTTAAGCTGAGTCGCCTGTAGTTATTTGGTTCATCGCGCTCTCCTTTTTTGAACAGTGAAGTAACGTTTGCAGCCCTCCCGTCCTCTGGCACCTTTCCCATATCTAAGGATTGGAAGATTGTGGCAGAGTGGGTGACATTTCTACTTTGAGCCCTGCCAACCAATTTAGTACATCGTCCTAATCAATTTATATCCTGTCCAATTTCTCTAACACCTCCTCCTTTACTGTACGATTGGCAGCATCCTCTCCTTTAGTGAATACGGACACAAAGTGTTAATTTAGTACCTCAGCCATGTCCTCTGCTTCCACAAGATTGCCTTTTTGGTCAGTAATCGGCCCCACCTTTCCTTGGACTATTCTTTCACTATTTATATTTATCAAAGGTGTTAGTGTTCCCTATTATGTTACCACCAATCATTTCTCACACATTCTCCCTGCCCCTCTGTTGCTTTTGTGTGTTTATTGGAATAGTGGCAGCATTTGTAAAATTCAGTACTTTGCTGTTTCACTAAGTCTCAAACTGGTACTGAATTAACTGAATCGCTTTTACATTTCCACAGTGGGGAAAGGAAAGGCTGCTGATTGATAGTTTCAATGGCCGCACGTGCGCGGGCTCACACACAAATGGAGAATTATGATTGTAAAACAGCAGTCACATCCACCAGTTGTATATTCGTGGTGTTTTCTGAGATCCCAGAGCTGCCAGCTGCTGTACTGATGGGGGAGGAGGGACTTGATATCATGGCAACAAGGCAACGTTCTCCTTCTCATTTTAATATTTCCCTCAAACCCACCTATTATTATATTTGTTACAGAGCATCAGAGCCTGGGAACGCCTGTCACCACCATGGCTGAAGGTCCAGACAGGGGAGAAGATCCAACATCTTCAACAAGAATGAGAATGGACACAGGTAGGCTCACAAAGCTCTTTAAAATACAATTTCTGCCCCGACAAAAGGTCCAGACCTATTGCCTGAACCTGCAGCTCGCACAGGTCGAGGGAACAGGACAGGGGCTGAGTGCAAAGAGGGAAGTGAGTGACCATCTAGAGGGACACCGCAGTCACAGGTGGAGGGAGGCCCTGAGTACTGGAACTGTCCAATAGATACCTGGTATTGGGGACTGTAAGGTGGAGAGAGACAGTGACTCAGGATCACAGTCACAGGTGGAGGGAGCCCCTGAGTACTGGAACTGTCCAATAGATACCTGGTATTGGGGACTGTAAGGTGGAGAGAGACAGTGACTCAGAGGATCACAGTCACAGGTGGAGGGAGCCCCTGAGTACTGGAACTGTCCAATAGATACCTGGTATTGGGGTCTGTAAGGTGGAGAGAGACAGTGACTGAGGATCACAGTCACAGGTGGAGGGAGCCCCTGAGTACTGGAACTGTCCAATAGATACCTGGTATTGGGGACTGTAAGGTGGATAGAGACAGTGACTCAGAGGATCACAGTCACAGGTGGAGGAAGCCCCTGAGTACTGGAACTGTCCAATAGATACCTGGTATTGGAGACTGTAAGGTGGAGAGAGACAGTGACTCAGAGGATCACAGTCACAGGTGGAGGGGCCCCTGAGTACTGGAACTGTCCAATAGATACCTGGTATTGGGGTCTGTAAGGTGGAGAGAGACAGTGACTCAGAGGATCACAGTCACAGGTGGAGGGAGCCCCTGAGTACTGGAACTGTCCAATAGATACCTGGTATTGGGGACTGTAAGGTGGAGAGAGACAGTGACTGAGGATCACAGTCACAGGTGGAGGGAGCCCCTGAGTACTGGAACTGCCCAATAGATACCTGGTATTGGAGACTGTAAGGTGGAGAGAGACAGTGACTCAGAGGATCGCAGTCACAGGTGGAGGGAGCCCCTGAGTACTGGAACTGTCCAATAGATACCTGGTATTGGGGGCTGTAAGGTGGAGAGAGACAGTGACTGAGGATCACAGTCACAGGTGGAGGGAGCCCCTGAGTACTGGAACTGTCCAATAGATACCTGGTATTGGGGACTGTAAGGTGGAGAGAGACAGTGACTCAGAGGATCACAATTACAGGTGGAGGGGCCCCTGAGTACTGGAACTGTCCAATAGATACCTGGTATTGGGGACTGTAAGGTGGAGAGAGACAGTGACTGAGGATCACAGTCACAGGTGGAGGGAGCCCCTGAGTACTGGAACTGTCCAATAGATACCTGGTATTGGGGACTGTAAGGTGGAGAGAGACAGTGACTGAGGATCGCAGTCACAGGTGGAGGGAGCCCCTGAGTACTGGAACTGTCCAATAGATACCTGGTATTGGGGACTGTAAGGTGGAGAGAGACAGTGACTGAGGATCACAGTCACAGGTGGAGGGAGCCCCTGAGTACTGGAACTGTCCAATAGATACCTGGTATTGGGGTCTGTAAGGTGGAGAGAGACAGTGACTGAGGATCACAGTCACAGGTGGAGGGAGCCCCTGAGTACTGGAACTGTCCAATAGATACCTGGTATTGGGGGCTGTAAGGTGGAGAGAGACAGTGACTGAGGATCACAGTCACAGGTGGAGGGAGCCCCTGAGTACTGGAACTGTCCAATAGATACCTGGTATTGGGGACTGTAAGGTGGAGAGAGACAGTGACTCAGAGGATCACAGTCACAGGTGGAGGGAGCCCCTGAGTACTGGAACTGTCCAATAGATACCTGGTATTGGAGACTGTAAGGTGGAGAGAGACAGTGACTGAGGATCACAGTCACAGGTGGAGGGAGCCCCTGAGTACTGGAACTGTCCAATAGATACCTGGTATTGGGGACTGTAAGGTGGAGAGAGACAGTGACTCAGAGGATCACATTCACAGGTGGAGGGAGCCCCTGAGTACTGGAACTGTCCAATAGATACCTGGTATTGGGGTCTGTAAGGTGCAGAGAGACAGGGACTGAGGATCACAGTCACAGGTGGAGGGAGCCCCTGAGTACTGGAACTGTCCAATAGATACCTGGTATTGGGGATTGTAAGGTGGAGAGAGACAGTGACTGAGGATCACAGTCACAGGTGGAGGGAGCCCCTGAGTACTGGAACTATCCAATAGATACCTGGTATTGGGGATTGTAAGGTGGAGAGAGACAGTGACTGAGGATCACAGTCACAGGTGGAGGGAGCCCCTGAGTACTGGAACTGTCCAATAGATACCTGGTATTGGGGACTGTAAGGTGGAGAGAGACAGTGACTGAGGATTACAGTCACAGGGGGAGGGAGCCCCTGAGTCCTGGAACTGTCCAATAGATACCTGGTATTGGGGTCTGTAAGGTGCAGAGAGACAGTGACTCAGAGGATCACAGTCACAGGTGGAGGGAGCCCCTGAGTACTGGAACTGTCCAATAGATACCTGGTATTGGGGACTGTAAGGTGGAGAGAGACAGTGACTGAGGATCGCAGTCACAGGTGGAGGGAGCCCCTGAGTACTGGAACTGTCCAATAGATACCTGGTATTGGGGACTGTAAGGTGGAGAGAGACAGTGACTCAGAGGATCACAGTCACAGGTGGAGGGAGCCCCTGAGTACTGGAACTGTCCAATAGATACCTGGTATTGGGGACTGTAAGGTGGAGAGAGACAGTGACTGAGGATCACAGTCACAGGTGGAGGGAGCCCCTGAGTACTGGAACTGTCCAATAGATACCTGGTATTGGGGACTGTAAGGTGGAGAGAGACAGTGACTCAGGATCACAGTCACAGGTGGAGGGAGCCCCTGAGTACTGGAACTGTCCAATAGATACCTGGTATTGGGGACTGTAAGGTGGAGAGAGACAGTGACTGAGGATCACAGTCACAGGTGGAGGGAGCCCCTGAGTACTGGAACTGTCCAATAGATACCTGGTATTGGGGACTGTAAGGTGAAGAGAGACAGTGACTGAGGATCACAGTCACAGGTGGAGGGAGCCCCTGAGTACTGGAACTGTCCAATAGATACCTGGTATTGGGGACTGTAAGGTGGAGAGAGACAGTGACTCAGAGGATCACAGTCACAGGTGGAGGGAGCCCCTGAGTACTGGAACTGTCCAATAGATACCTGGTATTGGGGACTGTAAGGTGGAGAGAGACAGTGACTCAGGATCACAGTCACAGGTGGAGGGAGGCCCTGAGTACTGGAACTGTCCAATAGATACCTGGTATTGGGGACTGTAAGGTGGAGAGAGACAGTGACTGAGGATCACAGTCACAGGTGGAGGGAGGCCCTGAGTACTGGAACTGTCCAATAGATACCTGGTATTGGGGACTGTAAGGTGGAGAGAGACAGTGACTCAGGATCACAGTCACAGGTGGAGGGAGGCCCTGAGTACTGGAACTGTCCAATAGATACCTGGTATTGGGGACTGTAAGGTGGAGAGAGACAGTGACTCAGGATCACAGTCACAGGTGGAGGGAGGCCCTGAGTACTGGAACTGTCCAATAGATACCTGGTATTGGAGACTGTAAGGTGGAGAGAGACAGTGACTGAGGATCACAGTCACAGGTGGAGGAAGCCCCTGAGTACTGGAACTGTCCAATAGATACCTGGTATTGGGGACTGTAAGGTGGAGAGAGACAGTGACTCAGGATCACAGTCACAGGAGGAGGGAGCCCCTGAGTACTGGAACTGTCCAATAGATACCTGGTATTGGGGGCTGTAAGGTGGAGAGAGACAGTGACTCAGATGATCGCAGTCACAGGTGGAGGGAGCCCCTGAGTACTGGAACTGTCCAATAGATACCTGGTATTGGGGACTGTAAGGTGGAGAGAGACAGTGACTGAGGATCACAGTCACAGGTGGAGGGAGCCCCTGAGTACTGGAACTGTCCAATAGATACCTGGTATTGGAGACTGTAAGGTGGAGAGAGACAGTGACTCAGAGGATCACAGTCACAGGTGGAGGGAGCCCCTGAGTACTGGAACTGTCCAATAGATACCTGGTATTGGGGACTGTAAGGTGGAGAGAGACAGTGACTGAGGATCACAGTCACAGGTGGAGGAAGCCCCTGAGTACTGGAACTGTCCAATAGATACCTGGTATTGGGGACTGTAAGGTGGAGAGAGACAGTGACTCAGAGGATCACAGTCACAGGTGGAGGGAGCCCCTGTACTGGAACTGTCCAATAGATACCTGGTATTGGGGACTGTAAGGTGGAGAGAGACAGTGACTGAGGATCACAGTCACAGGTGGAGGGAGCCCCTGAGTACTGGAACTGTCCAATAGATACCTGGTATTGGGGGCTGTAAGGTGGAGAGAGACAGTGACTCAGAGGATCACAGTCTCATGTGGAGGAAGCCCCTGAGTACTGGAATTGTCCAATAGATACCTGGTATTGGGGACTGTAAGGTGGAGAGAGACAGTGACTCAGAGGATCACAGTCACAGGTGGAGGAAGCCCCTGAGTACTGGAACTGTCCAATAGATACCTGGTATTGGGGGCTGTAAGGTGGAGAGAGACAGTGATTGAGGATCACAGTCACAGGTGGAGGAAGCCCCTGAGTACTGGAACTGTCCAATAGATACCTGGTATTGGGGTCTGTAAGGTGGAGAGAGACAGTGACTGAGGATCACAGTCACAGGTGGAGGAAGCCCCTGAGTACTGGAACTGTCCAATAGATACCTGGTATTGGGGACTGTAAGGTGGAGAGAGACAGTGACTGAGGATCACAGTCACAGGTGGAGGGAGCCCCTGAGTACTGGAACTGTCCAATAGATACCTGGTATTGGGGACTGTAAGGTGGAGAGAGACAGTGACTCAGAGGATCACAGTCACAGGTGGAGGGAGCCCCTGAGTACTGGAACTGTCCAATAGATACCTGGTATTGGAGACTGTAAGGTGGAGAGAGACAGTGACTCAGAGGATCACAGTCACAGGTGGAGGGAGCCCCTGAGTACTGGAACTGTCCAATAGATACCTGGTATTGGGGACTGTAAGGTGGATGGAGACAGTGACTCAGAGGATCACAGTCACAGGTGGAGGAAGCCCCTGAGTACTGGAACTGTCCAATAGATACCTGGTATTGGGGACTGTAAGGTGGAGAGAGACAGTGACTGAGGATCACAGTCACAGGTGGAGGGAGCCCCTGAGTACTGGAACTGTCCAATAGATACCTGGTATTGGAGACTGTAAGGTGGAGAGAGACAGTGACTGAGGATCACAGCCACAGGTGGAGGGGGCCCCTGAGTACTGGAACTGTCCAATAGATACCTGGTATTGGGGACTGTAAGGTGGAGAGAGACAGTGACTGAGGATCGCAGTCACAGGTGGAGGGAGCCCCTGAGTACTGGAACTGTCCAATAGATACCTGGTATTGGAGACTGTAAGGTGGAGAGAGACAGTGACTGAGGATCACAGTCACAGGTGGAGGGAGCCCCTGAGTACTGGAACTGTCCAATAGATACCTGGTATTGGAGACTGTAAGGTGGAGAGAGACAGTGACTCAGAGGATCACAGTCACAGGTGGAGGAGCCCCTGAGTACTGGAACTGTCCAATAGATACCTGGTATTGGGGACTGTAAGGTGGAGAGAGACAGTGACTCAGAGGATCACAGTCACAGGTGGAGGGAGCCCCTGAGTACTGGAACTGTCCAATAGATACCTGGTATTGGGGTCTGTAAGGTGGAGAGAGACAGTGACTGAGGATCACAGTCACAGGTGGAGGGAGCCCCTGAGTACTGGAACTGTCCAATAGATACCTGGTATTGGGGACTGTAAGGTGGATAGAGACAGTGACTCAGAGGATCACAGTCACAGGTGGAGGGGCCCCTGTGTACTGGAACTGTCCAATAGATACCTGGTATTGGGGTCTGTAAGGTGGAGAGAGACAGTGACTCAGAGGATCACAGTCACAGGTGGAGGGAGCCCCTGAGTACTGGAACTGTCCAATAGATACCTGGTATTGGGGGCTGTAAGGTGGAGAGAGACAGTGACTCAGAGGATCACAATTACAGGTGGAGGGGCCCCTGAGTACTGGAACTGTCCAATAGATACCTGGTATTGGGGACTGTAAGGTGGAGAGAGACAGTGACTGAGGATCACAGTCACAGGTGGAGGGAGCCCCTGAGTACTGGAACTGTCCAATAGATACCTGGTATTGGGGACTGTAAGGTGGAGAGAGACAGTGACTCAGGATCACAGTCACAGGTGGAGGGAGCCCCTGAGTACTGGAACTGTCCAATAGATACCTGGTATTGGGGACTGTAAGGTGGAGAGAGACAGTGACTGAGGATCGCAGTCACAGGTGGAGGGAGCCCCTGAGTACTGGAACTGTCCAATAGATACCTGGTATTGGGGACTGTAAGGTGGAGAGAGACAGTGACTGAGGATCACAGTCACAGGTGGAGGGAGCCCCTGAGTACTGGAACTGTCCAATAGATACCTGGTATTGGGGTCTGTAAGGTGGAGAGAGACAGTGACTGAGGATCACAGTCACAGGTGGAGGGAGCCCCTGAGTACTGGAACTGTCCAATAGATACCTGGTATTGGGGGCTGTAAGGTGGAGAGAGACAGTGACTGAGGATCACAGTCACAGGTGGAGGGAGCCCCTGAGTACTGGAACTGTCCAATAGATACCTGGTATTGGGGTCTGTAAGGTGGAGAGAGACAGTGACTGAGGATCACAGTCACAGGTGGAGGGAGCCCCTGAGTACTGGAACTGTCCAATAGATACCTGGTATTGGGGACTGTAAGGTGGAGAGAGACAGTGACTCAGAGGATCACAGTCACAGGTGGAGGGAGCCCCTGAGTACTGGAACTGTCCAATAGATACCTGGTATTGGAGACTGTAAGGTGGAGAGAGACAGTGACTGAGGATCACAGTCACAGGTGGAGGGAGCCCCTGAGTACTGGAACTGTCCAATAGATACCTGGTATTGGGGACTGTAAGGTGGAGAGAGACAGTGACTCAGAGGATCACATTCACAGGTGGAGGGAGCCCCTGAGTACTGGAACTGTCCAATAGATACCTGGTATTGGGGTCTGTAAGGTGCAGAGAGACAGGGACTGAGGATCACAGTCACAGGTGGAGGGAGCCCCTGAGTACTGGAACTGTCCAATAGATACCTGGTATTGGGGATTGTAAGGTGGAGAGAGACAGTGACTGAGGATTACAGTCACAGGTGGAGGGAGCCCCTGAGTACTGGAACTATCCAATAGATACCTGGTATTGGGGATTGTAAGGTGGAGAGAGACAGTGACTGAGGATCACAGTCACAGGTGGAGGGAGCCCCTGAGTACTGGAACTGTCCAATAGATACCTGGTATTGGGGTCTGTAAGGTGGAGAGAGACAGTGACTGAGGATCACAGTCACAGGTGGAGGGAGCCCCTGAGTACTGGAACTGTCCAATAGATACCTGGTATTGGGGACTGTAAGGTGGAGAGAGACAGTGACTCAGAGGATCACAGTCACAGGTGGAGGAAGCCCCTGAGTACTGGAACTGTCCAATAGATACCTGGTATTGGGGTCTGTAAGGTGGAGAGAGACAGTGACTGAGGATCACAGTCACAGGTGGAGGGAGCCCCTGAGTACTGGAACTGTCCAATAGATACCTGGTATTGGAGACTGTAAGGTGGAGAGAGACAGTGACTCAGAGGATCACAGTCACAGGTGGAGGGAGCCCCTGAGTACTGGAACTGTCCAATAGATACCTGGTATTGGAGACTGTAAGGTGGAGAGAGACAGTGACTCAGAGGATCACAGTCACAGGTGGAGGAAGCCCCTGAGTACTGGAACTGTCCAATAGATACCTGGTATTGGAGACTGTAAGGTGGAGAGAGACAGTGACTCAGGATCACAGTCACAGGTGGAGGGAGGCCCTGAGTACTGGAACTGTCCAATAGATACCTGGTATTGGGGACTGTAAGGTGGAAAGAGACAGTGACTCAGGATCACAGTCACAGGTGGAGGGAGCCCCTGAGTACTGGAACTGTCCAATAGATACCTGGTATTGGGGACTGTAAGGTGGAGAGAGACAGTGACTGAGGATCACAGTCACAGGTGGAGGGAGCCCCTGAGTACTGGAACTGTCCAATAGATACCTGGTATTGGGGACTGTAAGGTGGAGAGAGACAGTGACTCAGAGGATCACAGTCACAGGTGGAGGGAGCCCCTGAGTACTGGAACTGTCCAATAGATACCTGGTATTGGGGACTGTAAGGTGGAGAGAGACAGTGACTGAGGATCACAGTCACAGGTGGAGGGAGCCCCTGAGTACTGGAACTGTCCAATAGATACCTGGTATTGGGGACTGTAAGGTGGAGAGAGACAGTGACTCAGAGGATCACAGTCACAGGTGGAGGGAGCCCCTGAGTACTGGAACTGTCCAATAGATACCTGGTATTGGGGACTGTAAGGTGGAGAGAGACAGTGACTCAGAGGATCACAGTCACAGGTGGAGGGAGCCCCTGAGTACTGGAACTGTCCAATAGATACCTGGTATTGGAGACTGTAAGGTGGAGAGAGACAGTGACTGAGGATCACAGTCACAGGTGGAGGGAGCCCCTGAGTACTGGAACTGTCCAATAGATACCTGGTATTGGGGACTGTAAGGTGGAGAGAGACAGTGACTCAGAGGATCACAGTCACAGGTGGAGGAAGCCCCTGAGTACTGGAACTGTCCAATAGATACCTGGTATTGGGGTCTGTAAGGTGGAGAGAGACAGTGACTCAGGATCACAGTCACAGGTGGAGGGAGCCCCTGAGTACTGGAACTGTCCAATAGATACCTGGTATTGGGGGCTGTAAGGTGGAGAGAGACAGTGACTGAGGATCACAGTCACAGGTGGAGGGAGCCCCTGAGTACTGGAACTGTCCAATAGATACCTGGTATTGGGGACTGTAAGGTGGAGAGAGACAGTGACTGAGGATCACAGTCACAGGTGGAGGGAGCCCCTGAGTACTGGAACTGTCCAATAGATACCTGGTATTGGGGACTGTAAGGTGGAGAGAGACAGTGACTCAGAGGATCACAGTCACAGGTGGAGGAAGCCCCTGAGTACTGGAACTGTCCAATAGATACCTGGTATTGGGGTCTGTAAGGTGGAGAGAGACAGTGACTCAGAGGATCACAGTCACAGGTGGAGGGAGCCCCTGAGTACTGGAACTGTCCAATAGATACCTGGTATTGGGGACTGTAAGGTGGAGAGAGACAGTGACTCAGGATCACAGTCACAGGTGGAGGGAGCCCCTGAGTACTGGAACTGTCCAATAGATACCTGGTATTGGGGGCTGTAAGGTGGAGAGAGACAGTGACTGAGGATCACAGTCACAGGTGGAGGGAGCCCCTGAGTACTGGAACTGTCCAATAGATACCTGGTATTGGGGGCTGTAAGGTGGAGAGAGACAGTGACTCAGAGGATCACAGTCACAGGTGGAGGAAGCCCCTGAGTACTGGAATTGTCCAATAGATACCTGGTATTGGGGACTGTAAGGTGGAGAGAGACAGTGACTCAGAGGATCACAGTCACAGGTGGAGGAAGCCCCTGAGTACTGGAATTGTCCAATAGATACCTGGTATTGGGGGCTGTAAGGTGGAGAGAGACAGTGACTCAGAGGATCACAGTCACAGGTGGAGGAAGCCCCTGAGTACTGGAACTGTCCAATAGATACCTGGTATTGGGGGCTGTAAGGTGGAGAGAGACAGTGACTCAGAGGATCACAGTCACAGGTGGAGGGAGCCCCTGAGTACTGGAACTGTCCAATAGATACCTGGTATTGGGGGCTGTAAGGTGGAGAGAGACAGTGACTCAGAGGATCACAGTCACAGGTGGAGGAAGCCCCTGAGTACTGGAATTGTCCAATAGATACCTGGTATTGGAGACTGTAAGGTGGAGAGAGACAGTGACTCAGAGGCTCACAGTCACAGGTGGAGGGAGCCCCTGAGTACTGGAACTGTCCAATAGATACCTGGTATTGGAGACTGTAAGGTGGAGAGAGACAGTGACTCAGAGGATCACAGTCACAGGTGGAGGGAGCCCCTGAGTACTGGAACTGTCCAATAGATACCTGGTATTGGGGACTGTAAGGTGGAGAGAGACAGTGACTCAGAGGATCACAGTCACAGGTGGAGGGAGCCCCTGTACTGGAACTGTCCAATAGATACCTGGTATTGGGGACTGTAAGGTGGAGAGAGACAGTGACTGAGGATCACAGTCACAGGTGGAGGGAGCCCCTGAGTACTGGAACTGTCCAATAGATACCTGGTATTGGGGGCTGTAAGGTGGAGAGAGACAGTGACTCAGAGGATCACAGTCTCATGTGGAGGAAGCCCCTGAGTACTGGAATTGTCCAATAGATACCTGGTATTGGGGACTGTAAGGTGGAGAGAGACAGTGACTCAGAGGATCACAGTCACAGGTGGAGGGGCCCCTGAGTACTGGAACTGTCCAATAGATACCTGGTATTGGGGACTGTAAGGTGGAGAGAGACAGTGACTGAGGATCACAGTCACAGGTGGAGGGAGCCCCTGAGTACTGGAACTGTCCAATAGATACCTGGTATTGGGGTCTGTAAGGTGGAGAGAGACAGTGACTCAGGATCACAGTCACAGGTGGAGGGAGCCCCTGAGTACTGGAACTGTCCAATAGATACCTGGTATTGGGGACTGTAAGGTGGAGAGAGACAGTGACTGAGGATCACAGTCACAGGTGGAGGAAGCCCCTGAGTACTGGAACTGTCCAATAGATACCTGGTATTGGGGACTGTAAGGTGGAGAGAGACAGTGACTCAGAGGATCACAGTCACAGGTGGAGGGAGCCCCTGTACTGGAACTGTCCAATAGATACCTGGTATTGGGGACTGTAAGGTGGAGAGAGACAGTGACTGAGGATCACAGTCACAGGTGGAGGGAGCCCCTGAGTACTGGAACTGTCCAATAGATACCTGGTATTGGGGGCTGTAAGGTGGAGAGAGACAGTGACTCAGAGGATCACAGTCTCATGTGGAGGAAGCCCCTGAGTACTGGAATTGTCCAATAGATACCTGGTATTGGGGACTGTAAGGTGGAGAGAGACAGTGACTCAGAGGATCACAGTCACAGGTGGAGGAAGCCCCTGAGTACTGGAACTGTCCAATAGATACCTGGTATTGGGGGCTGTAAGGTGGAGAGAGACAGTGATTGAGGATCACAGTCACAGGTGGAGGAAGCCCCTGAGTACTGGAACTGTCCAATAGATACCTGGTATTGGGGTCTGTAAGGTGGAGAGAGACAGTGACTGAGGATCACAGTCACAGGTGGAGGAAGCCCCTGAGTACTGGAACTGTCCAATAGATACCTGGTATTGGGGACTGTAAGGTGGAGAGAGACAGTGACTGAGGATCACAGTCACAGGTGGAGGGAGCCCCTGAGTACTGGAACTGTCCAATAGATACCTGGTATTGGGGACTGTAAGGTGGAGAGAGACAGTGACTCAGAGGATCACAGTCACAGGTGGAGGGAGCCCCTGAGTACTGGA
Organism: Somniosus microcephalus; assembly: GCF_052327205.1. Lineage (NCBI taxonomy): Eukaryota > Metazoa > Chordata > Chondrichthyes > Squaliformes > Somniosidae > Somniosus > Somniosus microcephalus. Next base: position 137,045 of record NW_028225555.1, on the reverse strand, counting down.
ACTGTCCAATAGATACCTGGTATTGGGGACTGTAAGGTGGATGGAGACAGTGACTCAGAGGATCACAGTCACAGGTGGAGGAAGCCCCTGAGTACTGGAACTGTCCAATAGATACCTGGTATTGGGGACTGTAAGGTGGAGAGAGACAGTGACTGAGGATCACAGTCACAGGTGGAGGGAGCCCCTGAGTACTGGAACTGTCCAATAGATACCTGGTATTGGAGACTGTAAGGTGGAGAGAGACAGTGACTGAGGATCACAGCCACAGGTGGAGGGGGCCCCTGAGTACTGGAACTGTCCAATAGATACCTGGTATTGGGGACTGTAAGGTGGAGAGAGACAGTGACTGAGGATCGCAGTCACAGGTGGAGGGAGCCCCTGAGTACTGGAACTGTCCAATAGATACCTGGTATTGGAGACTGTAAGGTGGAGAGAGACAGTGACTGAGGATCACAGTCACAGGTGGAGGGAGCCCCTGAGTACTGGAACTGTCCAATAGATACCTGGTATTGGAGACTGTAAGGTGGAGAGAGACAGTGACTCAGAGGATCACAGTCACAGGTGGAGGAGCCCCTGAGTACTGGAACTGTCCAATAGATACCTGGTATTGGGGACTGTAAGGTGGAGAGAGACAGTGACTCAGAGGATCACAGTCACAGGTGGAGGGAGCCCCTGAGTACTGGAACTGTCCAATAGATACCTGGTATTGGGGTCTGTAAGGTGGAGAGAGACAGTGACTGAGGATCACAGTCACAGGTGGAGGGAGCCCCTGAGTACTGGAACTGTCCAATAGATACCTGGTATTGGGGACTGTAAGGTGGATAGAGACAGTGACTCAGAGGATCACAGTCACAGGTGGAGGAAGCCCCTGAGTACTGGAACTGTCCAATAGATACCTGGTATTGGAGACTGTAAGGTGGAGAGAGACAGTGACTCAGAGGATCACAGTCACAGGTGGAGGGGCCCCTGTGTACTGGAACTGTCCAATAGATACCTGGTATTGGGGTCTGTAAGGTGGAGAGAGACAGTGACTCAGAGGATCACAGTCACAGGTGGAGGGAGCCCCTGAGTACTGGAACTGTCCAATAGATACCTGGTATTGGGGGCTGTAAGGTGGAGAGAGACAGTGACTGAGGATCACAGTCACAGGTGGAGGGAGCCCCTGAGTACTGGAACTGTCCAATAGATACCTGGTATTGGGGACTGTAAGGTGGAGAGAGACAGTGACTCAGAGGATCACAATTACAGGTGGAGGGGCCCCTGAGTACTGGAACTGTCCAATAGATACCTGGTATTGGGGACTGTAAGGTGGAGAGAGACAGTGACTGAGGATCACAGTCACAGGTGGAGGGAGCCCCTGAGTACTGGAACTGTCCAATAGATACCTGGTATTGGGGACTGTAAGGTGGAGAGAGACAGTGACTCAGGATCACAGTCACAGGTGGAGGGAGCCCCTGAGTACTGGAACTGTCCAATAGATACCTGGTATTGGGGACTGTAAGGTGGAGAGAGACAGTGACTGAGGATCGCAGTCACAGGTGGAGGGAGCCCCTGAGTACTGGAACTGTCCAATAGATACCTGGTATTGGGGACTGTAAGGTGGAGAGAGACAGTGACTGAGGATCACAGTCACAGGTGGAGGGAGCCCCTGAGTACTGGAACTGTCCAATAGATACCTGGTATTGGGGTCTGTAAGGTGGAGAGAGACAGTGACTGAGGATCACAGTCACAGGTGGAGGGAGCCCCTGAGTACTGGAACTGTCCAATAGATACCTGGTATTGGGGGCTGTAAGGTGGAGAGAGACAGTGACTGAGGATCACAGTCACAGGTGGAGGGAGCCCCTGAGTACTGGAACTGTCCAATAGATACCTGGTATTGGGGTCTGTAAGGTGGAGAGAGACAGTGACTGAGGATCACAGTCACAGGTGGAGGGAGCCCCTGAGTACTGGAACTGTCCAATAGATACCTGGTATTGGGGACTGTAAGGTGGAGAGAGACAGTGACTCAGAGGATCACAGTCACAGGTGGAGGGAGCCCCTGAGTACTGGAACTGTCCAATAGATACCTGGTATTGGAGACTGTAAGGTGGAGAGAGACAGTGACTGAGGATCACAGTCACAGGTGGAGGGAGCCCCTGAGTACTGGAACTGTCCAATAGATACCTGGTATTGGGGACTGTAAGGTGGAGAGAGACAGTGACTCAGAGGATCACATTCACAGGTGGAGGGAGCCCCTGAGTACTGGAACTGTCCAATAGATACCTGGTATTGGGGTCTGTAAGGTGCAGAGAGACAGGGACTGAGGATCACAGTCACAGGTGGAGGGAGCCCCTGAGTACTGGAACTGTCCAATAGATACCTGGTATTGGGGATTGTAAGGTGGAGAGAGACAGTGACTGAGGATTACAGTCACAGGTGGAGGGAGCCCCTGAGTACTGGAACTATCCAATAGATACCTGGTATTGGGGATTGTAAGGTGGAGAGAGACAGTGACTGAGGATCACAGTCACAGGTGGAGGGAGCCCCTGAGTACTGGAACTGTCCAATAGATACCTGGTATTGGGGTCTGTAAGGTGGAGAGAGACAGTGACTGAGGATCACAGTCACAGGTGGAGGAAGCCCCTGAGTACTGGAACTGTCCAATAGATACCTGGTATTGGGGACTGTAAGGTGGAGAGAGACAGTGACTGAGGATCACAGTCACAGGTGGAGGGAGCCCCTGAGTACTGGAACTGTCCAATAGATACCTGGTATTGGGGACTGTAAGGTGGAGAGAGACAGTGACTCAGAGGATCACAGTCACAGGTGGAGGGAGCCCCTGAGTACTGGAACTGTCCAATAGATACCTGGTATTGGGGACTGTAAGGTGGATGGAGACAGTGACTCAGAGGATCACAGTCACAGGTGGAGGAAGCCCCTGAGTACTGGAACTGTCCAATAGATACCTGGTATTGGGGACTGTAAGGTGGAGAGAGACAGTGACTGAGGATCACAGTCACAGGTGGAGGGAGCCCCTGAGTACTGGAACTGTCCAATAGATACCTGGTATTGGAGACTGTAAGGTGGAGAGAGACAGTGACTGAGGATCACAGCCACAGGTGGAGGGGGCCCCTGAGTACTGGAACTGTCCAATAGATACCTGGTATTGGGGACTGTAAGGTGGAGAGAGACAGTGACTGAGGATCGCAGTCACAGGTGGAGGGAGCCCCTGAGTACTGGAACTGTCCAATAGATACCTGGTATTGGAGACTGTAAGGTGGAGAGAGACAGTGACTGAGGATCACAGTCACAGGTGGAGGGAGCCCCTGAGTACTGGAACTGTCCAATAGATACCTGGTATTGGAGACTGTAAGGTGGAGAGAGACAGTGACTCAGAGGATCACAGTCACAGGTGGAGGAGCCCCTGAGTACTGGAACTGTCCAATAGATACCTGGTATTGGGGACTGTAAGGTGGAGAGAGACAGTGACTCAGAGGATCACAGTCACAGGTGGAGGGAGCCCCTGAGTACTGGAACTGTCCAATAGATACCTGGTATTGGGGTCTGTAAGGTGGAGAGAGACAGTGACTGAGGATCACAGTCACAGGTGGAGGGAGCCCCTGAGTACTGGAACTGTCCAATAGATACCTGGTATTGGGGACTGTAAGGTGGATAGAGACAGTGACTCAGAGGATCACAGTCACAGGTGGAGGAAGCCCCTGAGTACTGGAACTGTCCAATAGATACCTGGTATTGGAGACTGTAAGGTGGAGAGAGACAGTGACTCAGAGGATCACAGTCACAGGTGGAGGGGCCCCTGTGTACTGGAACTGTCCAATAGATACCTGGTATTGGGGTCTGTAAGGTGGAGAGAGACAGTGACTCAGAGGATCACAGTCACAGGTGGAGGGAGCCCCTGAGTACTGGAACTGTCCAATAGATACCTGGTATTGGGGGCTGTAAGGTGGAGAGAGACAGTGACTGAGGATCACAGTCACAGGTGGAGGGAGCCCCTGAGTACTGGAACTGTCCAATAGATACCTGGTATTGGGGACTGTAAGGTGGAGAGAGACAGTGACTCAGAGGATCACAATTACAGGTGGAGGGGCCCCTGAGTACTGGAACTGTCCAATAGATACCTGGTATTGGGGACTGTAAGGTGGAGAGAGACAGTGACTGAGGATCACAGTCACAGGTGGAGGGAGCCCCTGAGTACTGGAACTGTCCAATAGATACCTGGTATTGGGGACTGTAAGGTGGAGAGAGACAGTGACTCAGGATCACAGTCACAGGTGGAGGGAGCCCCTGAGTACTGGAACTGTCCAATAGATACCTGGTATTGGGGACTGTAAGGTGGAGAGAGACAGTGACTGAGGATCGCAGTCACAGGTGGAGGGAGCCCCTGAGTACTGGAACTGTCCAATAGATACCTGGTATTGGGGACTGTAAGGTGGAGAGAGACAGTGACTGAGGATCACAGTCACAGGTGGAGGGAGCCCCTGAGTACTGGAACTGTCCAATAGATACCTGGTATTGGGGTCTGTAAGGTGGAGAGAGACAGTGACTGAGGATCACAGTCACAGGTGGAGGGAGCCCCTGAGTACTGGAACTGTCCAATAGATACCTGGTATTGGGGGCTGTAAGGTGGAGAGAGACAGTGACTGAGGATCACAGTCACAGGTGGAGGGAGCCCCTGAGTACTGGAACTGTCCAATAGATACCTGGTATTGGGGTCTGTAAGGTGGAGAGAGACAGTGACTGAGGATCACAGTCACAGGTGGAGGGAGCCCCTGAGTACTGGAACTGTCCAATAGATACCTGGTATTGGGGACTGTAAGGTGGAGAGAGACAGTGACTCAGAGGATCACAGTCACAGGTGGAGGGAGCCCCTGAGTACTGGAACTGTCCAATAGATACCTGGTATTGGAGACTGTAAGGTGGAGAGAGACAGTGACTGAGGATCACAGTCACAGGTGGAGGGAGCCCCTGAGTACTGGAACTGTCCAATAGATACCTGGTATTGGGGACTGTAAGGTGGAGAGAGACAGTGACTCAGAGGATCACATTCACAGGTGGAGGGAGCCCCTGAGTACTGGAACTGTCCAATAGATACCTGGTATTGGGGTCTGTAAGGTGCAGAGAGACAGGGACTGAGGATCACAGTCACAGGTGGAGGGAGCCCCTGAGTACTGGAACTGTCCAATAGATACCTGGTATTGGGGATTGTAAGGTGGAGAGAGACAGTGACTGAGGATTACAGTCACAGGTGGAGGGAGCCCCTGAGTACTGGAACTATCCAATAGATACCTGGTATTGGGGATTGTAAGGTGGAGAGAGACAGTGACTGAGGATCACAGTCACAGGTGGAGGGAGCCCCTGAGTACTGGAACTGTCCAATAGATACCTGGTATTGGGGTCTGTAAGGTGGAGAGAGACAGTGACTGAGGATCACAGTCACAGGTGGAGGGAGCCCCTGAGTACTGGAACTGTCCAATAGATACCTGGTATTGGGGACTGTAAGGTGGAGAGAGACAGTGACTGAGGATCACAGTCACAGGTGGAGGGAGCCCCTGAGTACTGGAACTGTCCAATAGATACCTGGTATTGGGGACTGTAAGGTGGAGAGAGACAGTGACTCAGAGGATCACAGTCACAGGTGGAGGGGGCCCCTGAGTACTGGAACTGTCCAATAGATACCTGGTATTGGGGACTGTAAGGTGGAGAGAGACAGTGACTGAGGATCACAGTCACAGGGGGAGGGAGCCCCTGAGTCCTGGAACTGTCCAATAGATACCTGGTATTGGGGTCTGTAAGGTGGAGAGAGACAGTGACTGAGGATCGCAGTCACAGGTGGAGGGAGCCCCTGAGTACTGGAACTGTCCAATAGATACCTGGTATTGGGGACTGTAAGGTGGAGAGAGACAGTGACTCAGAGGATCACAGTCACAGGTGGAGGAAGCCCCTGAGTACTGGAACTGTCCAATAGATACCTGGTATTGGGGTCTGTAAGGTGGAGAGAGACAGTGACTGAGGATCACAGTCACAGGTGGAGGGAGCCCCTGAGTACTGGAACTGTCCAATAGATACCTGGTATTGGAGACTGTAAGGTGGAGAGAGACAGTGACTCAGAGGATCACAGTCACAGGTGGAGGGAGCCCCTGAGTACTGGAACTGTCCAATAGATACCTGGTATTGGAGACTGTAAGGTGGAGAGAGACAGTGACTCAGAGGATCACAGTCACAGGTGGAGGAAGCCCCTGAGTACTGGAACTGTCCAATAGATACCTGGTATTGGAGACTGTAAGGTGGAGAGAGACAGTGACTCAGGATCACAGTCACAGGTGGAGGGAGGCCCTGAGTACTGGAACTGTCCAATAGATACCTGGTATTGGGGACTGTAAGGTGGAAAGAGACAGTGACTCAGGATCACAGTCACAGGTGGAGGGAGCCCCTGAGTACTGGAACTGTCCAATAGATACCTGGTATTGGGGACTGTAAGGTGGAGAGAGACAGTGACTGAGGATCACAGTCACAGGTGGAGGGAGCCCCTGAGTACTGGAACTGTCCAATAGATACCTGGTATTGGGGACTGTAAGGTGAAGAGAGACAGTGACTCAGAGGATCACAGTCACAGGTGGAGGGAGCCCCTGAGTACTGGAACTGTCCAATAGATACCTGGTATTGGGGACTGTAAGGTGGAGAGAGACAGTGACTCAGGATCACAGTCACAGGTGGAGGGAGGCCCTGAGTACTGGAACTGTCCAATAGATACCTGGTATTGGGGACTGTAAGGTGGAGAGAGACAGTGACTGAGGATCACAGTCACAGGTGGAGGGAGCCCCTGAGTACTGGAACTGTCCAATAGATACCTGGTATTGGGGACTGTAAGGTGGAGAGAGACAGTGACTCAGAGGATCACAGTCACAGGTGGAGGGAGCCCCTGAGTACTGGAACTGTCCAATAGATACCTGGTATTGGGGACTGTAAGGTGGAGAGAGACAGTGACTGAGGATCACAGTCACAGGTGGAGGGAGCCCCTGAGTACTGGAACTGTCCAATAGATACCTGGTATTGGGGACTGTAAGGTGGAGAGAGACAGTGACTCAGAGGATCACAGTCACAGGTGGAGGGAGCCCCTGAGTACTGGAACTGTCCAATAGATACCTGGTATTGGGGACTGTAAGGTGGAGAGAGACAGTGACTCAGAGGATCACAGTCACAGGTGGAGGGAGCCCCTGAGTACTGGAACTGTCCAATAGATACCTGGTATTGGAGACTGTAAGGTGGAGAGAGACAGTGACTGAGGATCACAGTCACAGGTGGAGGGAGCCCCTGAGTACTGGAACTGTCCAATAGATACCTGGTATTGGGGACTGTAAGGTGGAGAGAGACAGTGACTCAGAGGATCACAGTCACAGGTGGAGGAAGCCCCTGAGTACTGGAACTGTCCAATAGATACCTGGTATTGGGGTCTGTAAGGTGGAGAGAGACAGTGACTCAGGATCACAGTCACAGGTGGAGGGAGCCCCTGAGTACTGGAACTGTCCAATAGATACCTGGTATTGGGGACTGTAAGGTGGAGAGAGACAGTGACTGAGGATCACAGTCACAGGTGGAGGGAGCCCCTGAGTACTGGAACTGTCCAATAGATACCTGGTATTGGGGACTGTAAGGTGGAGAGAGACAGTGACTCAGAGGATCACAGTCACAGGTGGAGGAAGCCCCTGAGTACTGGAACTGTCCAATAGATACCTGGTATTGGGGTCTGTAAGGTGGAGAGAGACAGTGACTCAGGATCACAGTCACAGGTGGAGGGAGCCCCTGAGTACTGGAACTGTCCAATAGATACCTGGTATTGGAGACTGTAAGGTGGAGAGAGACAGTGACTGAGGATCACAGTCACAGGTGGAGGGAGCCCCTGAGTACTGGAACTGTCCAATAGATACCTGGTATTGGGGTCTGTAAGGTGGAGAGAGACAGTGACTCAGGATCACAGTCACAGGTGGAGGGAGCCCCTGAGTACTGGAACTGTCCAATAGATACCTGGTATTGGGGGCTGTAAGGTGGAGAGAGACAGTGACTGAGGATCACAGTCACAGGTGGAGGGAGCCCCTGAGTACTGGAACTGTCCAATAGATACCTGGTATTGGGGGCTGTAAGGTGGAGAGAGACAGTGACTCAGAGGATCACAGTCACAGGTGGAGGAAGCCCCTGAGTACTGGAATTGTCCAATAGATACCTGGTATTGGAGACTGTAAGGTGGAGAGAGACAGTGACTCAGAGGCTCACAGTCACAGGTGGAGGGAGCCCCTGAGTACTGGAACTGTCCAATAGATACCTGGTATTGGGGACTGTAAGGTGGAGAGAGACAGTGACTCAGAGGATCACAGTCTCATGTGGAGGAAGCCCCTGAGTACTGGAACTATCCACCTGAGCAGGACCTGAATGGATAGTTACCTCCCTGTTGTCAGTGGGAAGAACATCCTTGACCCGTGTGACCACCTCTGGGAAGGAAAGGAAAGCAGACAATTGCCATGGTTGGAGCCAGTAACACGGATAGAAATACCTCTATAGAGGGACTATTAAGACTGAGGCACAAAACTAAAGAAACCAGGCCTCAAGCTGTTGATCTCCGGATTGTTTACCACTGGGCTTCTTAAGGCGGGAAATATGAGGCTGGTCAATTTGCGGCTGAGGGCTGGAGCAGGAGGGAAGTGTTCACGTTCTTGGGGCACTAGAGTGTGTTCAGTTGGAAGGGCCGGGACGGCTGTGACCTTTACCGACCAACAATAATGGTTCTACAGAAAAGGTGAATGGAGCAGTTGGGGGGTATCGGGGGATGTGACTGGAGATTGGGAAATATCGGGATCTGAGACTAGAGGAAAGAGAATTTGAAGTAGGTGGAGTTAAAGTTGTGTTTATAAAAAGAAGAAACGGTGACAAGTCAACATTTCAAGTGTTGGAGCTAGTGTTGAGTGTTGTGTGTATGAGTGAACAAATCATTCCAAACATTCAGAAACATGAGAGATGTGATCTAGTATCTATAAGACGGGGCCTTGTTTTTCACAGGACTCCGAGGGAGATGTTTCTGGTGGTAACATTTTGAGGGAAGAGCAACAAATTTGTGGACGCCAGTATCAATAAAGAATTCTATGGCAATGCAAGAACAACAAGAACAAACTGGCGTTTATATAACGCCTTTAATGTTGAAAAACCTCTCTAGGTGCTTCACAGGAGGGTTACCAATCAGAATTTGAAACCGAGTCACAAGGTGATATTAGGACAGGTAAAGTTTAAGGAACATCTGAAAGGAGGAGAGCGAGAGAGAGAGGCGGAGAGGTTTAGAAGGTAATGTGTTCCAGGGAGCAATGCTAAGATGGAATCCGTATGTACACAGTTCAGCAATAGGAAGGGAGATAGCCCAATTCTCAGTGGATTTTACAGGTCAGCGAGCTGTGGAGGTGAGATAGAGGTGGGACTGGGGAAACCAGTTCTGACGGATGCAATTTTGGGGAGATACAAAATATTTCCTAAACTTTCTAAAAATGATGGTGGAAGTGAAGTTTTGATGTACTAGAGGAGGATGTGGGGCACAGTTAGAGATCACTGTAGAGAAGTATTAGGATCTGAGTAAAATAGCCGAGGTGGAGAAGTCACTGGGCTCAGAGATAATGCACACCAGACTGTTAGAGGAAGTCAGAGCGGAGATAGGAGGGACTGACCACAGCATTTCAACCCAGGTTTAATATCAGACTGTTAGAGGAAGTCAGAGAGGTGATAGGAGGGACTGAGCACAGCATTTCAACCCAGGTTTAATATCAGACTGTTAGAGGAAGTCAGAGAGGAGATAGGAGGGACTGAGCACAGCATTTCAACCCAGGTTTAATATCAGACTGTTAGAGGAAGTCAGAGCGGAGATAGGAGGGACTGACCACAGCATTTCAACCCAGGTTTAATATCAGACTGTTAGAGGAAGTCAGAGAGGTGATAGGAGGGACTGAGCACAGCATTTCAACCCAGGTTTAATATCAGACTGTTAGAGGAAGTCAGAGAGGAGATAGGAGGGACTGAGCACAGCATTTCAACCCAGGTTTAATATCAGACTGTTAGAGGGAGTCAGAGAGGTGATAGGAGGGACTGAGCACAGCATTTCAACCCAGGTTTAATATCAGACTGTTAGAGGGAGTCAGAGAGGAGATAGGAGGGACTGAGCACAGCATTTCAACCCAGGTTTAATATCAGACTGTTAGAGGAAGTCAGAGAGGAGATAGGAGGGACTGAGCACAGCATTTCAACCCAGGTTTAATATCAGACTGTTAGAGGAAGTCAGAGAGGAGATAGGAGGGACTGAGCACAGCATTTCAACCCAGGTTTAATATCAGACTGTTAGAGGAAGTCAGAGAGGAGATAGGAGGGACTGAGCACAGCATTTCTACCCAGGTTTAATATCAGACTGTTAGAGGAAGTCAGAGAGGTGATAGGAGGGACTGAGCACAGCATTTCAACCCAGGTTTAATATCAGACTGTTAGAGGAAGTCAGAGAGGAGATAGGAGGGACTGAGCACAGCATTTCAACCCGGGTTTAATATCAGACTGTTAGAGGGAGTCAGAGCGGAGATAGGAGGGACTGAGCACAGCATTTCAACCCAGGTTTAATATCAGACTGTTAGAGGAAGTCAGAGAGGAGATAGGAGGGACTGACCACAGCATTTCAACCCAGGTTTAATATCAGACTGTTAGAGGAAGTCAGAGAGGTGATAGGAGGGACTGACCACAGCATTTCAACCCAGGTTTAATATCAGACTGTTAGAGGAAGTCAGAGAGGAGATAGGAGGGACTGAGCACAGCATTTCAACCCAGGTTTAATATCAGACTGTTAGAGGAAGTCAGAGAGGAGATAGGAGGGACTGAGCACAGCATTTCAACCCAGGTTTAATATCAGACTGTTAGAGGAAGTCAGAGAGGAGATAGGAGGGACTGAGCACAGCATTTCAACCCAGGTTTAATATCAGACTGTTAGAGGAAGTCAGAGAGGAGATAGGAGGGACTGAGCACAGCATTTCAACCCAGGTTTAATATCAGACTGTTAGAGGAAGTCAGAGAGGTGATAGGAGGGACTGAGCACAGCATTTCAACCCAGGTTTAATATCAGACTGTTAGAGGGAGTCAGAGAGGTGATAGGAGGGACTGACCACAGCATTTCAACCCAGGTTTAATATCAGACTGTTAGAGGAAGTCAGAGAGGAGATAGGAGGGACTGAGCACAGCATTTCAACCCAGGTTTAATATCAGACTGTTAGAGGAAGTCAGAGAGGAGATAGGAGGGACTGAGCACAGCATTTCAACCCAGGTTTAATATCAGACTGTTAGAGGAAGTCAGAGAGGAGATAGGAGGGACTGAGCACAGCATTTCAACCCAGGTTTAATATCAGACTGTTAGAGGAAGTCAGAGAGGAGATAGGAGGGACTGAGCACAGCATTTCAACCCAGGTTTAATATCAGACTGTTAGAGGAAGTCAGAGAGGTGATAGGAGGGACTGAGCACAGCATTTCAACCCAGGTTTAATATCAGACTGTTAGAGGGAGTCAGAGAGGTGATAGGAGGGACTGAGCACAGCATTTCAACCCAGGTTTAATATCAAAAATATACAGGTGGGCTGAAGGAGCCCAAGTGATTCTGTTCTAATGTGGAGAGAGGATTAACCTGGTAACCAGAGACCATTGTGTAGAAACTCCTCAAATCTGTTAATCCAGGTCGAATTAGCGAGCATTTAGCGATGAAGATGATGATGCGGGGTGGCTGGAACGGATTAGCTGTAGAAAAGTTGTCTTTGACAATTTGACCTTTTGGTCCATCCAGACTTTCCGAGGCAATTGCGATGCTTTGTCATAATTTGTTCCAGCTATCCCAAACCAAACCATGGGCGAGGTGAAAAACACAGGCCAATTTGGAGGATTAAAATAGGGGAAATTCCTCTCCGACCCATCTAGGCGATTGAAACTAGTCCAGCAGATCAATCTTGCACTGAATTCCCGGAAGTGTCTTCCTGTTGTAAGAGGTGATGTCCGCACCAAACAGGAACCGGTCCCGTTCTCGCCTGAAGGAATTCACCGAGTCAGTGTCCACCGCCAGAGAAGGGATCCTGTTCCAGAGGTCGACTATTCTCTGGGAAAAGAACCACCTCCTGACATCTAACGTAAATCTGGCCTTTCACAACTTAAAATGGTGACCCCTGGCCCTCCGTAAGCTATGTCATTGGAACAAAGTGTCAAATGGAACACAATCGATTCCCTCCATCATCTTATAAACCTCAATCAGATCACCGCTTAGTTTTTGCTTCTCTAAAGTGTAGAGTCCAAATTCTTAGCCTATCTTGATAACTAAGCTGCTTTATACTGGGAATTAGTGTAATGTCCCTCTGCATCAGTTTCAAAGCCTCAATATCACCCACCTTATGTGGGGACCGTAACTGGACACAGTATTCCAAGTGAAGCCTTTACCAAAGTCTTGTACTAGGACAGAATAGGTCGTCTTATACCCTACTGTCCTATGAATACACCCCAATATCCCCTTTGTTCTAGCTATCACTTCACGACATTGCTCCTGTACCTTTAGAGATGTATCCACCAGAATACCCGGATCTTCCTTTCTCCCCCTTATTTAATGCCATGAAGGGTGTATGAATGTTGAGCACTCGCACTGCCCACAGGCATAACACGGCACTTATCCAAGCTAAACACCATTTGCCAGTCATGTGCCCAATCTCCCAACACATTAAGATGTAGTTTTGTGGAGCCGTGACTATACAGGTTGATGGAATGTTGTACATGCGGTGTATGTGGGTTATCAGAAGGTGTTTGATAATATGGCTCACCGGAAGGTGTTTGATAATGTGGCTCACAGGAAGCTGTAGCCGTTTGGTATACGATGACATGTAGCTGCCTGGGTAGAAAGTGGATAATGTGTTTAGTTTTCTCCATTTGTGTTCACAGATCCGAACTCTACAATCACTGAGTTCTTGACAAAGTGTGACGATTACCAGCTGTTCCGGTTCACGAAATTCTACCGGGACAGACTGGAACAGGCGATTGAAGGAGGGGTGGATGGACTGAGCTCGTTGTTAACAAACGAGAGGCATTTCAGTGAACAAGAACATCGGGTAAGTGGGAGGGACACAGAATGAGTCTGGATTATCCAAACATCAGAACTGACAGGATATCAGATCTTAGAATCACAGAATGTTACCGAAGAGAAACTCGTCAAATAGGAACTAAATAGATAAAACGGAAAATATTGTGAATCTGAAACAATGATATGAAGAGGTGAAAATACCCAGCGGATCCGTCAGTATCTGTACAAAGGACCGGGGAACGGTTCGGGTATAACTCATTGTGGACTGAAAACAAAGGGAACAGTTTTAGTGGGACTGGGAAAAGGAGAGGCCAGAGGCAACAGAGAGGAATTACAGGGAACGTCGTGAGTTTACTGACCTGGAAACTAATGAAAGTAAATGAAGGAAATGAGACATGACAAAAATCATCTGTGGAGTAAATGAGAGGCTTTTCAAGAACAGAAACACAATGGTTAAAATGTCTGAGACACAAACAGGAAAACTAACCCCCCAAAGAATGAGGATTGAAAACCCGACGCTGTGCAGGTTTTTCCTCCCCCTGCATCACCGGGAGTCAATTCGAACTTTGACAGAGACTCAATACTGGCGGTAGAACCTGTCCTGGAGCGTCACTCCCCGGGACAGCACTTCAGGAAATTACAGCAAGCAGCCTGCACTGTTCTGTCAGTTACCTGTAATGGAACAGAGCTAAATGGAAATGATAATCGGGCAGGGTGTATAATGGACGGTCGACCTGCTACCAACTTTCCCAGTCGATAATCTAGGAAATTTACTCTCATCCCAACCTCCTGCTCACTGCCCATTACTGTTAATATCCCACCTAGTTTAATCCCAACCTCCTGCTCACTGCCCATTACCGTTAATATCCCACCTAGTCTAATCCCAACCTCCTGCTCACTGCCCATTACTGTTAATATCCCACCTAGTCTAATCCCAACCTCCTGCTCACTGCCCATTACTGTTAATATCCCACCTAGTCTAATCCCAACCTCCTGCTCACTGCCCATTACTGTTAATATCCCACCTAGTCTAATCCCAACCTCCTGCTCACTACCCATTACCGTTAATATCCCACCTAGTCTAATCCCAACCCCCTGCTCACTGCCCATTACCCTTAATATCCCCCCTAGTCTAATCCCAACCTCCTGCTCACTGCCCATTACTGTTAATATCCCACCTAGTCTAATCCCAACCTCCTGCTCACTGCCCACTACTGTTAATATCCCACGTAGTCTAATCCCAACCTCCTGCTCACTGCCCATTACTGTTAATATCCCACGTAGTCTAATCCCAACCTCCTGCTCACTGCCCATTACTGTTAATATCCCCTCTAGTCTAATCCCAACCTCCTGCTCACTGCCCATTACTGTTAATATCCCACCTAGTCTAATCCCAACCTCCTGCTCACTGCCCATTACTGTTAATATCCCCTCTAGTCTAATCCCAACCTCCTGCTCACTGCCCATTACTGTTAATATCCCACCTAGTCTAATCCCAACCTCCTGCTCACTGCCCATTACTGTTAATATCCCCTCTAGTCTAATCCCAACCTCCTGCTCACTGCCCATTACTGTTAATATCCCACCTAGTCTAATCCCAACCTCCTGCTCACTGCCCATTACTGTTACTATCCCACCTAGTCTAATCCCAACCTCCTGCTCACTGCCCATTACTGTTAATATCCCACCTAGTCTAATCCCAACCTCCTGCTCACTGCCCATTACTGTTAATATCCCACCTAGTCTAATCCCAACCTCCTGCTCACTGCCCATTACCGTTAATATCCCACCTAGTCTAATCCCAACCTCCTGCTCACTGCCCATTACTGTTAATATCCCACCTAGTCTAATCCCAACCTCCTGCTCACTGCCCATTACTGTTAATATCCCACCTAGTCTAATCCCAACCTCCTGCTCACTACCCATTACTGTTAATATCCCACCTAGTCTAATCCCAACCTCCTGCTCACTGCCCATTACTGTTAATATCCCACCTAGTCTAATCCCAACCTCCTGCTCACTGCCCATTACTGTTAATATCCCACCTAGTCTAATCCCAACCTCCTGCTCACTACCCATTACTGTTAATATCCCACCTAGTCTAATCCCAACCTCCTGCTCACTACACATTACTGTTAATATCCCACCTAGTCTAATCCCAACCTCCTGCTCACTACACATTACTGTTAATATCCCACCTAGTCTAATCCCAACCTCCTGCTCACTGCCCATTACTGTTAATATCCCACCTAGTCTAATCCCAACCTCCTGCTCACTGCCCATTACCGTTAATATCCCACCTAGTCTAATCCCAACCTCCTGCTCACTGCCCATTACTGTTAATATCCCACCTAGTCTAATCCCAACCTCCTGCTCACTACCCATTACTGTTAATATCCCACCTAGTCTAATCCCAACCTCCTGCTCACTACCCATTTCCGTTAATATCCCACCTAGTCTAATCCCAACCTCCTGCTCACTGCCCATTACTGTTAATATCCCACCTAGTCTAATCCCAACCTCCTGCTCACTGCCCATTACTGTTAATATCCCACCTAGTCTAATCCCAACCTCCTGCTCACTGCCCATTACTGTTAATATCCCACCTAGTCTAATCCCAACCTCCTGCTCACTACCCATTTCCGTTAATATCCCACCTAGTCTAATCCCAACCTCCTGCTCACTGCCCATTACTGTTAATATCCCACCTAGTCTAATCCCAACCTCCTGCTCACTACCCATTTCCGTTAATATCCCACCTAGTCTAATCCCAACCTCCTGCTCACTGCCCATTACTGTTAATATCTCACCTAGTCTAATCCCAACCTCCTGCTCACTACCCATTTCCGTTAATATCCCACCTAGTCTAATCCCAACCTCCTGCTCACTGCCCATTACTGTTAATATCTCACCTAGTCTAATCCCAACCTCCTGCTCACTACCCATTTCCGTTAATATCCCACCTAGTCTAATCCCACCTCCTGCTCACTGCCCATTACTGTTAATATCCCACCTAGTCTAATCCCAACCTCCTGCTCACTACCCATTACTGTTAATATCTCACCTAGTCTAATCGCAACCTCCTGCTCACTGCCCATTACTGTTAATATCCCACCTAGTCTAATCCCAACCTCCTGCTCACTGCCCATTACTGTTAATATCCCACCTAGTCTAATCCCAACCTCCTGCTCACTGCCCATTACCGTTAATATCCCACCTAGTCTAATCCCAACCTCCTGCTCACTGCCCATTACTGTTAATATCCCACGTAGTCTAATCCCAACCTCCTGCTCACTGCCCACTACTGTTAATATCCCACGTAGTCTAATCCCAACCTCCTGCTCACTGCCCATTACTGTTAATATCCCACCTAGTCTAATCCCAACCTCCTGCTCACTGCCCATTACTGTTAATATCTCACCTAGTCTAATCCCAACCTCCTGCTCACTACCCATTTCCGTTAATATCCCACCTAGTCTAATCCCAACCTCCTGCTCACTGCCCATTACTGTTAATATCTCACCTAGTCTAATCCCAACCTCCTGCTCACTACCCATTTCCGTTAATATCCCACCTAGTCTAATCCCACCTCCTGCTCACTGCCCATTACTGTTAATATCCCACCTAGTCTAATCCCAACCTCCTGCTCACTACCCATTACTGTTAATATCTCACCTAGTCTAATCGCAACCTCCTGCTCACTGCCCATTACTGTTAATATCCCACCTAGTCTAATCCCAACCTCCTGCTCACTGCCCATTACTGTTAATATCCCACCTAGTCTAATCCCAACCTCCTGCTCACTGCCCATTACCGTTAATATCCCACCTAGTCTAATCCCAACCTCCTGCTCACTGCCCATTACTGTTAATATCCCACGTAGTCTAATCCCAACCTCCTGCTCACTGCCCACTACTGTTAATATCCCACGTAGTCTAATCCCAACCTCCTGCTCACTGCCCATTACTGTTAATATCCCACGTAGTCTAATCCCAACCTCCTGCTCACTGCCCACTACTGTTAATATCCCACGTAGTCTAATCCCAACCTCCTGCTCACTGCCCATTACTGTTAATATCCCACGTAGTCTAATCCCACCACCTGTTGACCACATTAAGGTTAGTATCCCAGTCAGTCCAGGTGCAATCTTCTGTTCACTCCCCACACTCCAACATTCCTTTCTATCCACGCAGCAATAGAAATAGATTTTAGCAAATAAATGTCCACTTGCTTCCACCATAGCTAGTGGGATTGAATTCTGCTTTCTAACCACCGCATGTGTAATTACATTTATCAACCTTCACCCCAATTCTTTGAATTAGCCTAAATATGTGCCCTCTGGGCAATCAGTGGAAATATCAGTAAATATTTATTTGATCAGAACTCCTCACTTAACCTGCTCACCTCTCGTGGAATGAGCCCAACGTTCTCAAATCGCACTCTCTAACGGTAACTCCACATCCCTGGTAACATCCTCGTGCAATTGCACGCCAGTTTTTTCCACTGCTTTTACATCCTATAAATGGAGTGTCCAAACCTGTACACAACTGGGTAAATTACCAGCCCCTGTGCTCTTGGTGTGGGACGTCACTCCCCAGGGGGAACATGAGGAAATTGAGATTTCTGAGTCTGTAATTAGCTGCCCCTGTGCTCTTGGTGTGGGACGTCACTCCCCGGGGGGAACATGAGGAAATTGAGATTTCTGAGTCTGTAATTAGCTGCCCCTGTGCTCTTGGTGTGGGACGTCACTCCCCGGGGGGAACATGGGGAAATTGAGATTTCTCAGTCTGTAATTACCTGCCCCTGTGCTCTTGGTGTGGGACGTCACTCCCCAGGGGGGAACATGAGGAAATTGAGATTTCTCAGTCTGTAATTACCTGCCCCTGTGCTCTCGGTGTGGGACGTCACTCCCCAGGGGGAACATGACGAAATTGAGATTTCTCAGTCTGTAATTACCAGCCCCTGTGCTCTCGGTGTGGGACATCACTCCCCAGGGGGGAACATGAGGAAATTGAGATTTCTCAGTCTGTAATTACCTGCCCCTGTGCTCTCGGTGTGGGACGTCACTCCCCAGGGGGGAACATGAGGAAATTGAGATTTCTCAGTCTGTAATTACCTGCCCCTGTGCTCTCGGTGTGGGACGTCACTCCCCAGGGGGAACATGAGGAAATTGAGATTACTCAGCCTGTAATTACCAGCCCCTGTGCTCTTGGTGTGGGACGTCACTCCCCAGGGGGGAACATGGGGAAATTGAGATTACTCAGTCTGTAATTACCTGCCCCTGTGCTCTTGGTGTGGGACGTCACTCCCCAGGGGGGAACATGAGGAAATTGAGATTTCTCAGTCTGTCATTACCTGCCCCTGTGCTCCTGGTGTGGGACGTCGCTCCCCAGGGGGGAACATGAGGAAATTGAGATTTCTCAGTCTGTAATTACCGGCCCCTGTGCTCTTGGTGTGGGACGTCACTCCCCAGGGGGAACATGAGGAAATTGAGATTACTCAGTCTGTAATTACCTGCCCCTGTGCTCTTGGTGTAGGACGTCACTCCCCAGGGGGGAACATGAGGAAATTGGGATTTCTCAGTCTGTTGTGCTCCTGGTGTGGGACGTCACTCCCCAGGGGGAACATGAGGAAATTGAGATTTCTCAGTCTGTAATTACCTGCCCCTGTGCTCCTGGTGTGGGACGTCACTCCCCAGGGGGGAACATGAGGAAATTCATATTACTCAGTCTGCAATTACCTGCCCCGTGTTCTTGGTGTGGGACGTCACTCCCCAGGGGGAACATGAGGAAATTGAGATTTCTCAGTCTGTAATTACCTGCCCCTGTGCTCTTGGTGTGGGACGTCACTCCCCAGGGGGAACATGGGGAAATTGAGATTTCTCAGTCTGTAATTACCTGCCCCTGTGCTCTTGGTGTGGGACGTCACTCCCCAGGGGGAACATGAGGAAATTGAGATTTCTCAGTCTGTTGTGCTCCTGGTGTGGGACGTCACTCCCCAGGGGGAACATGAGGAAATTGAGATTTCTCAGTCTGTAATTACCGGCCCCTGTGCTCTCGGTGTGGGACGTCACTCCCCAGGGGGGAACATGAGGAAATTGAGATTACTCAGTCTGTAATTACCTGCCCCTGTGCTCTTCGTGTGGGACGTCACTCCCCAGGGGGGAACATGAGGAAATCGAGATTTCTCAGTCTGTAATTACCTGCCCCTGTACTCTTGGTGTGGGACGTCACTCCCCAGGGGGGAACATGAGGAAATCGAGATTTCTCAGTCTGTAATTACCTGCCCCTGTGCTCTTGGTGTGGGACGTCACTCCCCAGGGGGGAACATGGGGAAATTGTGATTTCTCAGTCTGTAATTACCGGCCCCTGTGCTCCTGGTGTGGGACGTCACTCCCCAGGGGGAACATGAGGAAATTGAGATTTCTCAGTCTGTAATTACCTGCCCCTGTGTGCTTGGTGTGGGACGTCACTCCCCAGGGGGAAGATGAGGAAATTGAGATTTCTCAGTCTGTAATTACCTGCCCCTGTGCTCTTGGTGTGGGATGTCACTCCCCAGGGGGGAACATGAGGAAATTGAGATTTCTCAGTCTGTAATTACCTGCCCCTGTGCTCTTGGTGTGGGACGTCACTCCCCAGGGGGAACATGGGGAAATTGAGATTTCTCAGTCTGTAATTACCTGCCCCTGTGCTCTTGGTGTGGGACGTCACTCCCCAGGGGGAACATGAGGAAATTGAGATTATTCTGTCTGTAATTACCTGCCCCTGTGCTCTTGGTGTGGGACGTCACTCCCCAGGGGGAACATGAGGAAATTGAGATTACTCAGTCTGTAATTACCTGCCCCTGTGCTCTTGGTGTGGGACGTCACTCCCCAGGGGGGAACATGAGGAAATTGAGATTTCTCAGTCTGTAATTACCGGCCCCTGTGCTCTTGGTGTGGGACGTCACTCCCCAGGGGGGAACATGGGGAAATTGAGATTTCTCAGTCTGTAATTACCGGCCCCTGTGCTCTTGGTGTGGGACGTCACTCCCCAGGGGGGAACATGAGGAAATTGATATTTCTTAGTCTGTAATTACCTGCCCCTGTGCTCTTGGTGTGGGATGTCACTCCCCAGGGGGAACATGAGGAAATTGAGATTTCTCAGTCTGTAATTACCGGCCCCTGTGCTCTCGGTGTGGGACGTCACTCCCCAGGGGGAACATGAGGAAATTGAGATTACTCAGTCTGTAATTACCTGCCCCTGTGCTCTTGGTGTGGGACGTCACTCCCCAGGGGGGTACATGAGGAAATTGAGATTTCTCAGTCTGTAATTATCTGCCCCTGTGCTCTTGGTGTGGAACGTCACTCCCCAGGGGGAACATGAGGAAATTGAGATTTCTCAGTCTGTAATTACCTGCCCCTGTGCTCTTGGTGTGGGACGTCACTCCCCAGGGGGGAACATGAGGAAATTGATATTTCTTAGTCTGTAATTACCTGCCCCTGTGCTCTTGGTGTGGGATGTCACTCCCCAGGGGGAACATGAGGAAATTGAGATTTCTCAGTCTGTAATTACCTGCCCCTGTGCTCCTGGTGTGGGACGTCACTCCCCAGGGGGAACATGAGGAAATTGAGATTACTCAGTCTGTAATTACCGGCCCCTGTGCTCTCGGTGTGGGACGTCACTCCCCAGGGGGAACATGAGGAAATTGAGATTACTCAGTCTGTAATTACCTGCCCCTGTGCTCTTGGTGTGGGACGTCACTCCCCAGGGGGGTACATGAGGAAATTGAGATTTCTCAGTCTGTAATTATCTGCCCCTGTGCTCTTGGTGTGGAACGTCACTCCCCAGGGGGAACATGAGGAAATTGAGATTTCTCAGTCTGTAATTACCTGCCCCTGTGCTCTCGGTGTGGGACGTCACTCCCCAGGGGGGAACATGAGGAAATTGAGATTACTCAGTCTGTAATTACCTGCCCCTGTGCTCTTGGTGTGGGACGTCACTCCCCAGGGGGAACATGAGGAAATTGAGATTATTCTGTCTGTAATTACCTGCCCCTGTGCTCTTGGTGTGGGACGTCACTCCCCAGGGGGAACATGAGGAAATTGAGATTTCTCAGTCTGTAATTACCTGCCCCTGTGCTCTTGGTGTGGGACGTCACTCCCCAGGGGGAACATGGGGAAATTGAGATTTCTCAGTCTGTAATTACCTGCCCCTGTGCTCTTGGTGTGGGACGTCACTCCCCAGGGGGAACATGAGGAAATTGAGATTTCTCAGTCTGTAATTACCTGCCCCTGTGCTCTCGGTGTGGGACGTCACTCCCCAGGGGGGAACATGAGGAAATTGAGATTACTCAGTCTGTAATTACCTGCCCCTGTGCTCCTGGTGTGGGACGTCACTCCCCAGGGGGGAACATGAGGAAATTGAGATTACTCAGTCTGTAATTACCAGCCCCTGTGCTCTCGGTGTGGGACGTCACTCCCCAGGGGTAACATGAGGAAATTGAGATTTCTCAGTCTGTAATTACCTGCTCCTGTGCTCCTGGTGTGGGACGTCACTCCCAGGGGGAACATGGGGAAATTGAGATTACTCAGTCTGTGATTACCTGCCCCTGTGCTCTTGGTGTGGGACGTCACTCCCTAGGGGGAACATGAGGAAATTGAGATTACTCAGTCTGTAATTACCTGCCCCTGTGCTCTTGGTATGGGACATCACTCCCCAAGGGGAACATGGGGAAATTGAGATTTCTCAGTCTGTAATTACCTGCCCCTGTGCTCTTGGTGTGGGACGTCACTCCCCAGGGGGGAACATGAGGAAATTGAGATTTCTCAGTCTGTAATTACCTGCCCCTGTGCTCTTGGTGTGGGACGTCACTCCCCAGGGGGAACATGAGGAAATTCAGATTTCTCAGTCTGTAATTACCGGCCCCTGTGCTCTTGGTGTGGGACGTCACTCCCCAGGGGGAACATGAGGAAATTGAGATTTCTCAGTCGGGATTTTCCATCCGCTCACTTTAATGGTTTGGTTTCTGCACCATTTTGTTCACGGACTGAGTGACTGGGGGATAAATTAGTGATAGTTTTGTGGCGTTGCCACATTGGGGAAACACTGTGTGTATGTCGATAAACCTGAATAATCCCCTTTTAACTGCTGTATTCCCCTCCCCCCGCAAGACAGTTGCAAGCTGAGAGGAATAAGGCACGTTCAGACTTGCCTGGTTTTCCTTCTCTCAGCAGCAATCAGGTTCCAGCAGGTGACCAATCCGTGAGTCATCACAGGCTCGCAGGCTTCACGAATTCAGTACTGTATTGTGAGAGTTGGAGTAAAGACCTATTTCTTGTAGCTCGCTGTGTTGCCTATTTCTTTACGCGGGAGACCGTAGTCCCCCACATTGGTGACCCCGAATGTCGGCGGCCGAAGCCCCCGACTCACGCAGCCCTACAGAGGCCAGCAATGACCCGATGGCAACCAGCAGCAGCCTGATGTCGGCCGGCGCCGCGTCCTTGAAGCTCCCCACCTTCTGGGAACACCAAGCATCAGCTTGGTTCGCGCACTCGGAGGCCCAATTCACCCTTCGCAGGGTTCAAGACGATGAAGAAAGGTACCTCCACGTAGTCTCAGCACTAGCAAGCTCTACCGCCGCCGAAGTTCTCGACCTGCTGGGGAACCCACCACAGACCGGCAAGTACTCAACCATTAAGGGCTGCTTGCTGCAGGCTTACGGCCTGTCCAGGGAGGAGAGGGCCCACAAGCTTCTCTCACTACCAGGCCTTGGCGATTCTACCCCGACCCAGTTGATGAGCCGGATGCTTGCGCTCCTGGGCTCTGAACCGCACTGCTTGTTTCGGGCCCTTTTCCTCAGCCTGCTTCCTCAGCAGGTACAGACTGCCCTCGCGGGGTCCCCGATCACGGACTGCGTACAACTGGCAGCCGCCGCGGACAATGTCTTCGCCGTCGCCCAACTCGGCTGTGCAGCCGCGAGGCTCCCCGACACCACCGAGCGCGTGCCGCCACGCCAGGCCGCAGAACTATGCTATTACCACGCGCGTTTCGGCCACAAGGCCCAACGCTGCAGAGCACCCTGCTCTTTCGATCAAACCAAGATGGCCACCCGGCCCAACGCACCAGCCCCACGCCACCGCCTAGGCCCGCTCGACC
Organism: Somniosus microcephalus; assembly: GCF_052327205.1. Classification (NCBI taxonomy): domain Eukaryota; kingdom Metazoa; phylum Chordata; class Chondrichthyes; order Squaliformes; family Somniosidae; genus Somniosus; species Somniosus microcephalus. The sequence goes on along the minus strand of NW_028225555.1, from coordinate 113,798 downwards.
GCACCCCCGCCGCCGCGATGGCCATCGGCACCGCAGGTAAACTGCTGTACATAACCGACTCTCTTTCAGGGCGCAGATTCCTTTACGACACCGGAGCCCAATGCAGCGTAATTCCTGCCTCCCAGCTCGACATCCAGGCAGGCCGCAGCGGCCCACCCCTCGTGGCGGCAAATGGCGCAGCCATCGCTACTTTCGGAAAGCGACTGGCCGAGGTTTGTTTCAACGGCCAGCGATTTTACATGGGATTTTGTGACGGCCTCGGTGGCACATCCCTTGCTGGGCGCCGATTTTCTTTGCGCCCACGGACTCCTGATCGACGTCCGCGACAAGTGCCTGATCAACGCAGCAACTTTCGCTTCACTGGCCTGCCAGCAGAGCAACAGCCCGGCCCTCATCGGGTCCTGCTCCGCCCCGGCGCATGACGACTACGCCCGCCTACTCGCAGATTTCCCGAGGCTCACACAACCTACCTTCTCAGCCGCGGCAGCCAAGCATGGGGTCGAGCACCACATCGCCACTACGGGACCACCAGTGTTCGCTCGAGCCAGACGCCTGGACCCAGCCAAGATGGCGGCCAAGGAAGAATTCGCCACGATGGAAAAACTGGGCATCATCCGCCGCTCGAACAGCCCTTGGTCGTCCCCCCTCCACATTGTGCCCAAGCCGGGCGGTGGCTGGCGCCCCTGCGGCGACTACAGACGGCTCAACGACGCCACCACACCCGATAGATACCCCATTCCACACATCCAAGACTTCTCGGCACACCTAGCAGGAAAGTCCGTCTTTTCCAAGGCCGACTTGATTCGCGGCTACCATCAGGTCCCCGTCCGCCACGCAGACGTCCAGAAGACGGCGGTCATCACCCCCTTCAGACTGTTTGAGTTCCTGCGCATGCCCTTCGGGCTCAAGAACGCCACACAGGCCTTCCAACGGCTCATGGATTCCGTCCTACAGGACCTGAGCTTCCTGTTCGTCTATCTGGACGATATCCTCGTGGCCAGCACCAGCAAGGCCGAGCACATCGCGCATTTGCGCTCCCTTTTCCAGCGCCTCAGCCAACACGGGCTAATCGTCAACCCGACCAAATGCCAGTTCGGAGCAGCCCAAATTGACACTCTCGGCCACAGAATCTCGCCAAGGGGAGCCATTCCCCTACCTTCCAAGGTGCAGGCGGTGGCGGACTTTCCCTAGCCCACCTCGGTCAAGGCGCTGCAGAAATTTTTGGGGATGGTCAATTTCTATCACCGGTTCGTGCCCAAGGCTGCCGCACTCATGCGCCCCCTCTACAAAGCCACCAGGGGCAAAACGGGCAAAGAGCAACTCACCTGGTCCAGCGAGATGGCGACAGCCTTCCACCAGACCAAAAGCGCCTTGGCCAACGCCACACTACTGGCCCACCCCATCCCAGGTGCCAAGACCGCCCTCACCACGGACGCCTCGGTTTGCGCCGTCCAGCAACAGTGGGTCGAAGGCGCGTGGCAGCCACTGGCATTTTTCAGCCGACAGCTGCGGAAGAACGAGCAGGCCTACACGTTCGACAGAGAGCCCCTGTTCCTGGCAATCCAGCACTTCCATTTCCTTCTGGAAGGCCGGCCGTTCACCGCATTCGTGGACCACAAGCCGCTCACTTTCGCCATGGCCAAAGTAACCGAACACTGGTCCGCGCGCCAACTCAACTTCATCTCGGAGTTCACCATGGACATCCGCCATGTCGCCGGCAAGGACAATTTGGTGGCCGACTGCCTATCAAGACCCTCGTTCCACGCAGTGCACCTGGGCGTCGACTATGCCAGCATGGCGAGAGACCAGGCCGCTGACGCGGAGATCCAGGCCCTCAGGACGTCAACTACCAGCCTCACCCTGGCCGACATCCACTTCCACACAGTCGGCACAACCCTCCTGTGCGACGTCTCAGTCCCCTTGTCTAGGCCGGTCGTCCCATCCGCCTGGCGCAAGCGAGTTTTCGACATCATCCACGGCCTCTCATATCCAGGGATGCGTGCGTCTCAGAAACTTATGTCCGCCAAGTTCGTCTGGCCTGGACTCCACAAGGATGTGAGACTGGACCAACACATGCGTGGCGTGTCAGCGCGCTAAGGTCCAGCAGCACACCAAGGCGCCATTGGAGTGTTTCCCGGTGCCAGAGAGGCGTTTCGACCACGTCCACGTCGATCTGGTAGGCCCCTTGCCGCCGTCGCACGGTTTTACACACCTCATGATCGTCGACCGCACCACCAGATGGCCCGAGGTGGTTCCCCTCGCCTCCACCCCCACGACCGACGTCGCGAGAGCATTCGCCTCGACATGGGTGGCCCGGTTCAGCATGCCGACCGACATATCCTCGGACAGAGGCCCCCAGTTCACCTCCCACTTGTGGAATGCCATCACCGCCGGCCTCGGCACCAAGTTGCACAGGACAACAGCCTACCACCCGCAGGCCAACGGGCTCTGCGAGCGCTTTCATCGTTCTTTGAAAGCCTCTCTCCGTGCCAGCCTGGCTGACACCAGCTGGATCGACAAACGACCCTGGGTCCTCCTGGGATTGCGCACCACGCCCAAAGAGGACCTCCGCGCCTCCGCGGCCGAGATGGTCCATGGCCAACCGCTCAGAGTACCAGGCGACTTCCTCCCCCTGACAACGGAGCCGTGGTCAGCCGCCAGACAGTTTGCCCTGCACCAGGACGCGGCCCAGCAATTCCGTCCAGTGCCCACTTTGCAACACGGCCCGCAGCAGTCCTACGTGCCTCAAGACTTACGACATGCGGAGTTTGTCTTCGTGCACCGGGACGCGCACAGAGGCCTGCTGCAGGCACCATACACTGGCCCCTTCCCAGTATTGGAGATGGGGGACAAAGCTTTTCTTATCGACGTCGGCGGGAAGCCGGACCTTATTTCAGTAGACCGCCTCAAACCGGCGCACCTGGACCTCAGCTTCCCGTTTCGGCCGGCTCTTCCCCCCACGGCGGGGCAGACCTCCCGCGTTGGCGGCGGCCCCACAAGAGGACCAAGACACGCCAGAACCTTACTTCCCGGCCGCCGCTCCACCTTCGCCGGCAGCCCGCCCACCGGCAGACCAGCCGACGAACCAACCGGCCGACCTCCCAGACAGCCCTCCTCACACGCCAGATGGCTACTACAGCCGCTACGGCCGCTTGGTCAAACCTCCGCAGAGACTGACTTTTACAGTTAACGAGGATTCTGGGGGGGGCGTTGCCACATTGGGGAAACACTGTGTATGTAGATAACCCTGTATAATCCCCTTTTTAACTGCTGTATTCCCCTCCGCCCCCCCACCCCCCCGCAAGACAGTTGCAAGCTGAGAGGAATAAGGCATGTTCAGACTTGCCTGCTGCTGAGAAGGAAAACCAATCAGGTTCCAGCAGGTGACCAATCCGTGAGTCATCACAGGCTCGCAGGCTTCACGAATTCAGTACTGTATTGTGAGAGTTGGAGTAAAGACCTATTTCTTGTAGCTCGCTGTGTTGCCTATTTCTTTACGCGGGAGACCGTAGTCCCCCACGGTTTCATATTTTCGTAATAGGCCAGATTTTGCGGTAGAATTAACGGTGGGGCTAGCAGCGCTCACTGTTATTAAAGTGTAAATTGGACAGTAACTTCCAGTGACCGCACATGTGGAGTTAAACAGGAAAATCGGGAATGTCCTGTCCGAGTTGCCCTGCTGCTCACACAGCTGCGCGAGAATGGTGTCTCGCCGAGAGACTCGCCATTGAAATGGAACGGCGTAAAATTACTGTACTTACCTGATAGATACACAGGAAACTCGCCAGGAAACGTCAGGGCTTGCCTATTCCAGTGTAATTATTTGTTTAACAGCGTGATCAGTCTTAACTGATGCCAGACAACCTCTCTTGCACTGAAAATTAACCTTTACACCTGTGGAGTCTCATTCCTTCAGATTTTAATCATTGGAGCTGTACAAACAAAAATTCAATAATGTTGGTACCTTTTCTTTGTCACTTTTTTCGTTCCCTCTGAACATAAGATAAGAAATAATAGCAGGAGCCCATTTATCCCTTCGAGCCTGCTCCGCCATTTGATGAGATCATGGCTGATCATCCAAATTCAGTACCCTGTCCCTGCCTTCTCCCCATATCCCTTGATCCCTTTAGCCTTAAGAAATATATCCAACTCCTTCTTGAATATATTTAATGAATTGGCCTCAACTGCCTTCTGTGGCAGAGAATTCCACAGGTTCACCACTCTCTGGGTGAAGAAATTCCTCCTCATCTCTGTCCTAAATGGCTTACCCCTTATCCTTAGACTGTGAACCCTGGTTCTGGACTCCCCGGCCATCGGGAACATCCTTCCTGCATCTAGTCTGTCCGGTCCTGTCAGAATTTTATAAGTTTCAATGAGATCCCCTCTCATTCTTCTAAACTCCAGCGAGTATAAGTCTAATTGAACCAATCTCTCTTCATACATCATTCCTGCCATCCCAAGTATCAGTCTGGTGAATCTTCGCTGCACTCCCTCCATGACAAGAGCACCCTTCCTCAGATAAGGTGACCAAAACTGCACACTGCACACAATACTGAAGGTGTGGTCTCACCAAGGCCCTGTACAAATGCTGCAAGACATTCTTACTCCTGTACTCTAATCCTCTCCCTACGAAGGCCAACATACCACTTGCCTTCTTAAACACTGGCGAGCAAAATAAAGGAAAATCCTAAGATGTTTTATAAGTATATTAAGGGCAAGAGGATAACCAGGGAAAGGGTAGGGACGAAAGTGGCAATCTGTGTGTAGAGCCAGATGATGTAGGCGGGGTTTTAAATGAATTTTTTGCATCTGTGTTCACTATGGAGAAGGACGATGTAGACATAGAAATCGGGCAACGGGACTGTGACATACTTGAACATATTAGCATCGAGAGGGAGGAGGTACTAGCGGTTTTAGCAGGCCAAAAAGTGGATAAATCCCCAGGCCCGGACGAGATGTATCCCAGGCTGTTGTGGGAGGCAAAGGAGGAGATTGCAGGGGCTCTGACACAAATTTTCAGAGCCCCTCTGGCCACAGGGGATGTACCAGAGGACTGGAGAACAGCTAACGTCGTACCATTATACAAGAAGGGTAGCAGGGATAAACCAGGGAATTACAGGCCAGTGAGCCTAACATCTGTGGTAGGGAAATTATTGGAAAAAATTCTGAGGGCAAAATTAGTCTCCAATTGGAGAGGCAAGAATTAATCGGGGATAGTCAGCATAGCTTTGTCAAGGGTAAACCATGTCTGACAAATCTGATTGAATTTTTCGAGGGGGTGACTAGGTGTGTGGATGAGGGAAATGCTGTGGATGTGGTTTACATGGACTTCAGTAAAGCTTTTGACAAAGTCCCGCATAGGAGACTGGTCAAGAAGGTAAGAGCCCATGGGATCCAGGGTGCCTTGGCGCGTTGGAGCCTAAACTGGCTGAGTGGCAGGAGGCAGAGGGTGATGGTCGAAGGTTGCTTTTGTGACTGGAAACCTGTGTCCAGTGGGGTACCTCCGGGATCGGTGCTGGGTCCCTTGCTGTTTGTGATCTACATAAATGATTTGGATGAGAATGTAAAAGGTATGATCAGTAAGTTCGCAGATGACACGAAAATTGGTGGGGTGGTAAATTGCGAGGAAGAAAGCCTCAGGCTACAGGACGATATAAACGGGTTGGTCAGATGGGCGGAAAAGTGGCAAATGGAATTTAACCCTGAAAAGTGCGAGGTGATGCATTTTGGACGGACAAATAAGGCAAGAGAATACAAAATGAGTGGTAGGACCCTAGGAAGTTCAGAGGGACCTTGGTGTACATGTACATAGATCCCTGAAGGCAGCGGAACAGGTAGACAAGGTGGTTAAAAAGGCATATGGGATACTTGCCTTCATTAGCCGAGGCATAGAATATAAGAGCAGGGAGGTTATGATGGAGCTGTACAAAACGCTGGTAAGGCCACAGCTGGAGTACTGTGTGCAGTTCTGGTCGCCTCACTATAGGAAGGATGTGATTGCTTTGGAGAGGGTGCAGAGAAGATTCACCAGGATGTTACCTGGGATGGAGCGCCTCAGCTATGAAGAAAGACTAAACAGGCTGGGGTTGTTTTCCTTGGAGCAAAGAAGGCTGAGGGGGGACCTGATTGAGGTGTACAAAATGATGAGGGGCATAGATAGGGTAGATAAAGAGGAACTTTTCCCCTTAGTAGGGGGGTCAATAACAAGGGGGCATAGATTCAGGGTAAGGGGCAGGAGATTTAGAGGGGATTTGAGGAGGAACTTTTTCACCCAGAGGGTGGTTGTAATCTGGAACTCACTGCCTGAAAGGGTGGTAGAGGCAGGAACCCTCACAACATTCAAGAAGCATTTGGATGAGCACTTGAAATGCCATTGCATACAAGGCTATGGACCAAATGCTGGAAAATGGGATTAGACTGGACAGGGATTGATGGACGGCGCAGACACGATGGGCCGAAGGGCCTCTTTCTGTGCTGTAAAACTCTATGACTCTATGACTCACCTGCATGCTTACTTTCCGCGACTGGTGCACAAGGACACCCAGATCATGTTGCACTTCCCCTTTTCTCAATCTATTGCCGTTCAGATAATCTGCATCTTCCTCACAGCACACACGCCCACCCAGCTTTGTGTTATCTGCAAACTTGGAGATATTACATCTAGTTCCCTCGTCCAGATCATTAACATATATTGTGAATAGCTGAGATCCTAGCACCGATCCCTGTGGTACCCCACTAGTCACTGCCTGCCACTCGGAAAAAGGCGCGTTTATTCTAACACTTTGTTCCTGTCTGCCAACCAGTTCTCTATACAAGTCAGTACCTTACCCCCAATCCCAAGTGCCTTAACTTTGCACGCTAATCTCTTATGCAGGACCTTATCGAAAACCTTCTGAAAGTCCAAATATACTGTGTCCACTGGTTCTCCCTTATCTATTCTGCCAGTTACATCCTCAAAAAATTCCAGTAGATTAGTCAAGCATGATTTTACCGTTTGTAAATCCATGTTGACTTTATCCGATCCCGTCACTGTTTTCTAAGTGCTCTGCTATTACATCTTTTATAATGGACTCTAGCATTTTCCCCACTACCGATGTCAGGCTTACCGGTCTGTAAGTCCCCATTTTCTCTCTACCACCTTTTTTGAATAGTGGGGTTACATTAGCTACCCTCCAATCCATGGGAACTGTTCCAGAGTCTATTGAATTTTGGAAGATGACCAGCAATGCATCTACTATTTCTAGGGCCACTTCCTTAAGTACCCTAGGATGTAGATTTATCGGCCTTCAATCCCATCAATTTCCCTAACACCATTTCCCTACAAATACTGATTTAATTCAATTCCTCCCTCTCATTAGACCCTATGTTCCCCGACATATCTGGGAGTTTATTTGTGTCCTCCTTTGTGAAGACAGAACCAAAGTATGTATTTAATTGGTCTGCCATGTCTTTGTTCCCCATTATAAATTCCCCTGATTCTGACTGCAAGGGACCTACACTTGACTTCACCAATCGTTTTCTCTTCACATATCTATAGAAGCTTTTACAGTCAGTTTTTATGTTCCCTGCAAGCTTACTTTCATATTCTGTCTTCCCCCTCTTAATTAATCCCTTTGTCCTCCTTTGCTGAATCCTAAACTGCTCCCAATCCTCAGGTTTGCAGCTCTTTCTGGCCAATTTATATGTCCTCTCCTTGGATCTTATGCTATCCCTAATTTCCCTTGTTAGCCACGGTTGAGTCACCTTTTTTGTTTTATTTTTATGCCAAAAAGGGATGAACAAATTCTGTAGTTCATCCATGCGATCTTTAAATGTTTGCTATTGCCTATCCACCATCAACCCTTTAAGTAACGTTCCCCAATCCATCCTAGCCAACTGACGCCTCATACCATCGTAGTTTCCTTTATTAAAATTCAGGACCTTAGCCTCTGAGTCAACTACTTCACTCTCAATCTTAATGAAGATTTCGATCATATTATGATCGCTCCTCCCCAAGGGGCCTCGCACAACAGGATTGTTGATCTCTGTCGATCTCTGTCCTGAATATACCCAATGACTGAGTCTCCACAGCCCTCTGGGGCAGAGAATTCCAAAGATTCACCACCCTGTGAGTGAAGAAATTTCTCCTTATCTCAGCCCTAAATGGCCGACCCCTTTTTCTGAGACTGTGACCCCTGGTTACAGACTCCCCAGCCAGGGGAAACATCCTCCCTGCATCTACCCTGTCAAGCCCTGTAAGAACGCTGTATGTTTCAGTGAGAACCATTCTGAATCCAATCTTTCTTTCCCTCTCTTCATTTCACTTCCTGCATGTGATTTGACATTGCATTCTATATTCTAACTAAGACTTCCTGGTTCAGACTTTGCATAAGGATTTTTCAAGCTGATTGGTTAAGGAAACTGTAGTGTATGTGCCTTTAAGAGCCCCATATGTGCTGTAATGCCGGTAATGGCCACTCGGGCTATATAAGCCTGTATATTGTGTTATATCCGTTAGTACCCCTCCAGACTTTGCTTAGTAAACACCTATGAACCAACTCCTGTCTTCAGTGTCTCTATCAACACACGGACACTACAGAAACATACAGTCGCTTCTCCTGTTCCATCTGTAGAGGGCGCTGGGTGTTTTGGCTCTAATTTACACTGACGATGAAGGAACGGCGATACATGTTGAAGTCAGGATCGTATGTTACTTGAAGTGGAACTTGGAGGTGGTGGTGTTTCCATGCGGATGATGCTCTTGTCCTTCTAGGTGGCAGAGGGCGCGGGTTTGAGAGGTGCTGTCAAAGAAGCCTTGGTGAACTGCTGCAGTTCTTTCTGTAAATAGCACACACTGCAGTGATGGTGCACTGTTGGTGGAGGGATTGGATGTTTAAGGTGGTGGGTGGGTGGACTGATGATGTGTATTTCTCTGTCCTGGATTGCGGGGAGCTTCGAGTGTTGTTGCAGCTGCACCTATCCAGGCAAGTGGAGAGTTTTCCATCACACCGCAGTTGTACCTATAGGTGCAGGAGAGGCTCCTAGGTGGCCAGGAGTTGAGCCACTCACCACAGAATACACAGCCTCTTACCTGCTCTAGCAGCCATGAGTTTTTTGTGGCTAGTCAATGGTAGGGATTTGACGATGGCAATGCCAGTGAATGACAAACGGACATGGTTGGACACTCCTGTGAGAGATGGGCATTGCCTGACACTTGTGGGGTGCGAATGTTACTTGCCACTTGTCTGCCCAAGTCTAGATTTTGTCCAGGACTTGCTGCATTCGAGCACGGGCTGCTTCATTATCTGACTAATTGAAAATGGAGCTGAACACTGCAATCATCAGAGAACATCCCCACTCCTGGCTTTATGATGGAGGGAAGGTCATTGGCAAAGAAGCTGAAGTGGTTAGTCCGAAGACTCTGCCCCGAGGAACTCCTGCAGTGATGTCCTGATGCTGAGACGATTCTCCAATAACCACACTCCATGGTGTCACACATGTCGAACACTGTCCCGAGGATCTCCTGCAGTGATGTCCTGGTGCTGAGACGATTCTCCAATAACCACACTCCATGGTGCCACACACGTCGAACACTGCCCCGAGGAACTCCTGCAGTGATGTCCTGGTGCTGAGACGATTCTCCAATAACCACACTCCGTGGTGTCACACATGTCGAACACTGTCCCGAGGATCTCCTGCAGTGATGTCCTGGTGCTGAGACGATTCTCCAATAACCACACTCCATGGTGCCACACACGTCGAACACTGTCCCGAGGATCTCCTGCAGTGATGTCCTGGTGCTGAGACGATTCTCCTCCAATAACCACACTCCATGGTGCCACACACGTCGAACACTGTCCCGAGGATCTCCTGCAGTGATGTCCTGGTGCTGAGACGATTCTCCAATAACCACACTCCATGGTGTCACACACGTCGAACACTGTCCCGAGGATCTCCTGCAGTGATGTCCTGGTGCTGAGACGATTCTCCTCCAATAACCACACTCCATGGTGCCACACACGTCGAACACTGTCCCGAGGATCTCCTGCAGTGATGTCCTGGTGCTGAGACGATTCTCCAATAACCACACTCCATGGTGTCACACACGTCGAACACTGTCCCGAGGATCTCCTGCAGTGATGTCCTGGTGCTGAGACGATTCTCCAATAACCACACTCCATGGTGTCACACATGTCGAACACTGTCCCGAGGATCTCCTGCAGTGATGTCCTGGTGCTGAGACGATTCTCCTCCAATAACCACACTCCATGGTGCCACACACGTCGAACACTGTCCCGAGGAACTCCTGCAGTGATGTCCTGGTGCTGAGACGATTCTCCAATAACCACACTCCATGGTGTCACACACGTCGAACACTGTCCCGAGGAACTCCTGCAGTGATGTCCTGGTGCTGAGACGATTCTCCAATAACCACACTCCATGGTGTCACACACGTCGAACACTGTCCCGAGGAACTCCTGCAGTGATGTCCTGGTGCTGAGACGATTCTCCTCCAATAACCACACTCCATGGTGTCACACACGTCGAACACTGTCCCGAGGATCTCCTGCAGTGATGTCCTGGTGCTGAGACGATTCTCCTCCAATAACCACACTCCATGGTGCCACACACGTCGAACACTGTCCCGAGGATCTCCTGTACTGATGTCCTGGTGCTGAGACGATTCTCCAATAACCACACTCCATGGTGTCACACACGTCGAACACTGTCCCGGGGATCTCCTGCAGTGATGTCCTGGTGCTGAGACGATTCTCCAATAACCACACTCCATGGTGTCACACACGTCGAACACTGTCCCGAGGAACTCCTGCAGTAATGTCCTGGTGCTGAGACGATTCTCCAATAACCACACTCCATGGTGTCACACACGTCGAACACTGTCCCGAGGATCTCCTGCAGTGATGTCCTGGTGCTGAGACGATTCTCCAATAACCACACTCCATGGTGCCACACACGTCGAACACTCCCGAGGATCTCCTGCAGTGATGTCCTGGTGCTGAGACGATTCTCCAATAACCACACTCCATGGCGTCACACACGACGAACACTGCCCCGAGGAACTCCTGCAGTGATGTCCTGGTGCTGAGACGATTCTCCAATAACCACACTCCATGGTGTCACACACGTCGAACACTGTCCCGAGGATCTCCTGCAGTGATGTCCTGGTGCTGAGACGATTCTCCAATAACCACACTCCATGGTGCCACACACGTCGAACACTGTCCCGAGGATCTCCTGCAGTGATGTCCTGGTGCTGAGACGATTCTCCAATAACCACACTCCATGGTGTCACACACATCGAACACTGTCCCGAGGATCTCCTGCAGTGATGTCCTGGTGCTGAGACGATTCTCCAATAACCACACTCCATGGTGTCACACACGTCGAACACTGTCCCGAGGAACTCCTGCAGTGATGTCCTGGTGCTGAGACGATTCTCCAATAACCACACTCCATGGTGTCACACACGTCGAACACTGTCCCGAGGATCTCCTGCAGTGATGTCCTGGTGCTGAGACGATTCTCCAATAACCACACTCCATGGTGCCACACACGTCGAACACTGTCCCGAGGATCTCCTGCAGTGATGTCCTGGTGCTGAGACGATTCTCCTCCAATAACCACACTCCATGGTGCCACACACGTCGAACACTGTCCCGAGGATCTCCTGCAGTGATGTCCTGGTGCTGAGACGATTCTCCAATAACCACACTCCATGGTGTCACACACGTCGAACACTGTCCCGAGGATCTCCTGCAGTGATGTTCTGGTGCTGAGACGATTCTCCAATAACCACACTCCATGGTGCCACACACGTCGAACACTGTCCCGAGGATCTCCTGCAGTGATGTCCTGATGCTGAGACGATTCTCCAATAACCACACCCCATGGTGCCACACACGTCGAACACTCCCGAGGATCTCCTGCAGTGATGTCCTGGTGCTGAGACGATTCTCCAATAACCACACTCCATGGTGCCACACACGTCGAACACTGTCCCGAGGATCTCCTGCAGTGATGTCCTGGTGCTGAGACGATTCTCCAATAACCACACTCCATGGTGCCACACACGTCGAACACTGTCCCGAGGATCTCCTGCAGTGATGTCCTGGTGCTGAGACGATTCTCCAATAACCACACTCCATGGTGCCACACACGTCGAACACTGTCCCGAGGATCTCCTGCAGTGATGTCCTGGTGCTGAGATGATTCTCCTCCAATAACCACACTCCATGGTGCCACACACGTCGAACACTGTCCCGAGGAACTCCTGCAGTAATGTCCTGGTGCTGAGACGATTCTCCAATAACCACACTCCATGGTGCCACACACATCGAACACTGTCCCGAGGATCTCCTGCAGTGATGTCCTGGTGCTGAGACGATTCTCCAATAACCACACTCCATGGTGCCACACACGTCGAACACTGTCCCGAGGATCTCCTACAGTGATGTCCTGGTGCTGAGACGATTCTCCAATAACCACACCCCATGGTGTCACACACGTCGAACACTGTCCCGAGGAACTCCTGCAGTGATGTCCTGGTGCTGAGACGATTCTCCAATAACCACACTCCATGGTGTCACACACGTCGAACACTGTCCCGAGGATCTCCTGCAGTGATGTCCTGGTGCTGAGACGATTCTCCAATAACCACACTCCATGGTGTCACACATGTCGAACACTGTCCCGAGGATCTCCTGCAGTGATGTCCTGGTGCTGAGACGATTCTCCAATAACCACACTCCATGGTGCCACACACGTCGAACACTGTCCCGAGGATCTCCTGCAGTGATGTCCTGGTGCTGAGACGATTCTCCTCCAATAACCACACTCCATGGTGTCACACACGTCGAACACTGTCCCGAGGATCTCCTGCAGTGATGTCCTGGTGCTGAGACGATTCTCCTCCAATAACCACACTCCATGGTGCCACACACGTCGAACACTGTCCCGAGGATCTCCTGCAGTGATGTCCTGGTGCTGAGACGATTCTCCTCCAATAACCACACTCCATGGTGCCACACACGTCGAACACTGTCCCGAGGATCTCCTGCAGTGATGTCCTGGTGCTGAGACGATTCTCCAATAACCACACTCCATGGTGTCACACACGTCGAACACTGTCCCGAGGATCTCCTGTACTGATGTCCTGGTGCTGAGACGATTCTCCAATAACCACACTCCATGGTGTCACACACGTCGAACACTGTCCCGGGGATCTCCTGCAGTGATGTCCTGGTGCTGAGACGATTCTCCAATAACCACACTCCATGGTGTCACACACGTCGAACACTGTCCCGAGGAACTCCTGCAGTAATGTCCTGGTGCTGAGACGATTCTCCAATAACCACACTCCATGGTGTCACACACGTCGAACACTGTCCCGAGGATCTCCTGCAGTGATGTCCTGGTGCTGAGACGATTCTCCAATAACCACACTCCATGGTGTCACACACGACGAACACTGCCCCGAGGAACTCCTGCAGTGATGTCCTGGTGCTGAGACGATTCTCCAATAACCACACTCCATGGTGTCACACACGTCGAACACTGTCCCGAGGATCTCCTGCAGTGATGTCCTGGTGCTGAGACGATTCTCCTCCAATAACCACACTCCATGGTGTCACACACGTCGAACACTGTCCCGAGGATCTCCTGCAGTGATGTCCTGGTGCTGAGACGATTCTCCAATAACCACACTCCATGGTGCCACACACGTCGAACACTGTCCCGAGGATCTCCTGCAGTGATGTCCTGGTGCTGAGACGATTCTCCAATAACCACACTCCATGGTGTCACACACGTCGAACACTGTCCCGAGGATCTCCTGCAGTGATGTCCTGGTGCTGAGACGATTCTCCAATAACCACACTCCATGGTGTCACACACGATGAACACTGTCCCGAGGATCTCCTGCAGTGATGTCCTGGTGCTGAGACGATTCTCCAATAACCACACTCCATGGTGTCACACACGTCGAACACTGTCCCGAGGATCTCCTGCAGTGATGTCCTGGTGCTGAGACGATTCTCCAATAACCACACTCCATGGTGTCACACACGACGAACACTGTCCCGAGGATCTCCTGCAGTCATGTCCTGGTGCTGAGATGATCCACCTCCAATAACCACACTCCATGGTGCCACACACGTCGAACACTGTCCCGAGGATCTCCTGCAGTGATGTCCTGGTGCTGAGACGATTCTCCAATAACCACACTCCATGGTGTCACACACGTCGAACACTGTCCTGAGGATCTCCTGCAGTGATGTCCTGGTGCTGAGACGATTCTCCAATAACCACACTCCATGGTGCCACACACATCGAACACTGTCCCGAGGATCTCCTGCAGTGATGTCCTGGTGCTGAGACGATTCTCCAATAACCACACTCCATGGTGCCACACACGTCGAACACTGTCCCGAGGAACTCCTGCAGTGATGTCCTGGTGCTGAGACGATTCTCCAATAACCACACTCCATGGTGCCACACACGTCGAACACTGTCCCGAGGAACTCCTGCAGTGATGTCCTGGTGCTGAGACGATTCTCCAATAACCACACTCCATGGTGTCACACACGTCGAACACTGTCCCGAGGAACTCCTGCAGTGATGTCCTGGTGCTGAGACGGTTCTCCTCCAACAACCACACTCCATGGTGTCACACACGACAAACACTGTCCCGAGAATCTCCTGCAGTGTTGTCCTGGTGCTGAGATGATTCTCCAATAACCACACTCCATGGTGCCACACACGCCGAACACTGTCCCGAGGATCTCCTGCAGTGATGTCCTGGTGCTGAGACGATTCTCCAATAACCACACTCCATGGTGTCACACACGTCGAACACTGTCCCGGGGATCTCCTGCAGTGATGTCCTGGTGCTGAGACGATTCTCCAATAACCACACTCCATGGTGTCACACACGACGAACACTGTCCCGAGGAACTCCTGCAGTGATGTCCTGGTGCTGAGACGATTCTCCAATAACCACACTCCATGGTGCCACACACGTCGAACACTGTCCCGAGGATCTCCTGCAGTGATGTCCTGGTGCTGAGACGATTCTCCAATAACCACACTCCATGGTGTCACACACGTCGAACACTGTCCCGAGGATCTCCTGCAGTGATGTCCTGGTGCTGAGACGATTCTCCAATAACCACACTCCATGGTGCCACACACGTCGAACACTGTCCCGAGGATCTCCTGCAGTGATGTCCTGGTGCTGAGACGATTCTCCAATAACCACACTCCATGGTGCCACACACGTCGAACACTGTCCCGAGGATCTCTTGCAGTGATGTCCTGGTGCTGAGACGATTCTCCAATAACCACACTCCATGGTGCCACACACGTCGAACATTGTCCCGAGGATCTCCTGCAGTGATGTCCTGGTGCTGAGACGATTCTCCAATAACCACACTCCATGGTGTCACACACGTCGAACACTGTCCCGAGGATCTCCTGCAGTGATGTCCTGGTGCTGAGACGATTCTCCTCCAATAACCACACTCCATGGTGTCACACACGTCGAACACTGTCCCGAGGATCTCCTGCAGTGATGTCCTGGTGCTGAGACGATTCTCCAATAACCACACTCCATGGTGCCACACACGTCGAACACTGTCCCGAGGATCTCCTGCAGTGATGTCCTGGTGCTGAGACGATTCTCCAATAACCACACTCCATGGTGCCACACACGTCGAACACTGTCCCGAGGATCTCCTGCAGTGATGTCCTGGTGCTGAGACGATTCTCCAATAACCACACTCCATGGTGCCACACACGTCGAACACTGTCCCGAGGATCTCCTGCAGTGATGTCCTGGTGCTGAGACGATTCTCCAATAACCACACTCCATGGTGCCACACACGTCGAACATTGTCCCGAGGATCTCCTGCAGTGATGTCCTGGTGCTGAGACGATTCTCCAATAACCACACTCCATGGTGTCACACACGTCGAACACTGTCCCGAGGATCTCCTGCAGTGATGTCCTGGTGCTGAGACGATTCTCCTCCAATAACCACACTCCATGGTGCCACACACGTCGAACACTGTCCCGAGGAACTCCTGCAGTGATGTCCTGGTGCTGAGACGATTCTCCAATAACCACACTCCATGGTGTCACACACGTCGAACACTGTCCCGAGGATCTCCTGCAGTGATGTCCTGGTGCTGAGACGATTCTCCAATAACCACACTCCATGGTGCCACACACGTCGAACACTGTCCCGAGGATCTCCTGCAGTGATGTCCTGGTGCTGAGACGATTCTCCTCCAATAACCACACTCCATGGTGTCACACACATCGAACACTGTCCCGAGGATCTCCTGCAGTGATGTCCTGGTGCTGAGACGATTCTCCAATAACCACACTCCATGGTGCCACACACGTCGAACACTGTCCCGAGGATCTCCTGCAGTGATGTCCTGGTGCTGAGACGATTCTCCAATAACCACACTCCATGGTGTCACACACGTCGAACACTGTCCCGAGGATCTCCTGCAGTGATGTCCTGGTGCTGAGACGATTCTCCAATAACCACACTCCATGGTGCCACACACGTCGAACACTGTCCCGAGGATCTCCTACAGTGATGTCCTGGTGCTGAGACGATTCTCCTCCAATAACCACACCCCATGGTGCCACACACGTCGAACACTGTCCCGAGGATCTCCTGCAGTGATGTCCTGGTGCTGAGACGATTCTCCAATAACCACACTCCATGGTGTCACATACGTCGAACACTGTCCCGAGGATCTCCTGCAGTGATGTCCTGGTGCTGAGACGATTCTCCAATAACCACACTCCATGGTGTCACACACGTCGAACACTGTCCCGAGGATCTCCTGCAGTGATGTCCTGGTGCTGAGACGATTCTCCTCCAATAACCACACTCCATGGTGTCACACACGTCGAACACTGTCCCGAGGAACTCCTGCAGTGATGTCCTGGTGCTGAGACGATTCTCCAATAACCACACTCCATGGTGTCACACACGTCGAACACTGTCCCGAGGATCTCCTGCAGTGATGTCCTGGTGCTGAGACGATTCTCCTCCAATAACCACACTCCATGGTGCCACACACGACGAACACTGCCCCGAGGATCTCCTGCAGTGATGTCCTGGTGCTGAGACGATTCTCCAATAACCACACTCCATGGTGTCACACACGTCGAACACTGTCCCGAGGATCTCCTGCAGTGATGTCCTGGTGCTGAGACGATTCTCCAATAACCACACTCCATGGTGTCACACACGTCGAACACTGTCCCGAGGATCTCCTGCAGTCATGTCCTGCTGTTGAGATGATTCTCCTCCAATAACCACACTCCATGGTGTCATACACGTCGAACACTGTCCCGAGGAACTCCTGCAGTGATGTCCTGGTGCTGAGACGATTCTCCAATAACCACACTCCATGGTGCCACACACGTCGAACACTGTCCCGAGGAACTCCTGCAGTGATGTCCTGGTGCTGAGACGATTCTCCTCCAATAACCACACTCCATGGTGTCACACACGTCGAACACTGTCCCGAGGAACTCCTGCAGTGATGTCCTGGTGCTGAGACGATTCTCCAATAACCACACTCCATGGTGTCACACACGACGAACACTGCCCCGAGGATCTCCTGCAGTGATGTCCTGGTGCTGAGACGATTCTCCAATAACCACACTCCATGGTGCCACACACGTCGAACACTGTCCCGAGGATCTCCTGCAGTGATGTCCTGGTGCTGAGACGATTCTCCAATAACCACACTCCATGGTGTCACACACGTCGAACACTGTCCCGAGGATCTCCTGCAGTGATGTCCTGGTGCTGAGACGATTCTCCAATAACCACACTCCATGGTGCCACACATGTCAAACACTGTCCCGAGGATCTCCTGCAGTGATGTCCTGGTGCTGAGACGATTCTCCTCCAATAACCACACTCCATGGTGCCACACACGTCGAACACTGTCCCGAGGATCTCCTGCAGTGATGTCCTGGTGCTGAGACGATTCTCCTCCAATAACCACACTCCATGGTGTCACACACGACGAACACTGCCCCGAGGATCTCCTGCAGTGATGTCCTGGTGCTGAGATGATTCTCCAATAACCACACTCCATGGTGCCACACATGTAGAACACTGTCCCGAGGATCTCCTGCAGTGATGTCCTGGTGCTGAGACGATTCTCCAATAACCACACTCCATGGTGTCACACACGTCGAACACTGCCCCGAGGATCTCCTGCAGTGATGTCCTGGTGCTGAGACGATTCTCCAATAACCACACTCCATGGTGCCACACACGTCGAACACTGTCCCGAGGATCTCCTGCAGTGATGTCCTGGTGCTGAGACGATTCTCCAATAACCACACTCCATGGTGCCACACATGTCGAACACTGTCCCGAGGATCTCCTGCAGTGATGTCCTGGTGCTGAGATGATTCTCCAATAACCACACTCCATGGTGCCACACACGTCGAACACTGTCCCGAGGATCTCCTGCAGTGATGTCCTGGTGCTGAGACGATTCTCCTCCAATAACCACACTCCATGGTGTCACACACGTCGAACACTGTCCCGAGGATCTCCTGCAGTGATGTCCTGGTGCTGAGACGATTCTCCCCCAATAACCACACTCCATGGTGTCACACACGTCGAACACTGTCCCGAGGATCTCCTGCAGTGATGTCCTGGTGCTGAGACGATTCGCCTCCAATAACCACACTCCATGGTGTCACACACGTCGAACACTGCCCCGAGGATCTCCTGCAGTGATGTCCTGGTGCTGAGACGTTTCTCCAATAACCACACTCCATGGTGCCACACATGTGGAACACTGTCCCGAGGATCTCCTGCAGTGATGTCCTGGTGCTGAGACGATTCTCCAATAACCACACTCCATGGTGCCACACACGTCGAACACTGCCCCGAGGATCTCCTGCAGTGATGTCCTGGTGCTGAGACGATTCTCCTCCAATAACCACACCCCATGGTGCCACACATGTCGAACACTGCCTTGATGCCAAGCACAGTCACTGTCACCTCACAGCTGGAATTCAGTTCTTTGGTCCTTTGTTTGGAGTCGATTGGTCCTGGTGGAACTCAAATTGAGCCTCGGTGAGCAGCTTATTTGTGACGAAGTGCTGCTTGATCGCAGTGTTTATAACTCCTTCCAACACTTTGATGATTGCAAACAGGCTGATAGGGCAGTAATTGATCGGGTTGGATTTGTCCTGCTCTTTGTGGACAGGACATACCTGGACAATTCTGGATATCTGGAACAACTTCACTAGATGTGCGGTTAGTTCCAGAGCACAGATCTTCAGCACCACAGCCAGAATATTGACGGGACCTGTGGTAAACCACTTTTATCGTTCACTATCGTTACAACAATGTGAACAGTGATAACTATAGTGTATCACTGTACGAGGTCGCCTCTTGTCACACTGTTATACCTGGGCTGACCACTGCCGACTCCGCCCATGGCTCCACCTACCTGCCCAGGTATAAAGGTGGTCGACTGGCTGGTATTCCTCCTTGTTGGATCCGATCACCCACGAGGGTGGGCTCTGTTATTTAGCCAATAAAAACCTATAGTTACTTTCTTAACTCGTCGCTTTTCATTGGATGAATTGATAGGTATATCAATTTTATTGGCTAAATTTTAAAATGTCTAACGTGCCAGACCAGTCAGACGCCCAGCTACAGCAGCCACACGCTGAGCTACAACAGCCACAGCAGCCGGCTTGGCTGCGAGCCCTCAGACCACCGTACCTGGATCTAAACCCACAGGCAGCAAACTCAGCCCTCGACTTCGAACACTGGCTGTGCTGCTTCGAATCCTACCTGGAAGAATCCGGCGTCCCTCAGAGATCCAAACTAAGAGTTCTGACCGCCCAAGCGAGCCCTAAAGTATACGCACTCATCCAGGACATTACTACATACGAGGCCGCTATCAACCTACAGAAACAACAGTACCGGAGCCCGGTAAATTCCATGTATGCCAGACACCTCCTAAGATCCCGCCCGCAACAGCCAGGAGAGTCTGCAGCTGAATTTTTACGGGCGCTACGAACACTCGGCAGGGACTGTGACTTTAAAGCAGTATCGGCTGCAGAAAACACTGAAGATAACATCCGCGATGCCTTCGTGAAAGGCCTTCGGTCCGACTACTCATGGCAGAGACTGCTGGAATCAAAGGACCTCGACCTGAACACAGCTGCAGCCCTGGCCTACTCCCGAGAAGTGACCCAGCGGGACCTCGGTGTATTCCAGGTACTGTTCGCGACTCTGGGACTCGGGCCCGACCCCGACCGCAATACCCCCCGCAGCGCCGCCCCCGGGACCTACCTCAGCGTCGGCGTCCCGGACCCGACCGGGACCGCCACCCCCGGTACCGGCTGCGACTTCAGACCCCCGCGATCGGGCCGCCGGCTGCTTCTTCTGTGGGCAGGCGAAACACCCGAGGTCGCGCTGCCCAGCCAGAAACACGACGTGTTCCAGCTGCCAGAAAAAAGGCCATTTCGCTAAGGCCTGCAGAGGGAGAGCAGCAGAGGCCAGCAGTGCCTCATGCGAGTTGTGGGGGCGGCCATCTTTTATCAAGGCCACAGATGCCAGCATTCTCTCGTGTGAGCAGTGGGGGCGGCCATCTTTGATCCAGGCAACCGACACCAGCAGTGCCTCATGTGGGTTGTGGGGGCAGCCATCTTCGCCGCCATTTTACCCACCGCACTCGACCGCCACCTTACCTCCAGACCTGACGACCGCTTCACCCACAGACTACAGCGACTCGCTCGGCCACACACTAGCCTCCGTCACACTAGACCAAGCTCGCCCGCATCATCTGTCCAAATCAATGATGGACATCAAAGTAGACGGCCACGCCACGACCTGCCTGTTCGACAGCGGAAGCACGGAGAGTTTCATCCATCCATCCAGACACGGTGAGCCACTACTCCCTCACTGTCCAGCCAACGCGCAACCGGATCTCGATGGCATCGAGGTCCCACGCCACAGACATCAGCGGCTACTGTGTTGTGACCCTGTCGGTTAAGGGCACGGAGTATAAAAACTTTAAACTCCTCGTCCTGCCCCAGCTATGCGCTGCCGTCCTACTAGGGCTGGACTTTCAATCCCACCTCCAAAGCGTCACTCTAGCATACGGTGGACCCCTCCCCCCGCTAACATTCGACAACCAGCAGCCTTTAAATCGCCCACCGCGTAACACCTGCGGCCTATCCACCCTCAAGGTCCCGCCACCTTCCCTGTTCGCTAACCTCACCCCTGACTGCAAACCCGTCGCTACCAAGAGCAGGCGGTACAGCGCCGGGGACAGAGCTTTTATTAGCTCTGAGGTGCAGCGCCTCCTGAAGGAGGGCATCATCGAGGGGAGCATCAGCCCCTGGCGTGCCCAGGTCTTAGTCGTTAAGACCGGCAATAAAAACCGCTTGGTCATCGACTACAGCCAAACCATAAACCGGTACACCCAGTTGGACGCATACCCCCTTCCCTGCATATCTGATATGGTCAATCAGATTGCACAATACCGGGTATTCTCTACCATCGACCTCAAGTCGGCCTACCACCAACTCCCTTTCCACCCCGAGGACCGCCAGTATACCGCCTTCGAGGCGAATGGCTGCCTCTACCACTTCCTTAGGGTCCCCTTCGGCGTCACCAACGGGGTTTCGGTCTTCCAAAGGGAGATGGACCGGATGGTTGACCAGAACAGGCTGCAAGCCACGTTCCCCTATCTAGATAACGTCACCATCTGCGGCCGCGACCGGCAAGACCATGACGTTAATCTGGAAAGATTCCTCCGTACGGCCCAATGGCTGAACCTCACCTACAATAAGGAGAAATGTGTTTTTAACACCTCGCGCCTTGCCATCCTCGGCTGCGTAGTAGAGAACGGAGTCATCGGCCCTGATCCCGAAAGAATGCGCCCCCTCATGGAGCTACCCCTCCCCCACTGTCCAAAGGCGCTGAAGAGAACCCTGGGGCTCTTCGCCTACTATGCCCAATGGGTGCCGAATTATGCGGACAAAGCCAGACTCCTCATGAAGTCCACCTCCTTCCCCCTTACGGAAGAAGCGTGCGCGGCCTTCTCCCTCATCAAGGGAGACATTGCTAAGGCCACTACGCACGCGGTGGATGAGTCCATCCCCTTCCAAGTGGAGAGCGATGCATCCGACTTCGCCCTAGCCGCTACCCTCAACAAGGAGGGGAGACCGGTGGCCGCCTTCTCAAGGACCCTACAGGGCCCTGAGATCCGACACTCTTCGGTCGAGAAGGAGGCCCAGGCGATTGTGGAGGCGGTACGCCACTGGAGGCATTACCTCGCAGGCAAGCGATTTACCCTCCTCACCGACCAGCGTTCGGTCGCTTTTATGTTTAATAACAAGCTGAGGGGTAAAATCAAGAACGACAAGATCTTGAGGTGGAGAATCGAGCTATCCACCTACGATTATGATATCTTGTACCGGCCTGGTAAGCTGAACGAACCCCCTGACGCTCTATCGCGAATTACATGCGCCAACGCGCAAACTGATAGACTTCAGACCCTCCACAACGACCTCTGCCACCCTGGGGTCACCAGACTTTACCACTTCATTAAGGCCCGCAACCTGCCCTACTCCATCGAGGAGGTCAGGACCATGACCAGGAACTGCCAGACCTGTGCCGAGTGCAAACCGCACTTCTTTAGGCCGGACAGAGCAAGCCTGATCAAGGCCACCCGCCCCTTCGAGCGCTTGAGCATCGATTTTAAGGGGCCCCTCCCGTCCTCTGACCGTAATGTGTACTTCCTCAACATTGTTGATGAGTACTCCCGTTTCCCCTTTGCCTTCCCCTGCCCAGACATGACCAGTACCACGGTCATTAAATGCCTGAACGACCTCTTCGCCTTGTTCGGGTTCCCAAACTATATACATAGTGACCGGGGCTCCTCCTTCATGAGCGAGGAACTCCGCCAGTTCCTACTAGCGAGAGGTATTGCTGCAAGCAGGACCACCAGCTACAATCCCCGAGGGAACGGCCAGGTGGAAAGAGAGAACGCGACGGTATGGAAGGCCGTCCTCTTAGCCTTAAAGTCTAAGGGCCTCCCAACCTCTCGCTGGCAGGAGGTCCTCCCGGCGGCGCTGCATTCCACCCGGTCACTACTTTGCACTGCCATCAACGCCACCCCCCATGAACGAATGTTTGTTTTCCCCAGGAAGTCGACTACAGGAACCACGCTACCAACCTGGCTGACCTCTCCGGGGCCTGTCTTGCTGCGAAAGCACGTGAGGGCCCATAAAACGGACCCCTTGGTCGAGAGGGTGAACCTCCTGCACGCCAACCCCCAGTACGCCTACGTGGCATACCCAGACGGGCGGGAGGATACAGTCTCCTTACGAGACCTCGCACCCTCGGGCACTCCGGAGACACCACCTTTACCCCCCCCACCACCCCCCCAATTCTAGCCCAGGTAGACGGTACGCCGGAACCCCAAGAGCCTTCGCCTACCTCGCAGACGCCAGCATTAACACCGGATACCGCAACACCGCCGCTGCGACGATCAGAAAGGCTTACGAGGCCTCCGGACAGACTGACATACCAGAACTGGTAGTACACTTCACCCCGCCGGACTCCAATCTAAACAAGGGGTGAATGTGGTAAACCACTTTTATCGTTCACTATCGTTACACTATAGTTATCACTGTTAGATCGTTTCCCTATAGTTATCACTGTTCACATTGTTATCATTGTACGAGGTCGCCTCTTGTCACACTGTTATACCTGGGCTGACCACTGCTGACTCCGCCCATGGCTCCACCTACCAGCCCAGGTATAAAGGTGGTCGACTGGCTGGTATTCCTCCTTGTTGGATCCGATCACCCACGAGGGTGGGCTCTGTTATTTAGCCAATAAAAACCTATAGTTACTTTCTTAACTCGTCGCTTTTCATTGGATGAATTGATAGGTATATCAGGACCTTTAGCATTTGCTGTGCCCAGTTCGTTCATTTGTTTCTTGATACTGAAATGCGGGGGAACTCTGCACTAAATCTCACACCTACTGTACATTCTGGAACTTTTGTCACCTTTAGTGCTTCCTCCAAGTTGTGCTCAAAATGGAGGAGCACTGATTCATCGGCTGAGGGAGGGCGGTAATCAGCAGGAGGTTTCCTTGCCCATGTTTGACCTGAAGGCATGAGATTTCCTTGGCTCTGGAGTCAATGTTAATGGCACGAAGGACACTTGCATCTGAGGGTACATCACTGCGCCCCACCACTGGTGGGTCTGTCCTGTCCGATGACTGCTGATGGAGGTACCTGGGACTTTGCCTAATAACTATGATTTTAAATGTATCACTACGTCACACAGTTGCTTGACTAATGTGTGGTCCACTTCTCCCTACTTTGGCACCAGTCCCCAGGAGTTAATGAGGAGGGCTTTGCAGGGTTGACTGGGCTGGGTGTTCCTTTGTGGTGTCCGAATCCAATGCCGAAGCTGAGCGGTCCGCCCAGTTTTATTCTTCTGTATCCTTCTTTCGAGAGGCTTTCTAGGCCATTTCAGAGGCCATCACATTGGTGAAGGACTGGAGTCACGTATAGACCAGGTATAAAGGGCATTGGGTTTTACAACAATCTTTACTAATCAGCTTTTTGTTTTGAAATGTTTCAAATTTGAATTCAAATTCATGAAACGTCCACGATGATATTTGGACCGTTATCTCAGGATTACTTGTCCAGTAACATAACCAACAGGCTATCGTTCTCCACACCTCGCCATCTCTCTGTCCATTGTCTGATTGCACCTCTGAAGTGCCTTTCGACGCTTTCTTTTCTGCATTAAAGGTGTTATATAAATGTAATCTTTGATGATGAAAGTCCTGACTACACCAACCCCATTGCTGGATATCTGTTCCCGGTTACCGAGGTTTCATACCGGCAGCGGATGTGTAAAATAACGGGTGTCGGACATTTCAATTACCCGGGGGGGAAAGCGATTAGATTTTTCATTACTTTTATTGGTCGATTCTCCAGCCCTACACCAACAGTGATTGTTTCGATTAGTCAGTGTAATTTCTCAGGCAGTTTTCTAGCTGTTTCTCACTTCAGATTCGTTCCTTCCCTGCCACTACAGTTCTGACTCGCTTTTTTATTTCTCGGGAAATCGCAAAGTGCAGCAGCAGGAAAAACTGAGAGAAATTCTATCAGTCAGTAATCTGATGTCATGTTGGACACTGAGGGACAGAGACAAATAATCACGTTAAAACTGCTGCAGATTCTCAGTGATTCCTCACTCTCCGAGAACTATAATTCATTAAATTTCTTTGCCATTAACGACTGAATCAAGATGTTTACAGAATATTCAGCCAATGTTCAGAATGGATCAGAACCCGACACAGTGACTGCTTCCTGTGCTCAACAACTGGGAGATCCCATCACTGAGCAGATCCTTTCCTTCCCATTCTCGGTGTTTATATTTCACTCAGCTCCTCAATTCATTCATTATTATTCTTTACAGAAAGTCACTGAGCTCGCAGAGAAGGGAAACCGGGCGGACAGTTCCAAACTTCTCCTAACTCTGGTGATGGAGAAAGGCTCTCGGGCCCGAAGGGTGATGTGGGAATCCTTTGTGAAAATGCGCCATGGGGTACCAAAGCTGGACAAAATACTGAAAGAAATACAGGAACTTGGTACGGTAAAATCACGCTGAATTCAATTTCACATTCAAACAGGATTTCACTA
The DNA here is from genome assembly GCF_052327205.1 of Somniosus microcephalus. Taxonomy (NCBI): domain Eukaryota; kingdom Metazoa; phylum Chordata; class Chondrichthyes; order Squaliformes; family Somniosidae; genus Somniosus; species Somniosus microcephalus. The sequence goes on along the minus strand of NW_028225555.1, from coordinate 88,050 downwards.
TAATATTACACAGATCTGATTTCATGAACACTAATTGATTTAAACAGGTTCTGAACCATTTGATTACATGAACATCGCACGAGGTTTATCCGAAGTACCCAGTCACCTGAGAGGTAAGTGATGAAATGGAGATTTCAAACCGTTTATCTCACGATAGAATCCAAATATTTGACTGGGGCTGATTTGTTTAAATGTTGTCAGAATCTGTGAATGAGAAGGTCCAAGGCTCAGGGAATAGGATTGAACATTATTTGGATTCGTGATTAATCCACAAAAGTTCTGCATAGATTCAATTTACAAATAAAGCCGATTTTTGAATTATTGGTAAATTTGCTGGTCTTGTATGCTCCAGTTAATCCAACTGCACATTGCCTACACCTGGCAGGATCCTGATTCACTGTGAAACCCCATACACACCTGGCAGGATCCTGATACACTGTGAAACCCCATAAACACCTGGCAGGATCCCGATACACTGTGAAACCCCATACACACCTGGCAGGATCCTGATACACTGTGAAACCCCATACACACCTGGCAGGATCCTGATACACTGTGAAACCCCATACACACCTGGCAGGATCCTGATACACTGTGAAACCCCAGACACACCTGGCAGGATCCTGATACACTGAAACCCCATACACACCTGGCAGGATCCTGATACAGTGTGAAACCCCATACACACCTGGCAGGACCCTGATACACTGTGAAACCCCATGCACACCTGGCAGGATCCTGATACACTGTGAATCCCCATACACACTTGGCAGGATCCTGATACACTGTGAAACCCCATACACACCTGGCAGGATCCTGATGCACTGTGAAACCCCATACACACCTGGCAGGATCCTGATACACTGTGAAACCCCATACACACCGGGCAGGATCCTGATACACTGTGAAACCCCATACACACCTGGAAGGATCCTGATACACTGTGAAACCCCATACACACCTGGCAGGATCCTGATACACTGAAACCACATACACACCTGGCAGGAGCCTGATACACTGAAACCCCATGCACACCAGGCAGGATCCTGATACACTGTGTAACCCCATACACACCTGGCAGGATCCTGATACACTGAAACCCCATGCACACTTGGCAGGATCCTGATACACTGTGAAACCCCATACACACCTGGCCAGATCATTATACCGTGTGAAACCCCATACACACCTGGCAGGATCCTGATACACTGTGAAACCCCATACACACCTGGCAGGATCCTGATACACGGTGAAACCCCATACACACCTGGCAGGATCCCGATACACTGTGAAACCCCATACACACCTGGCAGGATCCTGATACACTGTGAAACCCCATACACACCTGGCAGGATCCTGATACACTGTGAAACCCCATACACACCTGGCAGGATCCTGATACACTGTGAAACCCCATACACACCTGGCAGGATCCTGATACACTGTGAAACCCCATACACACCTGGCAGGATCCTGATACACTGTGAAACCCCATACACACCTGGCAGGATCCTGATACACTGTGAAACCCCATACACACCTGGCAGGATCCTGATACACTGCGAAACCCCATACACACCTGGCAGGATCCCGATACACTGCGAAACCCCATACACACCTGGCAGGATCCCGATACACTGTGAAACCCCATACACACCTGGCAGGATCCTGATACACTGCGAATCCCCATACACACCTGGCAGGATCCTGATACACTGCGAAACCCCATACACACCTGGCAGGATCCTGATACACTGCGAAACCCCATACACACCAGGCAGGATCCTGATACACTGTGAAACCCCATACACACCAGGCAGGATCCTGATACACTGTGAAACCCCATACACACCTGGCAGGATCCTGATACACTGTGAAACCCCATACACACCTGGCAGGATCCTGATACACTGTGAAACCCCATACACACCTGGCAGGATCCTGATACACTGCGAAACCCCATACACACCTGGCAGGATCCTGATACACTGTGAAACCCCATACACACCTGGCAGGATCCTGATACACTGTGAAACCCCACACACACCTGGCAGGATCCTGATACACTGTGAAACCCCATACACACCTGGCAGGATCCTGATACACTGTGAAACCCCACACACACCTGGCAGGATCCTGATACACGGTGAAACCCCATACACACCTGGCAGGATCCCGATACACTGAAACCCCATACACACCTGGCAGGATCCCGATACACTGTGAAACCCCATACACACCTGGCAGGATCCTGATACACTCTGAAACCCCATACACACCTGGCAGGATCCCGATACACTGTGAAACCCCATACACACCTGGCAGGATCCTGATACACTGTGAAACCCCATACACACCTGGCAGGATCCTGATACACTGTGAAACCCCATACACACCTGGCAGGATCCTGATACACTGTGAAACCCCATACACACCTGGCAGGATCCTGATACACTGTGAAACCCCATACACACCTGGCAGGATCCTGATACACTGTGAAACCCCATACACACCTGGCAGGATCCTGATACACTGTGAAACCCCACACACACCAGGCCAGACCATTATACCGTGTGAAACGAGTGCCTGATGTGGATGTTATCTCTGCCCCTGGGCAGCTATTCAGCACAAACTGTGGTCAGTGGTGGAGAATTGGGAAAAGGTGAAGCATTACCATTGTACATCACCTCATGAACATCCGATAGTGTTCGCTCTAATCTGAGAAGATGTTCAGAGTTTCACAATCAAACATTAACTGAGGAGGAACATCAGCAATAGGCCATGTTCTGGGTGATTTGAAATTGACTGTGCCGATTACCTCTGGCAGTAAAACAGACAAACTAGGCACAGAGAATCTTGTTGTACTGAAAGAACCGTCATTTCATTCAGGGGGATTTTGAATCCCAATTTAATTATTATCACAAACATATTTATAATTTTCAAAACTACATTATCGGCAACTCGTATCCAAATGAAACGATGGAGTTTAATAATAGTAACTGTTGAAATGAAGTCTCTCTTCCCTAACGTAATACGGAGTGAAGTGGGCCGTAGTTCTAGTTCTGATTCTGATCGGTTATCTGATGAGACTGTTATCTAAAAATAATATAAATGTAAAATTACTGAAAGCTGATCGCATTTTCTGAAACACAACAGGAGGATGTTTAGGGGAACACAAGGCTACTTTGGTCCAAACCAGTCTGTCCCTGTTCGAGGTGAACTCACCTTCCTCTCTTCAGTTTATCCACAGAAACACAACCAATTGTCTCTTGTCCCCAATCACACTGCCCCTTAGTGTCCTCCCTGGTAACTGGTCTCCCACTCTACTACCCTTCAGTGAAAAATATTACCCTGATTTCACACAGAAACACAACCAATTGTCTCTTGTCCCCAATCACACTGCCCCTTAGTGTCCTCCCTGGTAACTGGTCTCCCGCTCTACTACCCTTCAGTGAAAAATATTACCCTGATTTCACACACAAACACAACCAATTGTCTCTTGTCCCCAATCACACTGCCCCTTAGTGTCCTCCCTGGTAACTGGTCTCCCACTCTACTACCCTTCAGTGAGAAATATTACCCTGATTTCACACAGAAACACAACCAATTGTCTCTTGTCCCCAATCACACTGCCCCTTAGTGTCCTCCCTGGTAACTGGTCTCCCACTCTACTACCCTTCAGTGAGAAATATTACCCTGATTTCACACAGAAACACAACCAATTGTCTCTTGTCCCCAATCACACTGCCCCTTAGTGTCCTCCCTGGTAACTGGTCTCCCACTCTACTACCCTTCAGTGAGAAATATTACCCTGATTTCACACAGAAATACAACCAATTGTCTCTTGTCCCCAATCACACTGCCCCTTAGTGTCCTCCCTGGTAACTGGTCTCCCACTCTACTACCCTTCAGTGAGAAATATTACCCTGATTTCACACAGAAACACAACCAATTGTCTCTTGTCCCCAATCACACTGCCTCTTAGTGTCCTCCCTGGTAACTGGTCTCCCACTCTACTACCCTTCAGTGAGAAATATTACCCTGATTTCACACAGAAATACAACCAATTGTCTCTTGTCCCCAATCACACTGCCCCTTAGTGTCCTCCCTGGTAACTGGTCTCCCACTCTACTACCCTTCAGTGAGAAATATTACCCTGATTTCACACAGAAACACAACCAATTGTCTCTTGTCCCCAATCACACTGCCCCTTAGTGTCCTCCCTGGTAACTGGTCTCCCACTCTACTACCCTTCAGTGAAAAATATTACCCTGATTTCACACAGAAACACAACCAATTGTCTCTTGTCCCCAATCACACTGCCCCTTAGTGTCCTCCCTGGTAACTGGTCTCCCACTCTACTACCCTTCAGTGAAAAATATTACCCTGATTTCACACAGAAACACAACCAATTGTCTCTTGTCCCCAATCACACTGCCCCTTAGTGTCCTCCCTGGTAACTGGTCTCCCACTCTACTACCCTTCAGTGAGAAATATTACCCTGATTTCACACAGAAACACAACCAATTGTCTCTTGTCCCCAATCACACTGCCCCTTAGTGTCCTCCCTGGTAACTGGTCTCCCACTCTACTACCCTTCAGTGAGAAATATTACCCTGATTTCACACAGAAATACAACCAATTGTCTCTTGTCCCCAATCACACTGCCCCTTAGTGTCCTCCCTGGTAACTGGTCTCCCACTCTACTACCCTTCAGTGAAAAATATTACCCTGATTTCACACACAAACACAACCAATTGTCTCTTGTCCCCAATCACACTGCCCCTTAGTGTCCTCCCTGGTAACTGGTCTCCCACTCTACTACCCTTCAGTGAGAAATATTACCCTGATTTCACACAGAAACACAACCAATTGTCTCTTGTCCCCAATCACACTGCCCCTTAGTGTCCTCCCTGGTAACTGGTCTCCCACTCTACTACCCTTCAGTGAAAAATATTACCCTGATTTCACACAGAAACACAACCAATTGTCTCTTGTCCCCAATCACACTGCCCCTTAGTGTCCTCCCTGGTAACTGGTCTCCCACTCTACTATCCTTCAGTGAGAAATATTACCCTGATTTCACACAGAAACACAACCAATTGTCTCTTGTCCCCAATCACACTGCCCCTTAGTGTCCTCCCTGGTAACTGGTCTCCCACTCTACTACCCTTCAGTGAAAAATATTACCCTGATTTCACACACAAACACAACCAATTGTCTCTTGTCCCCAATCACACTGCCCCTTAGTGTCCTCCGTGGTAACTGGTCTCCCACTCTACTACCCTTCAGTGAAAAATATTACCCTGATTTCACACAGAAACACAACCAATTGTCTCTTGTCCCCAATCACACTGCCCCTTAGTGTCCTCCCTGGTAACTGGTCTCCCACTCTACTACCCTTCAGTGAAAAATATTACCCTGATTTAGAAACCCTGATGCGAGAAGCATCAGGAACAAGGTAGATGAATTAGCTGTGGAAATAGAGGTTAATAATTATGACCTAATTGGGATTACGGAAACATGGTTGCAGGGTGAGCAGGGCTGGGAGCTTAACATACAGGGGTATTCAGTATTTAGGAAGGATCGACAAAAAAGAAAGGGAGGAGGGGTAGCATTGCTAGTAAAAGAGGGGATAAATGCAATTGAAAGGAAGGATATTAACTCAGTTAATACAGAATCTATATGGGTGGAGCTAAGAAATAGCGAGGGGCGAAAAACATTAATAGGAGTGGTATATAGGCCTCCAAATAGTAAAATAGAGGTTAGGGAGGGCATCACGAGGGAAATTAGAGAAGCGTGCAATAAGAGCACAGCTGTCATCATAGGTGACTTTAACTTACATATAGATTGGACTAGCCTAATCAGTAAAAATAATGAGGAGGAGGAATTCCTTGAGTGTTTGAGGGATGGTTATCTGGATCAATATGTCGAGGAACCAACTCGGGAACAGGCTATATTGGACTGGGTACTGTGCAATGAGAAGGGACTAATCAGTAATCTTGTTGTACGGGGACCCTTGGGTCAGAGCGATCATAACATGATCGATTTCTCACTCGAAATGGAGAGCGAAGAAATTGACTCAGAGACTAAGGTCCTGAATTTAAACAAGGGGAATTATGATGCCATGAGACGGGAACTGAGTAGGTCTGATTGGACAACGTTCCTGGGAGGACTGGAGGTAGATAAACAATGGCAAACATTTAAAGATAGAATGACAAAATTGCAAAAATTGTTTATACCAATCTGGCATAAAAGGAAATCTAAAAAGGTGACTCAACCGTGGATAACAGGGGAAATTAGAGACAGCATAAAATCCAAAGATAGGGCGTATAAAATAGCCAAAAAAAGCGCCAGAGCGGAAGATTGGGAACAGTTTAAGATAGAGCAAAGGAGGGCAAAGGGCATAATCAAGAGGGGCAAAATAGCTTACGAAAACAAGCTGGCGGAAAATATAAAAACTAACTCCAAAAGCTTTTATAAGTATATCAAAAGGAAAAGACTGGTGAAAACCAAAGTTGGTCCATTGCAGTCAGATACGGGGGAATATATAATGGGAAATAAGGAAATGGCAGATCAACTAAATGCATACTTTGGGTCAGTCTTTACGAAGGAAGACACAAAAAACCTCCCTGGGATATCGGGAAAAATAGGGACATTGGCAAAGGAGGAACTGACGCAAATCAATATCTCTAAGGATATGGTGTTAAGGAAGCTAAAGGGATTGAAGGTGGACAAATCCCCAGGGCCTGATAACATGCATCCTAGGGTACTGAAGGAGGTGGCCCTAGAGATAGCGGATGCACTAAGGATGATTTTTCAGAATTCATTAGACTCGGGAACAGTGCCGATGGATTGGAGGGTAGCTAACGTTACCCCACTATTCAAAAAGGGGGGTAGGGAAAAAGCAGGTAATTACAGACCTGTAAGCCTTACATCAGTTGTGGGCAAAATGCTGGAGTCCATCATTAAGGATGAAATAGCGGAGCACTTAGCAAATGGGGACAGGATAGGACAGAGTCAACATGGATTTACAAAGGGTAAATCGTGCTTGACTAATCTATTGGAATTTTTTGAGGGAGTAACTGGTAGAATAGATGGGGGAGAGCCAGTAGATGTGGTGTACCTGGACTTCCAAAAGGCCTTCGATAAGGTCCCACATAAAAGATTAGCATGGAAAATTGAGGCTCATGGGATAAAGGGGAAAGTTTTGGCGTGGATAGGGAACTGGCTGTCAGATAGAAAACAGAGAGTTGGAATAAACGGCTCATTTTCTGAATGGCAGGCAGTAACAAGTGGGGTACCACAGGGATCTGTCCTGGGCCCCCAGCTGTTCACAATTTACATTAATGACCTGGATCAGGGAGTCGGATGCAGCATTTCCAAATTTGCAGACGACACTAAACTAGGAGGGGGGGTGGGCTCAGAGGAAGAGACCAGGAAGCTCCAGAGCGATTTGGACAGACTGGGCGATTGGGCGGATAAATGGCAGATGCACTATAATGTGGACAAGTGCGAAGTTATCCACCTTGGGTGCAGGAACGGGAGGGCAAATTATTATTTAAATGGCAATAGATTGGGAGAGGGGGAAGTACAGAGAGACCTGGGTGTTCTTGTACACCAGTCACTGAAGGCGAGCATGCAGGTGCAACAGGCGGTCAAGAAGGCAAACGGTATGCTGGCCTTCATAGCAAAAGGGTTAGAATACAGGAACAGGGATACCTTGCTGCAGCTGTACAGGGCACTGGTGAGACCACACCTCGAGTACTGTGTACAGTTTTGGTCGCCTCATCTGAGGAAGGATGTTCTTGCCATGGAGGGGGTGCAGCGGCGATTCACCAGGCTGATACCAGGAATGGCGGGAATGACCTATGAGGAGAGACTATGTAGTTTAGGGATGTACACACTGGAGTTTAGAAGATTGAGAGGGGACCTCATAGAAGTGTATAAAATTCTGACAGGTCTAGACAGACTGGATGCAGAAGGAATGTTTCCCTTGGCGGGTGAGAACAGAACTAGAGGACATAATTTAAGGATAAGGGCTAAACCATTTAGGACAGAGATGAGGGGGAATTTCTTCACTCAGAGAGTGGTGAACCTGTGGAACTCATTGCCACAGAGGGCAGTGTACGCCAGCTCATTAAATATATTTAAGAGGGAATTAGATATATTTCTACGGGCAAAAGGGGTTAAGGGTTACGGAGAGAAGGCGGGGACGGGATACTGAATTAAAGGATCAGCCATGATCTCATCGAATGGCGGAGCAGGCACGAAGGGCCGAATGGCCTACTCCTGCTCCTATCTTCTATGTATCTATGTATCTATGTCCCCAATCACACTGCCCCTTAGTGTCCTCCCTGGTAACTGGTCTCCCACTCTACTACCCTTCAGTGAAAAATATTACCCTGATTTCACACACAAACACAACCAATTGTCTCTTGTCCCCAATCACACTGCCCCTTAGTGTCCTCCCTGGTAACTGGTCTCCCACTCTACTACCCTTCAGTGAAAAATATTACCCTGATTTCACACAGAAACACAACCAATTGTCTCTTGTCCCCAATCACACTGCCTCTTAGTGTCCTCCCTGGTAACTGGTCTCCCACTCTACTACCCTTCAGTGAAAAATATTACCCTGATTTCACACAGAAATACAACCAATTGTCTCTTGTCCCCAATCACACTGCCCCTTAGTGTCCTCCCTGGTAACTGGTCTCCCACTCTACTACCCTTCAGTGAAAAATATTACCCTGATTTCACACAGAAACACAACCAATTGTCTCTTGTCCCCAATCACACTGCCCCTTAGTGTCCTCCCTGGTAACTGGTCTCCCACTCTACTACCCTTCAGTGAAAAATATTACCCTGATTTCACACAGAAACACAACCAATTGTCTCTTGTCCCCAATCACACTGCCCCTTAGTGTCCTCCCTGGTAACTGGTCTCCCACTCTACTACCCTTCAGTGAAAAATATTACCCTGATTTCCCTTCTTACTCCTGGCGAGTTACTCAGTTTTCCCTTAATTAATTGTGTTCTTTATGAATCTCATTCCGGCATTAAGTTTGTGACTTTGATTAGAAATTCTGATCAATTCCTGACACACAGTCATCTTATTTCCCTTTGCACTTTCACCATTTCAATAATAATATTCCATTGATTAGAAGGGCACACAATACCTGCCCAGGGTCTGATAGACAAACGGTGGAACTTCTCTCCATTCACAGTCTGTCCCTCTCCCAGTGTACACACCAACCCAGATAACCTGCCCATGGTCTGATACAGTAACAGTGCAAGTTCTGTCCATTCACAGTCTGTCCCTCTCCCAGTGTACACACTAACCCAGATAACCTGCCCATGGTCTGATACAGTAACAGTGCAAGTTCTGTCCATTCACAGTCTGTCCCTCTCCCAGTGTACACACTAACCCAGATAACCTGCCCACGGTCTGATACAGTAACAGTGCAAGTTCTGTCCATTCACAGTCTGTCCCTCTCCCAGTGTACACACTAACCCAGATAACCTGCCCACGGTCTGATACAGTAACAGTGCAAGTTCAGTCCATTCACAGTCTGTCCCTCTCCCAGTGTACACACTAACCCGGATAACCTGCCCACGGTCTGATACAGTAACAGTGCAAGTTCTGTCCATTCACAGTCTGTCCCTCTCCCAGTGTACACACTAACCCGGATAACCTGCCGACGGTCTGATACAGTGACAGTGCAAGTTCTGTCCATTCACAGTCTGCCCCTCCCCCAGTGTACACACTAACCCAGATAACCTGCCCACGGTCTGATACAGTAACAGTGCAAGTTCTGTCCATTCACAGTCTGTCCCTCTCCCAGTGTGCACACTAACCCAGATAACCTGCCCACGGTCTGATACAGTAACAGTGCAAGTTCTGTCCATTCACAGTCTGTCCCTCTCCCAGTGTACACACTAACCCAGATAACCTGCCCACGGTCTGATACAGTAACACTGCAAGTTCTGTCCATTCAAAGTCTGTCCCTCTCCCAGTGTACACACTAACCCAGATAACCTGCCCACGGTCTGATACAGTAACAGTGCAAGTTCTGTCCATTCACAGTCTGCCCCTCCCCCAGTGTACACACTAATCCAGATAACCTGCCCACGGTCTGATACAGTAACAGTGCAAGTTCTGTCCATTCACAGTCTGTCCCTCTCCCAGTGCACACACTAACCCAGATAACCTGCCCACGGTCTGATACAGTAACAGTGCAAGTTCTGTCCATTCACAGTCTGTCCCTCTCCCAGTGTACACACTAACCCAGATAACCTGCCCACGGTCTGATACAGTAACAGTGCAAGTTCTGTCCATTCACAGTCTGTCCCTCTCCCAGTGTACACACTAACCCAGATAACCTGCCCACGGTCTGATACAGTAACAGTGCAAGTTCTGTCCATTCACAGTCTGTCCCTCTCCCAGTGTACACACTAACCCAGATAACCTGCCCACGGTCTGATACAGTAACAGTGCAAGTTCTGTCCATTCACAGTCTGTCCCTCTCCCAGTGTACACAATAACCCAGATAACCTGCCCACGGTCTGATACAGTAACAGTGCAAGTTCTGTCCATTCACAGTCTGTCCCTCTCCCAGTGTACACACTAACCCAGATAACCTGCCCACGGTCTGATACAGTAACAGTGCAAGTTCTGTCCATTCACAGTCTGTCCCTCTCCCAGTGTACACACCAACCCAGATAACCTGCCCACGGTATGATACAGTAACAGTGCAAGTTCTGTCCATTCACAGTCTGTCCCTCTCCTAGTGTACACACTAACCCAGATAACCTGCCCACGGTCTGATACAGTAACAGTGCAAGTTCTGTCCATTCACAGTCTGTCCCTCTCCCAGTGTACACACTAACCCAGATAACCTGCCCACGGTCTGATACAGTAACAGTGCAAGTTCTGTCCATTCACAGTCTGTCCCTCTCCCAGTGTACACACTAACACAGATAACCTGCCCACGGTCTGATACAGTAACAGTGCAAGTTCTGTCCATTCACAGTCTGTCCCTCTCCCAGTGTACACACTACCCCAGATAACCTGCCCACGGTCTGATACAGTAACAGTGCAAGTTCTGTCCATTCACAGTCTGTCCCTCTCCCAGTGTACACACTAACCCAGATAACCTGCCCACGGTCTGATACAGTAACAGTGCACGTTCTGTCCATTCACAGTCTGTTCCTCTCCCAGTGTACACACTAACCCAGATAACCTGCCCATGGTCTGATACAGTAACAGTGCAAGTTCTGTCCATTCACAGTCTGTCCCTCTCCCAGTGTACACACTAACCCAGATAACCTGCCCACGGTCTGATACAGTAACAGTGCAAGTTCTGTCCATTCACAGTCTGTCCCTCTCCCAGTGTACACACTAACCCAGATAACCTGCCCACGGTCTGATACAGTAACAGTGCAAGTTCTGTCCATTCACAGTCTGTCCCTCTCCCAGTGTACACACTAACCCAGATAACCAGCCCACGGTCTGATACAGTAACAGTGCAAGTTCTGTCCATTCACAGTCTGTCCCTCTCCCAGTGTACACACTAACCCAGATAACCAGCCCACGGTCTGATACAGTAACAGTGCAAGTTCTGTCCATTCACAGTCTGTCCCTCTCCCAGTGTACACACTAACCCAGATAACCTGCCTGCGGTCTGATACAGTAACAGTGCAAGTTCTGTCCATTCACAGTCTGTCCCTCTCCCAGTGTACACACTAACCCAGATAACCAGCCCACGGTCTGATACAGTAACAGTGCAAGTTCTGTCCATTCACAGTCTGTCCCTCTCCCAGTGTACACACTAACCCAGATAACCTGCCCACGGTCTGATACAGTAACAGTGCAAGTTCTGTCCATTCACAGTCTGTCCTTCTCCCAGTGTACACACTAACCCAGATAACCTGCCCACGGTCTGATACAGTAACAGTGCAAGTTCTGTCCATTCACAGTCTGTCCCTCTCCCAGTGTACACACTAACCCAGATAACCTGCCCACGGTCTGATACAGTAACAGTGCAAGTTCTGTCCATTCACAGTCTGTCCCTCTCCCAGTGTGCACACTAACCCAGATAACCTGCCCACGGTCTGATACAGTAACAGTGCAAGTTCTGTCCATTGACAGTCTGTCCCTCTCCCAGTGTACACACTAACCCAGATAACCTGCCCACGGTCTGATACAGTAACAGTGCAAGTTCTGTCCATTCACAGTCTGTCCCTCTCCCAGTGTACACACTAACCCAGATAACCTGCCCACGGTCTGATACAGTAACAGTGCAAGTTCCGTCCATTCACAGTCTGTCCCTCTCCCAGTGTACACAATAACCCAGATAACCTGCCCACGGTCTGATACAGTAACAGTGCAAGATCTGTCCATTCACAGTCTGTCCCTCTCCCAGTGTACACACTAACCCCGATAACCTGCCCACGGTCTGATACAGTAACAGTGCAAGTTCTGTCCATTCACAGTCTGTCCCTCTCCCAGTGTACACACTAACCCAGATAACCTGCCCACGGTCTGATACAGTAACAGTGCAAGTTCTGTCCATTCACAGTCTGTCCCTCTCCCAGTGTACACACCAACCCAGATAACCTGCCCACGGTCTGATACAGTAACAGTGCAACGCCTGTCCATTCACAGTCTGTCCCTCTCCCAGTGTACACACTAACCCAGATAACCTGCCCACGGTCTGATACAGTAACAGTGCAACTTCTGTCCATTCACAGTCTGTCCCTCTCCCAGTGTACACACTACCCCAGATAACCTGCCCACGGTCTGATACAGTAACAGTGCAAGTTCTGTCCATTCACAGTCTGTCCCTCTCCCAGTGTACACACTAACCCAGATAACCTGCCCACCGTCTGATACAGTAACAGTGCAACTTCTGTCCATTCACAGTCTGTCCCTCTCACAGTGTACACACTAACCCAGATAACCTGCCCACGGTCTGATACAGTAACAGTGCAAGTTCTCTCCATTCACAGTCTGTCCCTCTCCCAGTGTACACACTGACCCAGATAACCTGCCCAGGGTCTGATACAGTAACAGTGCAAGTTCTGTCCATTCACAGTCTGTCCCTCTCCCAGTGTACACACTAACCCAGATAACGTGCCCCTGGTCTGACACAGTAACAGTGCAAGTACTGTCCATTCACAGTCTGTCCCTCTCCCAGTATACACACTAACCCAGATAACCTGCCCACGGTCTGATACAGTAACAGTGCAAGTTCTGTCCATTCACAGTCTGTCCCTCTCCCAGTGTACGCACTAACCCAGATAACCTGCCCACGGTCTGATACAGTAACAGTGCAAGTTCTGTCCATTCACAGTCTGTCCCTCTCCCAGTGTACACACTAACCCAGATAACCTGCCCATGGTCTGATACAGTAACAGTGCAAGTTCTGTCCATTCACAGTCTGTCCCTCTCCCAGTGTACACACTAACCCAGATAACCTGCCCACGGTCTGATACACTAACAGTGCAAGTTCTGTCCATTCACAGTCTGTCCCTCTCCCAGTGTACACACTAACCCAGATAACCTGCCCACGGTCTGATACAGTAACAGTGCAAGTTCTGTCCATTCACAGTCTGTCCCTCTCCCAGTGTACACACTAACCCAGATAACCTGCCCATGGTCTGATACAGTAACAGTGCAAGTTCTGTCCATTCACAGTCTGTCCCTCTCCCAGTGTACACTCTAACCCAGATAACCTGCCCCTGGTCTGATACAGTAACAGTGCAACTTCTGTCCATTCACAGTCTGTCCCTCTCCCAGTGTACACACTACCCCAGATAACCTGCCCACGGTCTGATACAGTAACAGTGCAAGTTCTGTCCATTCACAATCTGTCCCTCTCCCAGTGTACACACTAACCCAGATAACCTGCCACTGGTCTGATACAGTAACAGTGCAAGTTCTGTCCATTCACAGTCTGTCCCTCTCCCAGTGTACACACTAACACAGATAACCTGCCCACGGTCTGATACAGTAACACTGCAAGTTCTGTCCATTCACAGTCTGTCCCTCTCCCAGTGTACACACTACCCCAGATAACCTGCCCACGGTCTGATACAGTAACAGTGCAAGTTCTGTCCATTCACAGTCTGTCCCTCTCCCAGTGTACACACTAACCCAGATAACCTGCCCACGGTCTGATACAGTGACAGTGCAAGTTCTGTCCATTCACAGTCTGTCCCTCTCCCAGTGTACACACTAACACACATAACCTGCCCACGGTCTGATACAGTAACAGTGCAAGTTCTGTCCATTCACAGTCTGTCCCTCTCCCAGTGTACACACTAACACAGATAACCTGCCCACGGTCTGATACAGTAACAGTGCAAGTTCTGTCCATTCACAGTCTGTCCCTCTCCCAGTGTACACACTAACCCAGATAACCTGCCCACAGTCTGATACAGTAACAGTGCAAGTTCTGTCCATTCACAGTCTGTCCCTCTCCCAGTGTACACACTAACACAGATAACCTGCCCACGGTCTGATACAGTAACAGTGCAAGTTCTGTCCATTCACAGTCTGTCCCTCTCCCAGTGTACACACTAACACAGATAACCTGCCCACGGTCTGATACAGTAACAGTGCAAGTTCTGTCCATTCACAGTCTGTCCCTCTCCCAGTGTACACACTAACCCAGGTAACCTGCCCATGGTCTGATACAGTAACAGTGCAAGTTCTGTCCATTCACAGTCTGTCCCTCTCCCAGTGTACACACTAACACAGATAACCTGCCCATGGTCTGATACAGTAACAGTGCAAGTTCTGTCCATTCACTGTCTGTCCCTCTCCCAGTGTACACACTAACCCAGATAACCTGCGACGGTCGAATACAGTAACAGTGCAAGTTCTGTCCATTCAGAGTCTATCCCTCTGCCAGTGTACACACTAACCCAGATAACCTGCCCACGGTCTGATACAGTAACAGTGCAAGTTCTGTCCATTCACAGTCTGTCCCTCTCCCAGTGTACACACTAACCCAGATAACCTGCCCACGGTCTGATACAGTAACAGTGCAAGTTCTGTCCATTCACAGTCTGTCCCTCTCCCAGTGTACACACTAACCCAGATAACCTGCCCACGGTCTGATACAGTAACAGTGCAAGTTCTGTCCATTCACAGTCTGTCCCTCTCCCAGTGTACACACTAACCCAGATAACCAGCCCACGGTCTGATACAGTAAGAGTGCAAGTTCTGTCCATTCACAGTCTGTCCCTCTCCCAGTGTACACACTAACGCAGATAACCAGCCCACGGTCTGATACAGTAACAGTGCAAGTTCTGTCCATTCACAGTCTGTCCCTCTCCCAGTGTACACACTAACCCAGATAACCTGCCCGCGGTCTGATACAGTAACAGTGCAAGTTCTGTCCATTCACAGTCTGTCCCTCTCCCAGTGTACACACTAACCCAGATAACCAGCCCACGGTCTGATACAGTAACAGTGCAAGTTCTGTCCATTCACAGTCTGTCCCTCTCCCAGTGTACACACTAACCCAGATAACCAGCCCACGGTCTGATACAGTAACAGTGCAAGTTCTGTCCATTCACAGTCTGTCCTTCTCCCAGTGTACACACTAACCCAGATAACCTGCCCACGGTCTGATACAGTAACAGTGCAAGTTCTGTCCATTCACAGTCTGTCCCTCTCCCAGTGTACACACTAACCCAGATAACCTGCCCACGGTCTGATACAGTAACAGTGCAAGTTCTGTCCATTCACAGTCTGTCCCTCTCCCAGTGTGCACACTAACCCAGATAACCTGCCCACGGTCTGATACAGTAACAGTGCAAGTTCTGTCCATTGACAGTCTGTCCCTCTCCCAGTGTACACACTAACCCAGATAACCTGCCCACGGTCTGATACAGTAACAGTGCAAGTTCTGTCCATTCACAGTCTGTCCCTCTCCCAGTGTACACACTAACCCAGATAACCTGCCCACGGTCTGATACAGTAACAGTGCAAGTTCCGTCCATTCACAGTCTGTCCCTCTCCCAGTGTACACAATAACCCAGATAACCTGCCCACGGTCTGATACAGTAACAGTGCAAGTTCTGTCCATTCACAGTCTGTCCCTCTCCCAGTGTACACACTAACCCAGATAACCTGCCCACGGTCTGATACAGTAACAGTGCAAGTTCTGTCCATTCACAGTCTGTCCCTCTCCCAGTGTACACACTAACCCAGATAACCAGCCCACGGTCTGATACAGTAACAGTGCAAGTTCTGTCCATTCACAGTCTGTCCCTCTCCCAGTGTACACACTAACCCAGATAACCAGCCCACGGTCTGATACAGTAACAGTGCAAGTTCTGTCCATTCACAGTCTGTCCCTCTCCCAGTGTACACACTAACCCAGATAACCTGCCCGCGGTCTGATACAGTAACAGTGCAAGTTCTGTCCATTCACAGTCTGTCCCTCTCCCAGTGTACACACTAACCCAGATAACCAGCCCACGGTCTGATACAGTAACAGTGCAAGTTCTGTCCATTCACAGTCTGTCCCTCTCCCAGTGTACACACTAACCCAGATAACCTGCCCACGGTCTGATACAGTAACAGTGCAAGTTCTGTCCATTCACAGTCTGTCCTTCTCCCAGTGTACACACTAACCCAGATAACCTGCCCACGGTCTGATACAGTAACAGTGCAAGTTCTGTCCATTCACAGTCTGTCCCTCTCCCAGTGTACACACTAACCCAGATAACCTGCCCACGGTCTGATACAGTAACAGTGCAAGTTCTGTCCATTCACAGTCTGTCCCTCTCCCAGTGTGCACACTAACCCAGATAACCTGCCCACGGTCTGATACAGTAACAGTGCAAGTTCTGTCCATTGACAGTCTGTCCCTCTCCCAGTGTACACACTAACCCAGATAACCTGCCCACGGTCTGATACAGTAACAGTGCAAGTTCTGTCCATTCACAGTCTGTCCCTCTCCCAGTGTACACACTAACCCAGATAACCTGCCCACGGTCTGATACAGTAACAGTGCAAGTTCCGTCCATTCACAGTCTGTCCCTCTCCCAGTGTACACAATAACCCAGATAACCTGCCCACGGTCTGATACAGTAACAGTGCAAGATCTGTCCATTCACAGTCTGTCCCTCTCCCAGTGTACACACTAACCCCGATAACCTGCCCACGGTCTGATACAGTAACAGTGCAAGTTCTGTCCATTCACAGTCTGTCCCTCTCCCAGTGTACACACTAACCCAGATAACCTGCCCACGGTCTGATACAGTAACAGTGCAAGTTCTGTCCATTCACAGTCTGTCCCTCTCCCAGTGTACACACCAACCCAGATAACCTGCCCACGGTCTGATACAGTAACAGTGCAACGCCTGTCCATTCACAGTCTGTCCCTCTCCCAGTGTACACACTAACCCAGATAACCTGCCCACGGTCTGATACAGTAACAGTGCAACTTCTGTCCATTCACAGTCTGTCCCTCTCCCAGTGTACACACTACCCCAGATAACCTGCCCACGGTCTGATACAGTAACAGTGCAAGTTCTGTCCATTCACAGTCTGTCCCTCTCCCAGTGTACACACTAACCCAGATAACCTGCCCACCGTCTGATACAGTAACAGTGCAACTTCTGTCCATTCACAGTCTGTCCCTCTCCCAGTGTACACACTAACCCAGATAACCTGCCCACGGTCTGATACAGTAACAGTGCAAGTTCTCTCCATTCACAGTCTGTCCCTCTCCCAGTGTACACACTGACCCAGATAACCTGCCCAGGGTCTGATACAGTAACAGTGCAAGTTCTGTCCATTCACAGTCTGTCCCTCTCCCAGTGTACACACTAACCCAGATAACGTGCCCCTGGTCTGACACAGTAACAGTGCAAGTACTGTCCATTCACAGTCTGTCCCTCTCCCAGTATACACACTAACCCAGATAACCTGCCCATGGTCTGATACAGTAACAGTGCATGTTCTGTCCATTCACAGTCTGTCCCTCTCCCAGTGTACACACTAACCCAGATAACCTGCCCACGGTCTGATACAGTAACAGTGCAAATTCTGTCCATTCACAGTCTGTCCCTCTCCCAGTGTACGCACTAACCCAGATAACCTGCCCACGGTCTGATACAGTAACAGTGCAAGTTCTGTCCATTCACAGTCTGTCCCTCTCCCAGTGTACGCACTAACCCAGATAACCTGCCCACGGTCTGATACAGTAACAGTGCAAGTTCTGTCCATTCACAGTCTGTCCCTCTCCCAGTGTACACACTAACCCAGATAACCTGGCCATGGTCTGATACAGTAACAGTGCAAGTTCTGTCCATTCACAGTCTGTCCCTCTCCCAGTGTACACACTAACCCAGATAACCTGCCCACGGTCTGATACACTAACAGTGCAAGTTCTGTCCATTCACAGTCTGTCCCTCTCCCAGTGTACACACTAACCCAGATAACCTGCCCACGGTCTGATACAGTAACAGTGCAAGTTCTGTCCATTCACAGTCTGTCCCTCTCCCAGTGTACACACTAACCCAGATAACCTGCCCATGGTCTGATACAGTAACAGTGCAAGTTCTGTCCATTCACAGTCTGTCCCTCTCCCAGTGTACACTCTAACCCAGATAACCTGCCCCTGGTCTGATACAGTAACAGTGCAACTTCTGTCCATTCACAGTCTGTCCCTCTCCCAGTGTACACACTACCCCAGATAACCTGCCCACGGTCTGATACAGTAACAGTGCAAGTTCTGTCCATTCACAATCTGTCCCTCTCCCAGTGTACACACTAACCCAGATAACCTGCCACTGGTCTGATACAGTAACAGTGCAAGTTCTGTCCATTCACAGTCTGTCCCTCTCCCAGTGTACACACTAACACAGATAACCTGCCCACGGTCTGATACAGTAACACTGCAAGTTCTGTCCATTCACAGTCTGTCCCTCTCCCAGTGTACACACTACCCCAGATAACCTGCCCACGGTCTGATACAGTAACAGTGCAAGTTCTGTCCATTCACAGTCTGTCCCTCTCCCAGTGTACACACTAACCCAGATAACCTGCCCACGGTCTGATACAGTGACAGTGCAAGTTCTGTCCATTCACAGTCTGTCCCTCTCCCAGTGTACACACTAACACACATAACCTGCCCACGGTCTGATACAGTAACAGTGCAAGTTCTGTCCATTCACAGTCTGTCCCTCTCCCAGTGTACACACTAACACAGATAACCTGCCCACGGTCTGATACAGTAACAGTGCAAGTTCTGTCCATTCACAGTCTGTCCCTCTCCCAGTGTACACACTAACCCAGATAACCTGCCCACAGTCTGATACAGTAACAGTGCAAGTTCTGTCCATTCACAGTCTGTCCCTCTCCCAGTGTACACACTAACACAGATAACCTGCCCACGGTCTGATACAGTAACAGTGCAAGTTCTGTCCATTCACAGTCTGTCCCTCTCCCAGTGTACACACTAACACAGATAACCTGCCCACGGTCTGATACAGTAACAGTGCAAGTTCTGTCCATTCACAGTCTGTCCCTCTCCCAGTGTACACACTAACCCAGGTAACCTGCCCATGGTCTGATACAGTAACAGTGCAAGTTCTGTCCATTCACAGTCTGTCCCTCTCCCAGTGTACACACTAACACAGATAACCTGCCCATGGTCTGATACAGTAACAGTGCAAGTTCTGTCCATTCACTGTCTGTCCCTCTCCCAGTGTACACACTAACCCAGATAACCTGCGACGGTCGAATACAGTAACAGTGCAAGTTCTGTCCATTCAGAGTCTATCCCTCTGCCAGTGTACACACTAACCCAGATAACCTGCCCACGGTCTGATACAGTAACAGTGCAAGTTCTGTCCATTCACAGTCTGTCCCTCTCCCAGTGTACACACTAACCCAGATAACCTGCCCACGGTCTGATACAGTAACAGTGCAAGTTCTGTCCATTCACAGTCTGTCCCTCTCCCAGTGTACACACTAACCCAGATAATCTGCCCACGGTCTGATACAGTAACAGTGCAAGTTCTGTCCATTCACAGTCTGTCCCTCTCCCAGTGTACACAGTAACCCAGATAACCTGCCCACGGTCTGATACAGTAACAGTGCAAGTTCTGTCCATTCACAGTCTGTCCCTCTCCCAGTGTACACAGTAACCCAGATAACCTGCCCACGGTCTGATACAGTAACAGTGCAAGTTCTGTCCATTCACAGTCTGTCCCTCTCCCAGTGTGTACACTAACACAGATAACCTGCCCACGGTCTGATACAGTAACCGTGCAAGTTCTGTCCATTCACAGTCTGTCCCTCTCCCAGTGCACACACTAACCCAGATAACCTGCCCACGGTCTGATACAGTAACAGTGCAAGTTCTGTCCATTCACAGTCTGTCCCTCTCCCAGTGTACACACTAACCCAGATAACCAGCCCATGGTCTGATACAGTAACAGTGCAAGTTCTGTCCATTCACAGTCTGTCCCTCTCCCAGTGTACACACTAAC
The DNA here is from genome assembly GCF_052327205.1 of Somniosus microcephalus. NCBI lineage: Eukaryota > Metazoa > Chordata > Chondrichthyes > Squaliformes > Somniosidae > Somniosus > Somniosus microcephalus. The sequence continues at coordinate 67,530 of NW_028225555.1, read as the reverse complement.
CCAGATAACCAGCCCATGGTCTGATACAGTAACAGTGCAAGTTCTGTCCATTCACAGTCTGTCCCTCTCCCAGTGTACACACTAACCCAGATAACCTGCCCATGGTGTGATACAGAAACAGTGCAAGTTCTGTCCATTCACAGTCTGTCCCTCTCCCAGTGTACACACTAACCCAGATAACCTGCCCACGGTGTGATACAGAAACAGTGCAAGTTCTGTCCATTCACAGTCTGTCCCTCTCCCAGTGTACACACTAACCCAGATAATCTGCCCACGGTCTGATACAGTAACAGTGCAAGTTCTGTCCATTCACAGTCTGTCCCTCTCCCAGTGTACACAGTAACCCAGATAACCTGCCCACGGTCTGATACAGTAACAGTGCAAGTTCTGTCCATTCACAGTCTGTCCCTCTCCCAGTGTACACAGTAACCCAGATAACCTGCCCACGGTCTGATACAGTAACAGTGCAAGTTCTGTCCATTCACAGTCTGTCCCTCTCCCAGTGTGTACACTAACACAGATAACCTGCCCACGGTCTGATACAGTAACCGTGCAAGTTCTGTCCATTCACAGTCTGTCCCTCTCCCAGTGCACACACTAACCCAGATAACCTGCCCACGGTCTGATACAGTAACAGTGCAAGTTCTGTCCATTCACAGTCTGTCCCTCTCCCAGTGTACACACTAACCCAGATAACCAGCCCATGGTCTGATACAGTAACAGTGCAAGTTCTGTCCATTCACAGTCTGTCCCTCTCCCAGTGTACACACTAACCCAGATAACCAGCCCATGGTCTGATACAGTAACAGTGCAAGTTCTGTCCATTCACAGTCTGTCCCTCTCCCAGTGTACACACTAACCCAGATAACCTGCCCATGGTGTGATACAGAAACAGTGCAAGTTCTGTCCATTCACAGTCTGTCCCTCTCCCAGTGTACACACTAACCCAGATAACCTGCCCACGGTCTGATACAGTAACAGTGCAAGTTCTGTCCATTCACAGTCTGTCCCTCTCCCAGTGTACACACTAACCCAGATAACCTGCCCACGGTGTGATACAGAAACAGTGCAAGTTCTGTCCATTCACAGTCTGTCCCTCTCCCAGTGTACACACTAACCCAGATAACCTGCCCACGGTCTGATACAGTAACAGTGCAAGTTCTGTCCATTCACAGTCTGCCCCTCTCCCAGTGTACACACTAACCCAGATAACCTGCCCACGGTCTGATACAGTAACAGTGCAAGTTCTGTCCATTCACAGTCTGTCCCTCTCCCAGTGTGTACACTAACCCAGATAACCTGCCCACGGTCTGATACAGTAACAGTGCAAGTTCTGTCCATTCACAGTCTGTCCCTCTCCCACTGTACACACTAACCCAGATAACCTGCCCACGGTCTGATACAGTAACAGTGCAAGATCTGTCCATTCACAGTCTGTCCCTCTCCCAGTGTGTACACTAACCCAGATAACCTGCCCATGGTGTGATACAGTAACAGTGCAAGTTCTGTCCATTCACAGTCTGTCCCTCTCCCAGTGTACACACTAACCCAGATAACCTGCCCACGGTCTGATACAGTAACAGTGCAAGTTCTGTCCATTCACAGTCTGTCCCTCTCCCAGTGTACACACTAACCCAGATAACCTGCCCACGGTCTGATACAGTAACAGTGCAAGTTCTGTCCATTCACAGTCTGTCCCTCTCCCAGTGTACACACTAACCCAGATAACCTGCCCACGGTCTGATACAGTAACAGTGCAAGTTCTGTCCATTCACAGTCTGTCCCTCTCCCAGTGTACACACTAACCCAGATAACCTGCCCACGGTCTGATACAGTAACAGTGCAAGTTCTGTCCATTCACAGTCTGTCCCTCTCCCAGTGTACACACTAACCCAGATAACCTGCCCACGGTCTGATACACTAACGGAGGATCTTCTGCACATTGTCCCTCTCGGTGTGCGATCAATCCCGTTTTCCATTGCTTCAGAAGGGAATCACCACTGACGGTTTCAGAGTTTGATCCACTAGAACTTCTACTGTCATATAAACAGGATCATGTGTGGATTTGTAATGTGATTTCTAAAGCACAGTGCAGGCCGGAGAGTATTAACCATCAGAGGGAAAATATCACCTTCATTGAAATCTCCATGTTCAGTGAATATTAGAATCAAGTGAGGATTTGAAACTTTTCTCGACCATTGTTCGCTTTCAAGCGAGGTTTCCATTAACTGAGATTTAATTTCTACACGCACGTCTATTGAAGCTGTGAATTAAACCGTGCAATATTTTACTGAACATTCAATGTTATTGAGAAGTTGTTTTTGTCAATACAACTAACATTGAAACCACTTTCTGTCTGTTCTAATTGAAGATGTTCAGCAGAAACACAAGGAAACACTCCGGGTACAAACTGAAACACTGAGACTGAACACGATCCTAATAAAGGAGAAGGTTAAGATTTTCCAGCTGGTTGATCGATACGCTGAGCTAACGATCATTTCGACTGTTCGAGATCGGACACTTGTAGAACATGAACTGCTGGCAAGAGGCCGAGACCATGAAGAGTGGAGAAAACAACATCTCCGGGGAGTGCTGGAAAAAATACGAACTGATCAATTGTTCCACAGCAGTTTTTCCCAGAGAGAATCCAAATCTGGGAGTTCAGGAGCAGTGAGCGGAGTCCCGGGGATTGGAAAAACAACAATGATACAAAAGATTGTTCATGACTGGGCCACTGGGAAAATATACCCAAACTTTCAATTTGTTTTCAGCTTTAAATTCCGGGATTTGAACACTATTAATTGTAGAATAAACCTGAGGAATCTGATACTGGATCAGTATCCTTACTTTGGGAATATTCTTAGGGAGCTCTGGAAGAACCCAGAGAGATTGTTGTTTATATTCGATGGTTTGGATGAATTCAAGGACAGGATCGATTTTGCTGACAATCGGAGAAATACAGAACCTCAGCACAGGTGCACAGATCCTGAAGACTGGTGTGAAGTGTCTGACATTGTGTACAGTTTAATACAGCACAAGCTGCTCCCAGGATGTTCAGTGCTAGTGACCAGCCGCCCCACTGCATTACATTTATTGGAAAAGGCTGAGATCAGTGTCTGGGCTGAAATCCTGGGATTTGTTGGTGAAGAACGGAAGGAATATTTCAACAAGTTTTTTGAAGATCAGACGGTGGCAGCAGCTGTTTTCAAACACGTGGAGGAGAACGAGATCCTGTACACAATGTGCTACAACCCTTCCTACTGCTGGATCCTCGGTCTGTCACTGGGCCCCTTCTTTACACAAAGAGACAGGAATCAGCTGCGAGTTCCCAAGACCATCACCCAACTATATTCCTACTATATTTACAACATTCTGAAAAACCATGGCCGAGAGATTGCAAGCCCCCGTGACGTGTTACTGAAGCTTGGTGAGATGGCCTTCACAGGAGTCTCCGAGAAGAAGATTGTGTTTGGAAATGGAGATTTGATCAAGTACAATCTACAACCTTCCCAGTTCCTGTCTGGGTTCATGATGGAACTTTTGGAGAGAGATGATTCTGTCCAGAGCGTGGTGTACACATTCCCGCACCTCACCATCCAAGAGTTTGTAGCCGCACTCGCACAATTCCTGACTCCAGATTCTGGGGACATCCTGAAACTCCTCGGAGAATCCCACAGCAAGGAAGATGGGCGATTTGAGATATTTCTCCGTTTTGTTGCTGGTCTCTCCTCCCCACGGGCAGCTCGGCCCCTGGAGGAGTTTCTGGGTCCATTTCTTCATCAAACCACCTGCCGAGTGATTGACTGGGTGAAGGAGAAGATTGAAGGACAGATTGGAAACACAGGGAGTGAAACTGGTAAAAGGGACCTCCTGAACACATTCCACTACCTGTTTGAGTCTCAGAATAAAGGACTGGCTCAGACCACAGTGGGATCTGTGGAAACACTTACATTTCGTGAATTGACATTGACCCCGATTGACTGTGCGGTCCTGTCTCACGTCATTGGACTCTGTGATTCAATAAAAGACCTCGATCTAGGAGGCTGCTCCATTCAGTGTGAAGGACTCCAGCGGCTGGGACCCGTACTGCACAAATGCCGGGTGTTGAGGTAACTGTTTATTTGTCTCTAACTGTTGGGTGAATTGTAGAACAGTCACGGATTGTGTTGTTGCTCCATTCAGTGTGAAGGACTCCAGCGGCTGGGACCCGTACTGCACAAATGCCGGGTGTTGAGGTAACTGTTTATTTGTCTCTAACTGTTGGGCGAATTGTAGAACAGTCACGGATTGTGTTGTTGCTCCGTAATGTAGGGAAACAAACAGTTCAGTTAAACCAGGGAGAAGCGGATTCAACACAAATATGACCAATAATAATATGATCGGTCAGTAATTCCCTCAGGACTGGAGAATCTAAAATGGATCCTTGTGACCAAGTAGGGATTTTACAGTCTTTATCGGATCAGCAGATACAGGTCACTGAGAGTCTGATAATTTAATTACAATAAATCACGTTTAATAAGGCTGGACAGGTAAACATATAAAATATAATCCGGCAGTAAAGATAAAATTAATTTAAAATGTTTTCCACATCCACCATTTCAACTAGAAACAGGAGAGAAACCCGAGTTTAAATCACTAACAGTTCGATATTTACTCCAATACCGTGCAGGGTGTGTCCTGTCGAGGGGGTAGTTTCCTGGATTGGGAATATTGGGGAATCGGGAATTCTTTCAGCTGTAAATGTTTACAATTATTCACAGTCCTGAACATTGAGTAAAGATTGATATTCAGGATCTTAAACCTGCCGGTGAAAAGGTTCCAATCTAACCGGAGTACAGACACACACCGGCCAGCGGTGGGGCCTCGCACACAGCGGGCGGCTCCTGGGTAAACCGGGGGCAGTGAACCCGGGAATTCCCCATAATCCACCCCCTGTGTGTGAGGCCCCGCTCGGGGAGGGAACTTCAAAAATTCCCCAAAAACTGCCGGGCCAGTTACCCCGAAATAAATGTAGAGCCAGTTTAATAATGGGAATAAAGTGAGAGACTCCCCTCCCCTATAAACTAGGAGCACAGGGACATTTAAAACTTGTAACGGGACAGAATAAACTCTCTTGCTGCTATTGACAAACATTCACTATAAGCCCTCTGACTCCCACAGCTACCTGGAATACACTTCCTCCCACCTCGCTTCCTGTAAGGACGCTGGCCCATTCTCCCAGTTTTTCTGATGATGCCACGTTCCATCCAGTGCTTCCGACATGTCTTCCTTTTCCCTCAACCGAGGATTCCCCTCTACCGTGGTTGACGCGGCTCTTGACCGTGTCTGTTCTGTTTCCCACACTTCTGCTCTCACCCCTTCCCCTCCCTCCCAGAACCACGATAGGTTCCCCTTGTCTTCACCTTTCACCCCACCAGCCTCCACATTTAATCTCTCCTGTCTTCCACCCTATCACAGACCTTCCCTTTTGTTCTGTCCTCCGCTCCCCCCACCTTTCCCGGCCCCGACACTTGCTTAAACATCTGTTACATCTGTAACTTGTTCCAGTTCTGACGAGGGGTCCTTGTCCTGAAACATTAACTCTGTTTCTCTCTCTCTAGATGCTGCCTGACCTGCTGGGTATTTCCAGCATTTCCTGTTTTTATTTCAGAATAAATTCTCCTTGTTATATAAAATCCTGGGGGACGGATTTTACAGCAGCAGTGAGCGTTTCACAATATAACTCACCCCGAGATATTATACAGATTAATATAATGCACAGAGTAGAAAGCACAGGGAATCACCGCTTTATCATTTAATTCTGGGAAATTCGACCGATTCCCATAAAATCCGGGATTTAAGGAGCAGCAGAACTGAGACAAGTTTCTCCAAACATGACAAGGCCGGTCACTGAGCTCCAGGAGGGTAATTCTCATCATCAGGGAATGAGACCGGACTGAGGGACATTTAAAGGCTCCACACAGACAGCACTTTATTTAATAAATACATTAACGGACAGTCCCTGAATATATGGGCAGTTGGACAGAGTGAGATACATTCCCAGTGAGGGGGGAATTTCGCAGGGGTCAGCGGGCGCGATCAGTGGCGGGTCGGGTGGGAAAATGGATTTTTCCCCAGTGGGTCGGGACCTCGCTGTCAACCCGCCACCACGTGCCTTTCCCAAATGTCGGGTCTGTCAGAGCAGAGCAGACCCGACACGTAGCGGCGGGGGAGGCAATTCAGGTCATTATAACCTTGTTAACAGAGGATTACAGTAACAACTATTTTCAGCTCGCCTTCAGAGTTTACATAGAAACATGGAAGATAGGAGCAGGAGTAGGCCAATCGGCCCCTCGAGCCTGCTCCGCCATTCAATGCGATCATGGCTGATCATCCAAATTCAGTACCCGGTCCCTGCTTTCTCCCCATACCCCTTGATCCCTTTAGCCTTAAGAAATATATCCAACTCCTCCTTGAATATCACAGAAATCACAGAAACCCCACAGTGCAGATAGAGGCCATTTCGGCCCATCGAGCCTGCACCGACACATATCCCACCCGATCCCCGTAATCCCTACACCAACACATATCCCACCCTATCCCTGTAACCCCACGTATTTAATCCCCCTAACACTAAGGGTCAATTTATCATAGCCAATCAACCTAACTCGCGCATCTTTGGACTGTGGGAGGAAACCGGAGCACCCGGAGGAAACCCACGCAAACACGGGGAGAATGTGCAAACTCCACACAGACAGTCGCCCGAGGCCGGATTCGAACCCGGGTCCCTGGCGCTGTGAGGCAACAGTGCTAACCACTATGCCACCGTTTATTGGCCTCTGCTGCCCTCTGTGGTGGAGAATTCCACAGGTTCACCACTCTCTGGGTGAAGAAATTCCTCCTCATTTCTGTCCTAAAAGGTCTACCCCTTATCCTTTAGACTGTGACCCCTGGTTCTGGACTCCCCCGCCATCGGGAACATCCTCCCTGCATCCAGTCTGTCCAGTCCTATTAGAATTTTATAAGTTTCAATGAGATCCCCTCTCATTCTTCTAAACTCCAGCGAGTACAAGCCCAATCGACCCAATCTCTCTTCATACGTCATTCCTGCCATCCCAGGTATCAGCCTGGTGAATCTTCGCTGCACTCCTTCCATGGCAAGAAAATCCTTCCTCAGATAAGGCGACCAAAACTGCACACAATACTCAAGGTGCGGCCTCACCAAGGCCCTGTACAACTGCAGCAAGACCTCCTTGTTCCTGTACTCAAACCCTCTCGCTACGAAGGCCAACATACCATTTGCCGCCTTAACCGCCTGCTGTACCTGCATGCTTACCTTCAGCGACTGGTGCACAAGGACACCCAGGTCTCATTGCACTTCCCCTTCTCCCAATCTATTGCCATTCAGATAATAATCTGCCTTCCTGTTTTTGACACCAAAGTGGATAACCTCACATTTATCCACGTTGTATTGCATCTGCCATGCTTCTGCCCAATCACCCAACCTGTCCAAATCATCCTGTAGTTTCTCGGCATCCTCCTCACAACACACACGCCCACCCATGCTTTGTTTCACCTGCAAATTTGGAGATATTACATCTAGTTCCCTTGTCTAGATCATTAATATATATTGTGAATAGCTGGGGTCCAAGGACCGATCCCTGCGGTACCCCACTAGTCACTGCCTGCCTCTCAGAAAAAGACCCGTTTATTCCAACTCTTTGCTTTCTATCTACCAACCAGTTCTCTATCCAAGTCAATACCTTGCCCCCCAATCCCATGTGCCTTAACTTTACACACTAATCTCTTATGTGGGACCTTATCGAAAGCCTTCTGAAAGTCCAAATACACCACATCCACTGGTTCTCCCTTATCTATTTTACTAGTTACTTCCTCAAAAAATTCCAGTAGATTATTCAAGCACGATTTACCTTTTGTAAATCCATGTTGACTTTGTCCGATCCTGTCACTATTTTCCAAGTGCTCTGCTATTACATCTTTTATGATGGACTCTAGCATTTTCCTCACTACCGATGTCAGGCTTACCGATGTAATTCCCTGTTTTCTCTCTACCACCTTTTTTGAACAGTGGGGTAACATTAGCTACCCTCCAATCCATGGGTACTGTTCCAGATTCCATCAAATGTTGGCAGATGATCAGCAATGCATCTACTATTTCTGGGGCCACTTCCTTAAGTACCCTAGGATGTAGATTATCAGGCCCTGGGGATTTATCGGCCTTCAATCCCATCCATTTCCCTACAAATACTGATTTCTTTCAGTTCCTCCCTTTCATCAGACCCTATGTTCCTGTGGTCCACGCTGCTCGGGGATCACGTCAGGTAACCAGGGCGGGAGTTGAAAGGCCATGGAATCATTTCATTACTTGACAGCTGGAAATGTGCTATAAAAGCTCCCATCTCACAGCTGTTCACTTTCCAAGCTCAGAAGCTGTTGCTTACTGCATTTGGAAGACAGATTGAGCTTTATGCAGGTTGCAAGTGTTTGGAGCAAACTCTCTATCCAGTGTCACCTCATTGGAACAACCTCTCTCACCATTAACAGATTGCTTCTGACATCTCAAGTTCACCTGCCATCTATTACACCAGCATGGGTCTGGTTTATACTGTCTCACCTTGGGCCTCAGAGTCTCACCACGATCAGCCCCAACACCAGCAGCACCAGGGACACCAGCAGCACCAACAGCAACACCAACCTTCTTCACAACTCCTGATGCTGCACCGCACAGAGGGCATCAACACCCGGCCACATTGCTGACCGGGTCACCAGAGATGGCCTCACCATGGCCAGAATTTCTTCACTTGGCACTGCATGCCCTGGATGACACATGATGTGCCAGGTTAACACCAGCCCACACCAACAACACAAAGCATCCCGACAATGCCCAAACCATTCCTGTCACACTCATCAGCATTGCGGGGGCTACCGTTATGTCTCACCATTCACTGCAACTCACTAAGCCACTTCCAAACATGTACACAAATCTTTCGAAGAACGGAAAGTGTTGAAAATAAAGATTTCAATGTTTGACACCACATTAACAGAAACTTCACATGAACATTGGCTAAAACACACAATTGCCTATCCTTGTGTGTTGTTAGTTGGTATGATTGGACTAGGATGAGGGTGAGTGTGAGGGGTGGCTCGTGAGATGGGGATGTGATAATATAGATAGAGAGGAATGGGTGGAGGTGCAGGGTAAGTTGGTGAGAGTAAGGATGTTCAGGAGTAGGGTGGGGAAGGCAGAGTGATGGGGATGTGATAATATAGAGAGAGATGGGTGGAGGTGCAGGGTAAGTTGGTGAGAGTAAGGATGTTCAGGAGTAGGGTGGGGAAGGCAGAGTGATGGGGATGTGACAATATAGAGAGAGATGGGTGGAGGTGCAAGATAAGTTGGTGAGAGTAAGGATGTTCAGGAGTAGGGTGGGGAAGGCAGAGTGATGGGGATGTGATAATATAGAGAGAGATGGGTGGAGGTGCAGGGTAAGTTGGTGAGAGTAAGGATGTTCAGGAGTAGGGTGGGGAAGGCAGAGTGATGGGGATGTGATAATATAGAGAGAGATGGGGGAGGTGCAGGGTAAGTTGGTGAGAGTAAGCATGTTCAGGAGTAGGGTGGGGAAGGCAGAGTGATGGGGATGTGATAATATAGAGAGAGATGGGGGGAGGTGCAGGGTAAGTTGGTGAGAGTAAGGATGTTCAGGAGTAGGGTGGGGAAGGCAGAGTGATGGGGATGTGATAATATAGAGAGAGATGGGGGAGGTGCAGGGTAAGTTGGTGAGAGTAAGCATGTTCAGGAGTAGGGTGGGGAAGGCAGAGTGATGGGGATGTGATAATATAGAGAGAGATGGGGGGAGGTGCAGGGTAAGTTGGTGAGAGTAAGGATGTTCAGGAGTAGGGTGGGGAAGGCAGAGTGATGGGGATGTGATAATATAGAGAGAGATGGGTGGAGGTGCAGGGTAAGTTGGTGAGAGTAAGGATGTTCAGGAGTAGGGTGGGGAAGGCAGAGTGATGGGGATGTGATAATATAGAGAGAGATGGGTGGAGGTGCAGGGTAAGTTGGTGAGAGTAAGGATGTTCAGGAGTAGGGTGGGGAAGGCAGAGTGATGGGGATGTGATAATATAGAGAGAGATGGGTGGAGGTGCAGGGTAAGTTGGTGAGAGTAAGGATGTTCAGGAGTAGGGTGGGGAAGGCAGAGTGATGGGGATGTGATAATATAGAGAGAGATGGGTGGAGGTGCAGGGTAAGTTGGTGAGAGTAAGGATGTTCAGGAGTAGGGTGGGGAAGGCAGAGTGATGGGGATGTGATGAGAGGCACAGCCTGATGAGGTTAAGTGAGGCTTTGCAGTAACGTTTTGTGATCTACTGAGATCATTGAAAGGTTTGTGTCACTGCAGGCTGGTCCTCCCGATGACATCCCTGCTTGAGCCCCACGGTGCAATGTGCACCCAGGCTGTGTTGGTCTCTTCCGCCCCTTGGAAGAGACGAGAACCTCCCTGCGGGCTGTGGCTCCCTCCATAATCATCTAGAGGGAGTTCTGGGAGAGCCTGGGTGCAGCCGAGCTCCCCTGTGCTGATGTCAGTGTTTGTAGAACCTCAATACTGTCGAACACAGAGCACAATGGGCAAAGTCAATGTGTGTCATCAAACCCGCTTCCCCCAATTCCCCAGAGTGAGGCCGCGACCCCCGACCCCGGACACACCCGACCCCCCCGCCGTCCCCGACCCCGGACACACCCGACCCGACCCCGGCCCGACCCTCCGCCGTCCCCGGCCCCGCCCGACCCTCCGCCAACCCCGGCCCCGCCTGACCCTCCACCGGCCCCGCCCAACCCTCCGCCAAACCCGGCCCGGCCCCGCCCTCCGCCGCCCCCGGCCCCGCCCAACCCTCCGGCTGCCCCCGCCCAACCGCCGCCCCCGGCCTCGCCCCGACCCTCTCCCGAACCCGGCCCCGCCCGACCCTCGCACCGACCCTCCACCGGCCCCGCCCGACCCTCCGCCAAACCCGGCCCGGCCCCGCCCGACCCTCGCACCGACCCTCCACCGGCCCCGCCCAACCCTCCGCCAAACCCGGCCCGGCCCCGCCCAACCCTCCAGCTGCCCCCGCCCAACCGCCGCCCCCGGCCTCGCCCCGACCCTCTCCCGGCCCCGCCCGACCCTCTCCCAGCCCCGCCCGACCCTCGCACCGACCCTCTCCCGGCCCCGGCCCCGCCCGACCCTCTGCCGACCCCGGCCCCGCCTGACCCTCCCCGACCCCGGCCGCACCCAACACCGACCCCACCCGACCCGCCACCAACTCTCCACCGACCCCGACCCCCGCCCGACCCTCCACCGACCCTCTCCCGGCCCTCCACCGGACCCCGCCCGACCGTCGCCGATGGGGAAAACCGGGTGATTAATTTCCTGAAGTACTTTCAGTGATTGTTGTAATATCCCAGAGAGAAAAGTATATCAGATCCGGACTTTGATTCAGTTTGTTTCTCTCTCTCTGTTTTTAGGCTGAATGGCATTCAATTGGGAGATTCAGGAATGAAACTAGTGTCTGTGGCTCTGAGGAACCCGGACTGTAAATTACAGAAACTGGGGTAAGTACCAGACTGTGTGAGATTGTGTTTATAATAACTGGATGTCTGACACTGAACATTATTATTAGTATCAGTAATAGTGTTATTAATAAACTCTGGGGATTGACTCTGATTCCTGTTATTTCTCTCTCTGATCCCCAGGCTGGATGCTAACAGTCTCACAGATTCTTGTGTCGAGGATCTCGCCTCCGCTCTCAGTACAAACCGCTCACTGACGGATCTGAACCTGGGTAATAATAAACTGGGAGATTCAGGAGTGAAACTACTGTCTGTGGCTCTGAGGAACCCGGACTGTAAAATACAGACACTGGGGTAAGTACCAGACTGTGTGAGATAGTGTTTATAATAACTGGATGTCTGACACTGAACATTATTATTAGTATCAGTAATAGTGTTATTAATAAACTCTGGGGATTGACTCTGATTCCTGTTATTTCTCTCTCTGATCCCCAGTCTATGGAGAGTCGGTCTCACAGATTCTTGTGCCGAGGATCTCGCCTCCGCTCTCAGTACAAACCGCTCACTGACGGATCTGAACCTGAGTAATAATAAACTGGGAGATTTAGGAGTGAAACTTGTGTCTGTGGCTCTGAGGAACCCGGACTGTAAAATACAGACACTGGGGTAAGTACCAGACTGTGTGAGATTGTGTTTATAATAACTGGATGTCTGACACTGAACATTATTATTAGTATCAGTAATAGTGTTATTAATAAACTCTGGGGATTGACTCTGATTCCTGTTATTTCTCTCTCTCATCCCCAGGCTATGGTCTGTCGGTCTCACAGATTCTTGTGTCGAGGATCTCGCCTCCGCTCTCAGTACAATGCGCTCACTGAGGGATCTGGACCTGGGAGGAAACTCCTTCACAGACCGATCTGTCCCCGCTATCCGCCGCCTCATACTGACCTGCAGGAGTCTGGAGTACATCAGGTGAGTGTTTGTGTTAATGTTTAATGTAATAAATAAAATATCAGTGGGATTCAGTCACTGTTTTGGGTAATATTTGTCTGTAATTATTATTGAAATATTAACCCCTGTCTCGCGGTTATTTACACTGTTGTTCAATCTGTTTATTTCCTGTTTAATCTTTAATCTGTTTCAGGCTGGGGTGGAATCGGTTCAGTTCATCCGGAGAAAAACAGCTGGAGTTACTGCGGGGAACAAGACGCGGACTGAGTGTGGAAGTGTGAACAGTCCAAGTGATGACCTCACTGCTCCCATTGTGTGAACATTCCAAGTGATGACCTCACTGCTCCCATTGTGTGACCATTCCAAGTGGTGACGTCACTGCTCCCATTGTGTGACCATTCCAAGTGATGACCTCACTGCTCCCATTGTGTGACCATTCCAAGTGATGACCTCACTGCTCCCATTGTGTGACCATTCGAAGTGATGACATCACTGCTCCCATTGTGTGACCATTCCAAGTGATGACCTCACTGCTCCCATTGTGTGACCATTCCAAGTGATGACCTCACTGCTCCCATTGTGTGAACAGTCCAAGTGATGACCTCACTGCTCCCATTGTGTGACCATTCCAAGTGATGACCTCACTGCTCCCATTGTGTGAACAGTCCAAGTGATGACCTCACTGCTCCCATTGTGTGACCATTCCAAGTGATGACCTCACTGCGCCCATTGTGTGACCATTCCAAGTGATGACCTCACTGCTCCCATTGTGTGATCATTGCAAGTGATGACCTCACTGCTCCCATTGTGTGACCATTCCAAGTGATGACTTCACTGCTCCCATTGTGTGACCATTCCAAGTGATGACCTCACTGCTCCCATTGTGTGACCATTCCAAGTGATGACTTCACTGCTCCCATTGTGTGACCATTCCAAGTGATGACCTCACTGCTCCCATTGTGTGACCATTCCAAGTGATGACCTCACTGCTCCCATTGTGTGACCAGTCTAAGTGATGACCTCACTGCTCCCATTGTGTGAACATTCCAAGGATGACCTCACTGCTCCCATTGTGTGACCATTCCAAGTGATGATGTCACTGCTCCCATTGTGTGAACAGTCCAAGTGATGACCTCACTGCTCCCATTGTGTGACCATTCCAAGTGATGATGTCACTGCTCCCATTGTGTGACTATTCCAAGTGATGACCTCACTGCTCCCATTGTGTGACCATTCCAAGTGATGACCTCACTGCTCCCATTGTGTCACCATTCCAAGTGATGACCTCACTGCTCCCATTGTGTGAACAGTCCAAGTGATGATGTCACTGCTCCCATTGTGTGACCATTCCAAGTGATGACCATTCCAAGTGATGACCTCACTGCTCCCATTGTGTGACCATTCCAAGTGATGACCTCACTGCTCCCATTGTGTGACCATTCCAAGTGATGACCTCACTGCTCCAATTGTGTGACCATTCCAAGTGATGACGTCACTGCTCCCATTGTGTGACCATTCCAAGTGATGACCTCACTGCTCCAATTGTGTGACCATTCCAAGTGATGACGTCACTGCTCCCATTGTGTGACCATTCCAAGTGATGACCTCACTGCTCCCATTGTGTGACCATTCCAAGTGATGACCTCACTGCTCCCATTATGTGACCATTCCAAGTGATGACCTCACTGCTCCCATTGTGTGATCATTCCAAGTGATGACCTCACTGCTCCCATTGTGTGACCATTCCAAGTGATGACCTCACTGCTCCCATTGTGTGACCATTCCAAGTGATGACGTCACTGCTCCCATTGTGTGAACAGTCCAAGTGATGACCTCACTGCTCCCATTGTGTGACCATTCCAAGTGATGATGTCACTGCTCCCATTGTGTGACCATTCCAAGTGATGACCTCACTGCTCCCATTGTGTGACCATTCCAAGTGATGACCTCACTGCTCCCATTGTGTGACCATTCCACGTGATGACCTCACTGCTCCCATTGTGTGACCATTCCAAGTGATGACCTCACTGCTCCCATTGTGTGACCATTCCAAGTGATGACCTCACTGCTCCCATTGTGTGACCATTCCAAGTGATGACTTCACTGCTCCCATTGTGTGACCATTCCAAGTGATGACCTCACTGCTCCCATTGTGTGACCATTCCAAGTGATGACCTCACTGCTCCCATTGTGTGACCAGTCTAAGTGATGACCTCACTGCTCCCATTGTGTGAACATTCCAAGGATGACCTCACTGCTCCCATTGTGTGACCATTCCAAGTGATGATGTCACTGCTCCCATTGTGTGAACAGTCCAAGTGATGACCTCACTGCTCCCATTGTGTGACCATTCCAAGTGATGTCCTCACTGCTCCCATTGTGTGACCATTCCAAGTGATGACCTCACTGCTCCCATTGTGTGACCATTCCAAGTGATGACCTCACTGCTCCCATTGTGTGACCATTCCAAGTGATGATGTCACTGCTCCCATTGTGTGACCATTCCAAGTGATGACCTCACTGCTCCCATTGTGTGACCATTCCAAGTGATGACCTCACTGCTCCCATTATGTGACCATTCCAAGTGATGACCTCACTGCTCCCATTGTGTGATCATTCCAAGTGATGACCTCACTGCTCCCATTGTGTGACCATTCCAAGTGATGACCTCACTGCTCCCATTGTGTGACCATTCCAAGTGATGACGTCACTGCTCCCATTGTGTGAACAGTCCAAGTGATGACCTCACTGCTCCCATTGTGTGACCATTCCAAGTGATGATGTCACTGCTCCCATTGTGTGACCATTCCAAGTGATGACCTCACTGCTCCCATTGTGTGACCATTCCAAGTGATGACCTCACTGCTCCCATTGTGTGACCATTCCACGTGATGACCTCACTGCTCCCATTGTGTGACCATTCCAAGTGATGACCTCACTGCTCCCATTGTGTGACCATTCCAAGTGATGACCTCACTGCTCCCATTGTGTGACCATTCCAAGTGATGACTTCACTGCTCCCATTGTGTGACCATTCCAAGTGATGACCTCACTGCTCCCATTGTGTGACCATTCCAAGTGATGACCTCACTGCTCCCATTGTGTGACCAGTCTAAGTGATGACCTCACTGCTCCCATTGTGTGAACATTCCAAGGATGACCTCACTGCTCCCATTGTGTGACCATTCCAAGTGATGATGTCACTGCTCCCATTGTGTGAACAGTCCAAGTGATGACCTCACTGCTCCCATTGTGTGACCATTCCAAGTGATGTCCTCACTGCTCCCATTGTGTGACCATTCCAAGTGATGACCTCACTGCTCCCATTGTGTGACCATTCCAAGTGATGACCTCACTGCTCCCATTGTGTGACCATTCCAAGTGATGATGTCACTGCTCCCATTGTGTGACCATTCCAAGTGATGACCTCACTGCTCCCATTGTGTGACCATTCCAAGTGATGACCTCACTGCTCCCATTGTGTGACCATTCCAAGTGATGATGTCACTGCTCCCATTGTGTGACTATTCCAAGTGATGACCTCACTGCTCCCATTGTGTGACCATTCCAAGTGATGACCTCACTGCTCCCATTGTGTCACCATTCCAAGTGATGACCTCACTGCTCCCATTGTGTGAACAGTCCAAGTGATGATGTCACTGCTCCCATTGTGTGACCATTCCAAGTGATGACCATTCCAAGTGATGACGTCACTGCTCCCATTGTGTGACCATTCCAAGTGATGACCTCACTGCTCCCATTGTGTGACCATTCCAAGTGATGACCTCACTGCTCCCATTGTGTGACCATTCCAAGTGATGACGTCACTGCTCCCATTGTGTGACCATTCCAAGTGATGACCTCACTGCTCCAATTGTGTGAACAGTCCAAGTGATGACCTCACTGCTCCCATTGTGTGACCATTCCAAGTGATGACCTCACTGCTCCCATTGTGTGACCATTCCAAGTGATGACCTCACTGCTCCCATTGTGTGATCATTCCAAGTGATGACCTCACTGCTCCCATTGTGTGACCATTCCAAGTGATGACCTCACTGCTCCCATTGTGTGACCAGTCTAAGTGATGACCTCACTGCTCCCATTGTGTGAACATTCCAAGGATGACCTCACTGCTCCCATTGTGTGACCATTCCAAGAGATGATGTCACTGCTCCCATTGTGTGAACAGTCCAAGTGATGACCTCACTGCTCCCATTGTGTGACCATTCCAAGTGATGATGTCACTGCTCCCATTGTGTGAACAGTCCAAGTGATGACCTCACTGCTCCCATTGTGTGACCATTCCAAGTGATGACCTCACTGCTCCCATTGTGTGACTATTCCAAGTGATGACCTCACTGCTCCCATTGTGTGACCATTCCAAGTGATGACCTCACTGCTCCCATTGTGTCACCATTCCAAGTGATGACCTCACTGCTCCCATTGTGTGAACAGTCCAAGTGATGATGTCACTGCTCCCATTGTGTGACCATTCCAAGTGATGACCTCACTGCTCCCATTGTGTGACCATTCCAAGTGATGACCTCGCTGCTCCAATTGTGTGACCATTCCAAGTGATGACGTCACTGCTCCCATTGTGTGACCATTCCAAGTGATGACCTCACTGCTCCAATTGTGTGACCATTCCAAGTGATGACATCACTGCTCCCATTGTGTGACCATTCCAAGTGATGACCTCACTGCTCCCATTGTGTGAACAGTCCAAGTGATGACCTCACTGCTCCCATTGTGTGACCATTCCAAGTGATGACCTCACTGCTCCCATTGTGTGACCATTCCAAGTGATGACCTCACTGCTCCCATTGTGTGATCATTCCAAGTGATGACCTCACTGCTCCCATTGTGTGACCATTCCAAGTGATGACCTCACTGCTCCCATTGTGTGACCATTCCAAGTGATGATGTCACTGCTCCCATTGTGTGACCATTCCAAGTGATGACCTCACTGCTCCCATTGTGTAACCATTCCAAGTGATGACCTCGCTGCTCCCATTGTGTGACCATTCCACGTGATGACCTCACTGCTCCCATTGTGTGACCATTCCAAGTGATGACCTCACTGCTCCCATTGTGTGACCATTCCAAGTGATGACCTCACTGCTCCAATTGTGTGACCATTCCAAGTGATGACGTCACTGCTCCCATTGTGTGACCATTCCAAGTGATGACCTCACTGCTCCCATTGTGTGACCATTCCAAGTGATGACCTCACTGCTCCCATTGTGTGACCATTCCAAGTGATGACCTCACTGCTCCCATTGTGTGACCATTCCAAGTGATGACCTCACTGCTCCCATTGTGTGACCATTCCAAGTGATGACTTCACTGCTCCCATTGTGTGACCATTCCAAGTGATGACCTCACTGCTCCCATTGTGTGACCATTCCAAGTGATGACCTCACTGCTCCCATTGTGTGACCAGTCTAAGTGATGACCTCACTGCTCCCATTGTGTGAACATTCCAAGGATGACCTCACTGCTCCCATTGTGTGACCATTCCAAGTGATGATGTCACTGCTCCCATTGTGTGAACAGTCCAAGTGATGACCTCACTGCTCCCATTGTGTGACCATTCCAAGTGATGTCCTCACTGCTCCCATTGTGTGACCATTCCAAGTGATGACCTCACTGCTCCCATTGTGTGACCATTCCAAGTGATGACCTCACTGCTCCCATTGTGTGACCATTCCAAGTGATGATGTCACTGCTCCCATTGTGTGACCATTCCAAGTGATGACCTCACTGCTCCCATTGTGTGACCATTCCAAGTGATGACCTCACTGCTCCCATTGTGTGACCATTCCAAGTGATGATGTCACTGCTCCCATTGTGTGACTATTCCAAGTGATGACCTCACTGCTCCCATTGTGTGACCATTCCAAGTGATGACCTCACTGCTCCCATTGTGTCACCATTCCAAGTGATGACCTCACTGCTCCCATTGTGTGAACAGTCCAAGTGATGATGTCACTGCTCCCATTGTGTGACCATTCCAAGTGATGACCATTCCAAGTGATGACGTCACTGCTCCCATTGTGTGACCATTCCAAGTGATGACCTCACTGCTCCCATTGTGTGACCATTCCAAGTGATGACCTCACTGCTCCCATTGTGTGACCATTCCAAGTGATGACGTCACTGCTCCCATTGTGTGACCATTCCAAGTGATGACCTCACTGCTCCCATTGTGTGATCATTCCAAGTGATGACCTCACTGCTCCCATTATGTGACCATTCCAAGTGATGACCTCACTGCTCCCATTGTGTGACCATTCCAAGTGATGACGTCACTGCTCCCATTGTGTGAACAGTCCAAGTGATGACCTCACTGCTCCCATTGTGTGACCATTCCAAGTGATGATGTCACTGCTCCCATTGTGTGACCATTCCAAGTGATGACCTCACTGCTCCCATTGTGTGACCATTCCAAGTGATGACCTCACTGCTCCCATTGTGTGACCATTCCAAGTGATGACCTCACTGCTCCCATTGTGTGACCATTCCAAGTGATGATGTCACTGCTCCCATTGTGTGACCATTCCAAGTGATGATGTCACTGCTCCCATTGTGTGACCTTTCCAAGTGATGATGTCACTGTTCCCATTGTGTGACCATTCCAAGTGATGACCTCACTGCTCCTTGTGTGAACATTCCAAGTGATGACGTCACTGCTGTCATTGTGTGACCATTCCAAGTGATGACGTCACTGCTCCCATTGTGTGACCATTTCCAAGTGATGACGTCACTGCTCCCATTGTGTGACCATTTCCAATTGATGATATCACTGCTCCTTCACCCCGCCTGGGGCCGGTAGCGGTGGGGCTCCTTCACCCCACCTGGGGCCGGTAGCGGTGGGACTTCTTCACCCCACCCGGGGTGGGACTTCACCCCGCCCGGGGCCGGTAGCGGTGGGGCTTCTTCACCCCGCCCGGGGCCGGTAGCGGTGGGGCTCCTTCACCCCACCCGTGGCCGGTAGTGGTGGGACTTCTTCACCCCGCCCGGGGCCGGTAGCGGTGGGGCTTCTTCACCCCGCCCGGGGCCGGTAGCGGTGGAGCTCCTTCACCCCGCCCGGGGCCGGTAGCGGTGGAGCTCCTTCACCCCGCCTGGGGCCGGTAGCGGTGGGGCTTCTTCATCCCGCCCGGGGCCGGTAGCGGTGGGGCTTCTTCACCCCGCCCGGGGCCGGTAGCGGTGGGGCTTCTTCACCCCGCCCGGGGCCGGTAGCGGTGGGACTTCTTCACCCCGCCCAGGGCCGGTAGCAGTGGGGCTTCTTCACCCCGCCCGGGGCCGGTAGCGGTGGGGCTCCTTCACCCCGCCTGGGGCCGGTAGCGGTGGGGCTCCTTCACCCCGCCCGGGGCCGGTAGCGGTGGGACTTCTTCACCCCGCCCGGGGCCGGTAGCGGTGGGGCTTCTTCACCCCGCCCGGGGCCGGTAGCGGTGGGGCTTCTTCACCCCGCCCGGGGCCGGTAGCGGTGGGGCTTCTTCACCCCGCCCGGGGCCGGTAGCGGTGGGACTTCTTCACCCCGCCCGGGGCCGGTAGCAGTGGGGCTTCTTCACCCCGCCCGGGGCCGGTAGCGGTGGGGCTCCTTCACCCCGCCCGGGGCCGGTAGCGGTGGGGCTCCTTCACCCACCCTGAGCCGGTAGCGGTGGGACTTCTTCACCCCGCCCAGGGCCGGTAGCGGTGGGGCTCCTTCACCCCGCCCGGGGCCGGTAGCGGTGGGACTTCTTCACCTCGCCCGGGGCCGGTAGCGGTGGGGCTCCTTCACCCCACCCGGGGCCGGTAGCGGTGGGACTTCTTCACCCCGCCCGGGGCCGGTAGCGGTGGGACTTCTTCACCCCGCCCGGGGCCGGTAGCGGTGGGACTTCACCCCGCCCGGGGCCGGTCGCGGTGGGGCTCCTTCACCCCGCCCGGGGCCGGTAGCGGTGGGACTTCTTCACCTCGCCCGGGGCCGGTAGCGGTGGGACTTCATCCCGCCCGGGGCCGGTCGCGGTGGGGCTCCTTCACCCCGCCCGGGGCCGGTAGCGGTGGGACTTCTTCACCCCGCCCGGGGCCATTAGCGGTGGGGCTCCTTCACCCCGCCCGGGGCCGGTAGTGGTGGGACTTCTTCACCCCGCCCGGGGCCGGTAGTGGTGGGACTTCACCCCGCCCGGGGCCGGTAGCGGTGGCGCTCCTTCACCCCGCCCGGGGCCGGTAGCGGTGGGACTTCACCCCGCCCGGGGCCGGTAGCGGTGGGACTTCACCCCGCCTGGGGCCGGTAGCGGTGGGACTTCACCCCGCCCGGGGCCGGTAGCGGTGGGACTTCACCCCGCCTGGGGCCGGTTGCGGTGGCGCTCCTTCACCCCGCCCGGGGCCGGTAGCGGTGGCGCTCCTTCACCCCGCCCGGGGCCGGTAGCGGTGGCGCTCCTTCACCCCGCCCGGGGCCGGTAGCGGTGGGGCTCCTCCACCCCGCCCGGGGCCGGTAGCGGTGGGACTTCACCCCGCCTGGGGCCGGTAGCGGTGGCGCTCCTTCACCCCGCCCGGGGCCGGTAGCGGTGCGGCTCCTTCAATCTCTTTGACACAACTTGCCACAATTGCCAATCACACATGTTTCCTCAAGGATAGTCGGTGCTTCAACGTTTCATCCTCCCTTAATCTCTCCCTCCATATTAACTACCCTACCCATATTCACAACCACCCCCTTGACCTCGCCATCTCGCGTGTCCTTGCTACTCCCATCGTGTCAATCACAGATAAGGCCATCTCTGGTCACTTCCTTGTATCACTCTCCACCCAAACACTCCTTCCCAAACCTCCTTCCTTCTGTTTCCGCCCCTGGAAAATATTCTCTCCCAATTCACTTTCAAAATTCCAACTGCCTAGCCTTTGGCCCTCCATTCACCTGAACATTTCTGCAGCTACTGATCTGCTCAACCACACCCTCACCTCCACCTTCGATGCCCTAGTCCCTATTAAAACCATTGCTCTCTCTCACCCCATCATTCCCCCTGGTTCGGCCCTCATCTCCACCAACTTAAGTCCAAGGGACGCAGACTTGAATGTATATTGTGGACAACTGGTTTAGCCATTCATCGCCAGATCTGGCTGGACCACATAAAGCACTATCCTGGGTTGGGTGATTGGGCAGATGCAGCAAAATGTGGATAAATGCGAGTGTGAAGGAATAGCCTTGATTCAGAGAAATACACGATACCATGAACAGATTTCTAATATTATTACAGAACATACTGGGTTTAAAAGACACACGTCTCAGCAGACACAGGCTGTAAACAGAAATACAGGCTTCTGAGAAAGAATCAGTTGATAACAAAGTTGTAAACAAGCTTTGAAATGGGAATTAGTTAAATATTCTAAAACAATGAAAGATTGAAGCAAACCATTGGTGCTTCCAAAAGGTCGACGGTTTGCAATGAACACAATGAAAAGACCCAGTTTAAAGTGTGAAGAGCTAACACGTAAAACAGAAACACAAACATTGAAAGAGGCACGTGCCTTTGAAAACGTGACATCAAGTAAAAGAAACATCTGGTCAAATAGTTTTATGTTAAACTTGGAAAACAGGAACCATAAGATTAAATATGCAACCAATTGAGATAGCTAGAAAACAAGTAAACACACAGTTAAAGTGGTTTTGATTTACATATTATAAATATAATACCAAAAAGAAGGCTTTGAAGATATGACTTCAATAGAGACACCAAGCAATTGCATTGTGTTTGTATTGAACTTGGAGAATGAGAGTCAAAATGGCTGCTAAGAACCAGTAAAGCCAATATTAAGAATTGAATGAAGAATCTTTGATAAGAATGGCATTAAACAGAAACCATTGCTGTCATTGTTTTTATGATGGTTTTTTTAACACCTAAAAGTAGAGAAATAATTATTCATGCAATAGTTGAATTGATAGTAAGAATAGAAAGCATTCAAAAGAGGTATCAATAAAGACAATTAGCTGACATCAGCAGAGAACATCAAAGAAGAAACCACTGCCAAAAGGGTATAAAAATAAGAACATGCTGAACGGGCAAAATGTTTCTCAACTCTACGGAGGCATCTCTAAGTTTTTAACTTTGAGTCTCGGGTAAATCAAAGTGATTGATTTTGGTGGATGTTCTGGATTTAGAAATAAGTGAGAAATAAATGTAACGAAAGTAAAGATTTGAGAATAAGGATCTCAGAAATGTAAGCTAATTGTATTTTGAATTGTTAATGTTGCGACTGATTCAACAGATGTTAACTGAATGTCGGCTCTTAAATTAAACTATATATTTTTAGAATTGTCTCAGAGTAATTCTGTATAGATTTGCGAACACACAAATTCTGTATACTCTTGTAATGAGGTGCAGAATTCTGGGGGGTATTCCGGACCCTCATAATATCCGGAAGGTTACAGTCTAGTTCAACTTATTAAAAATACTATCTGGTGGACGGTAACATCTTTAGTCGTTCCTTTCCTTTAGGGAGAGATAGCCTGAATCTTTAGACCCATTTAAGCATCTTATGGAATTCGGCTATCTCTAACTTAAGTTGAGGGTGAACGTCTGGGGAATACGCCTGATCTGGAATAGCCCAAAAGGGCTAGGACTGTAATTTATTCCTTCACGAGGTTATCCACTTTGGTGTCAAAAACAGGAAGGCAGATTATTATCTGAACGGCAATAGATTGGGAGAAGGGGGAAGTGCAACGAGACCTGGGTGTCCTTGTGCACCAGTCGCTGAAGTTAAGCATGCAGGTGCAGCAGGCGGTTAAGAAGGCAAATGGTATGTGATATACCTATCAATTCAGTCCATGAAAAGCGACGAGTTAAGGTAGTAACTATAGGTTTTTATTGGCTAAATAACAGAGCCCACCCTCGTGGGTGATCGGTTCCAACAAGGAAGAATACTAGCCAAGCGGTCACCTTTATACCTGGGCAAGCAGGCGGAGCCATGGGCGGAGTCAGCTGAGGTATGCCTAGGTATAACAGCGTGCGTGGCAAGAGGTAACCTTGTGTCGTGATAACAACAGTGTAACAATAGTGAACGGTTGTGAACGGTAACAGTGGTTTACCACATTCACCCCTTGTTTAAAATTGAGTCCGGCAGGGTGAAGTGTACTACCAGTTCGTGTATGTCAATCTCTCAGGAGGCCTCGTAAGCCTTTCTGATCGGCGCAGCAGCGGTGGTGCAGTATCCGATGTTAATGCTGGTGTCTGCGTGGTCGACGAAGGTTCCTGGGGTTCCGGCATGCCGTCTACAGGAGCTGGATTTGGGGGAGTGGTGGGGGGTAACGGTGGTATCTCAGGGGTGCCCGAGGGTGCGAGGTCTCGCAAGGAGACAGTGTCCTCCCGCCCGTCTGGGTATGCCACATAGGCGTACTGGGGGTTGGCGTGCAGGAGGTCCACCCTCTCGACCAGGGGGTCCGCTTTATGGGTCCTCACGTGCTTCCGCAGCAGGACGGGCCCCAGAGAAGTCAGCCATGTTGGTAGCGAGGTTCCCGTAGTTGACTTCCTGGGGAAAACAAACATTTGTTCATGGGGGGTGGCGTTAATGGCAGTGCAAAGCAGTGACCGGATGGAGTGGAGCGCTGCCGGGAGGACTTCCTGCCAGCGAGAGGTTGGGAGGCCCTTAGACTTTAGGGCTAAGAGGACGGCCTTCCAACTGTCGCATTTTCTCTTTCCACCTGGCCGTTCCCCCGGGGGTTGTAGCTGGTGGTCCTGCTCGTAGCAATACCTCTCGCGAGCAGGAACTGGCGAAGTTCCTCGCTCATGAAGGATGCGCCCCGGTCGCTATGTATATACTTCGGGAACCCGAACAAGGCGAAGAGGTCGTTCAGGCATTTGATGACCGTGGTACTGGTCATGTCTGGGCAGTGGATGGCAAAGGGGAAACGGGAGTACTCGTCAACAATGTTGAGGAAGTACACATTACGGTCAGAGGACGGGAGGGGCCCCTTAAAATCGATGCTCAAGCGCTCGAAGGGGCGGGTGGCCTTGATCAGGCTTGCTCTGTCCGGCCTATAGAAATGCAGTTTGCATTCGGCACAGGTTTGGCAGTTCCTGGTCATGGTCCTGACCTCCTCGATGGAGTAGGGCAGGTTGCGGGCCTTAATGAAGTGGTAAAGTCTGGTGACCCTGGGGTGGCAGAGGTCGTTGTGGAGGGTCCGCAGTCTATCAACTTGCGTGTTGGCGCATGTACTTCGCGATAGAGCATCTGGGGGGTCGTTGAGTTTACCAGGCCGGTACAAGATATCGTAATCGTAGGTGGAGAGCTCAATTCTCCACCTCAAGATCTTGTCGTTCTTGATTTTGCCCTTCAGCTTGTTATTAAACATAAAAGCAACCGAACGCTGGTCGGTGAGGAGGGTAAATCGTTTGCCTGCCAGGTAATGCCTCCAGCGTCGTACCGCCTCCACAATCGCCTGGGCCTCCTTCTCGACAGAAGAGTGTTGGATCTCAGGGCCCTGGCGGGTCCTTGAGAAGAAGGCCACAGGTCTCCCCGCCTGGTTAAGGGTTGCAGCTTGGGCGAAGTCGGATGCATCGCTTTCCACTTGGAAAGGGATGGACTCATCCACTGCGTGCATTGTGGCCTTCGCAATGTCTCCTTTTATGAGGGAGAAGGCTGCGCCTGCTTCTGCTGTCAGGGGGAAGGAGGTGGACTTCATGAGGGGTCTGGCTTTGTCCGCATAATTGGGCACCCATTGGGCATAGTAAGCGAAGAGCCCCAGGGTTCTCTTCAGCGCCTTTGGACAGTGGGGGAGGGGAAGCTCCATGAGGGGGCGCATTCTTTCGGGGTCGGGGCCGATGACTCCGTTCTCTACTACGCAGCCGAGGATGGCAAGGCGCGAGGTGTTAAACACACATTTCTCCTTATTGTAAGTGAGGTTCAGCCGTTGGGCCGTACGGAGGAATTTCTCCAGATTAACATCATGGTCCTGCTGGCCGTGGCCGCAGATGGTGACGTTATCTAGATAAGGGAACGTGGCCTGCAGCGTGTTCTGGTCGACCATCCGGTCCATCTCCCTTTGGAAGACCGAAACCCCGTTGGTGACGCCGAAGGGAACCCTAAGGAAGTGGTAGAGGCGGCCATTCGCCTCGAAGGCGGTATACTGGCGGTCCTCAGGGCGGATAGGGAGTTGGTGATAGGCCGACTTGAGGTCGATGGTGGAGAATACCCGGTACTGTGCAATCTGGTTGACCATATCAGATATGCGGGGGAGGGGGTATGCATCCAGCTGGGTGTACCGGTTTATGGTTTGGCTGTAGTCGATGACCAGGCGGTGTTTATCGCCAGTCTTAACGACTACGACCTGAGCACGCCAGGGGCTGGTGCTCCCCTCGATGATGCCCTCCTTCAGGAGTCGCTGCACCTCAGAGCTAATAAAAGCTCTGTCCCCGGCGCTGTACCGCCTGCTCTTGGTAGCAACGGGTTTACAGTCACGGGTGAGGTTAGCGAACAAGGAGGGGGGCGGGACTTTGAGGGTGGAGAGGCCGCAGGTGGTACGCGGCGGGCGGTTTAAATTTTGCTGGTTGCAGACTGTGAGTGGGGGGAGGGGTCCACCGTAAGCCAAAGTGACACTTTGAAGGTGGCATTGGAAATCCAGCCCTAGTAGGACGGCAGCGCAGAGCTGGGGCAGGACGAGAAGTTTAAAGTTTTTATATTCCGTGCCCCCAACCGACAGGGTCACCACACAGTAGCCGCTGATGTCTGTTGAATGGGACTTCGCCGCCATCGAGATCCGATGGCGCGTTGGCCGGACAGTGAGGGAGTAGCAGCTCACCGTGTCTGGGTGAATAAAACTCTCCGTGCTTCCGCTGTCGAACAGGCAGGTCGTGGCGTGGCCGTTTACTTCGATGTCCATCATGGACTTGGACAGATGATGCGGGAGAGCTTGGTCAAGCGTGACGGAGGCCAGTGTATGGCTGAGTGAGCTGCTGTAGTCTGCAGGTGAGGCGGTGGTCGGGTCTGGAGACAAAACGGCGGCCGAGTGCGGCGAACAAAATGGCGGCGCCCATGACGCGGATCCCCACGAAGTTGGACAAAATGGCGGAGAAGATGGCCGCCCCCACAACTCACATGAGGCACTGCTGGCGTCTGTGGCCTTGATCAAAGATGGCCGCCCCACGACACATGTGGCCTTGATCAAAGATGGCCGCCCCCACAACTCACGAGGCACTGCTGGCGTCTGTGGCTTTCCCCCTGCAGGCGTTTATGAAGTGGCCTTTCTTTTTGCAGCCAGAGCAGGTCACGTTCCTTGCAGGGCAGCGCGCCCTTTGACGTCTCGCCTGGCCACAGAAGAAGCAGCTGGCGGCCCGATCGCGGAGGTCCGCTGCCGCAACAGGTCCCGGGGGTGGCGGTCCCGATCGATTCCGGGACACCGACGCCGTAGTAGGTCCCAGGGGCGGCGGTGCGAGGGGTATAGCGGCCGGAGTCGGGCCCGAGTCCCAGGGTCGCGCAGCACTGTACCTGGAGTACGCCTCGAGGTCCCGATGGGCCACTTCCAGGGAGCGAGCGAGGGCTGCAGCTGTTTTCAAGTCGAGGTCCTTTGATTCGAGCAGTCTTTGCCGTGAGTAGTTGGACCGAAGGCCTTTCACGAAGGCATCGCGGATATTTCCTTCAGTATGTTCTGCAGCCGTTACAGCTTTAAAGTCACAGTCCCTGCCGAGTGTTTGTAGCGCCCGTAAAAATTCATCTACAGACTCTCCTGGCTGTTGCGAGCGGGATCTTAGGAGATGTCTGGCATACATTGAATTTACTGGGCTCCGGTACTGCTCTTTTAGCAGGTTGAGGGCGTCCTCGTATGTAGCAAGGTCCCGGATGAGTGCAAATACTTTAGGGCTCACCTGGGCGGTCAGAACTCTTAGTTTGGATTCCGGAGGCACGCCGGAGGCTCCCAGGTAGGATTCGAAACAGCTAAGCCAGTGTTCGAAGTCGAGGGCTGAATTCGCTGCCTGTGGGTTTAGATCCAGGTACGGCGGTCGGAGGGCTCGCAGCCAGGTCGGCTGCTGGGGCTGTTGTAGCTGGCCGCTTGGCTGGGGCTGTTGTAGCTGACCATTTGGCTGGTTGGTTGGCTGCTCCGGTCCATACATTTCAAAATTTAGCCAATAAAATTGATATACCTATCAATTCAGTCCATGAAAAGCGACGAGTTAAGGTAGTAACTATAGGTTTTTATTGGCTAAATAACAGAGCCCACACTCGTGGGTGATCGGTTCCAACAAGGAAGAATACTAGCCAAGCGGTCACCTTTATACCTGGGCAAGCAGGTGGAGCCATGGGCGGAGTCAGCTGAGGTATGCCTAGGTATAACAGCGTGCGTGG
The DNA here is from genome assembly GCF_052327205.1 of Somniosus microcephalus. Classification (NCBI taxonomy): domain Eukaryota; kingdom Metazoa; phylum Chordata; class Chondrichthyes; order Squaliformes; family Somniosidae; genus Somniosus; species Somniosus microcephalus. The sequence goes on along the minus strand of NW_028225555.1, from coordinate 39,722 downwards.
CAAGAGGTAACCTTGTGTAGTGATAACAACAGTGTAAACAGTGATAACAACAGTGTAACAATAGTGAACGGTTGGGAACGGTAACAGTGGTTTACCACAGTATGTTGGTGATTTTTTTATTGTTATTGGTGAGCGTGCTCTCTGGGAATCTGACCCCTGTTCCTTCTCCGTGAGGAATTCAAGCTCTGCTTTAAACTTGCGCCCTCCGTCAGATTGCACTTTTATCACAGCTGATGTGCAGGCTCCTGACGATGACGTGGGCAGCAAACCCTTCTTCACCCCGCCAGGGGCTAATAGCCATGGGACTTCTTCACCCCGCCCGGGGCCGGTAGCGGTGGAACTTCACCCCACCCGGGGCCGGTAGCGGTGGGACGTCTTCACCCCGCCCGGGGCCGGTAGCGGTGGGACGTCTTCACCCCGCCCGGGGCCGGTAGCGGTGGGGCTTCTTCACCCCGCCCGGGGCCGGTAGCGGTGGGGTTTCTTCACCCCGCCCGGGGCCGGTAGCGGTGGGGCTTCTTCACCCCGCCCGGGGCCGGTAGCGGTGGGGCTTCTTCACCCCGCCCGGAGCCGCTAGCGGTGGGACTTCTTCACGCCGCCCAGAGCCGGTAGCCATGGGACTTCTTCACCCCGCCCAGGGCCGGTAGCGGTGGGACTTCACCCCACCCGGGGCCGGTAGCGGTGGGGCTTCTTCACCCCGCCCGGGGCCGGTAGCGGTGGGGCTTCTTCACCCCGCCCGGGGCCGGTAGCAGTGGGGCTTCTTCACCCTGCCCGGGGCCGGTAGCAGTGGGACTTCTTCACCCCGCCCGGGGCCGGTAGCGGTGGGGCTTCTTCACCCCGCCCGGGGCCGGTAGCGGTGGGACTTCACCCCACCCGGGGCCGGTAGCGGTGGGGCTTCTTCACCCCGCCCGGGGCCGGTAGCGGTGGGGCTTCTTCACCCCGCCCGGGGCCGGTAGTGGTGGGACTGCACCCTGCCCGGGGCCGGTAGCGGTGCGGCTTCTTCACCCCGCCCGGGGCCGGTAGCGGTGGGGCTTCTTCACCCCGCCCGGGGCCGGTAGCGGTAGGAATTCTTCACCCTGCCCGGGGCCGGTAGCGGTGGGACTTCTTCATCCCGCCCGGGGCCGGTAGCAGTGGGGCTTCTTCACCCTGCCCGGGGCCGGTAGCGGTGGGACTTCTTCACCCCGCCCGGGGCCGGTAGCGGTGGGACTTCTTCACCCCGCCCGGGGCCGGTAGCGGTGGGACTTCTTCACCCCGCCCGGGGCCGGTAGCGGTGGGGCTTCTTCACCCCGCCCGGGGCCGGTAGCGGTGGGGCTTCTTCACCCCGCCCGGGGCCGGTAGCGGTGGGGCTCCTTCACCCCGCCCGGGGCCGGTAGCGGTGGGACTTCTTCACCCCGCCCGGGGCCGGTAGCGGTGGGGCTTCTTCACCCCGCCCCGAGCCGGTAGCGGTGGGGCTTCGTCACCCCGCCCAGGGCCGGTAGCGGTGGGGCTTCTTCACCCCGCCCGGGGCCGGTAGCGGTGGGGCTTCTTCACCCCGCCCGGAGCCGGTAGCGGTGGGGCTTCTTCACCCCGCCCGGGGCCGGTAGCGGTGGGGCTTCTTCACCCCGCCCGGAGCCGGTAGCGGTGGGGCTTCTTCACCCCGCCCGGGGCCGGTAGCGGTGGGGCTTCTTCACCCCGCCCGGGGCCGGTAGCGGTGGGACTTCTTCACCCCGCCCGGGGCCGGTAGCGGTGGGACTTCTTCACCCCGCCCGGGGCCGGTAGCGGTGGGGCTTCTTCACCCCGCCTGGGACCGGTAGCGGTGCGGCTCCTTCACCCCACCCGGGGCCGGTAGCGGTGGGACTTCTTCACCCCACCCGGGGCCGGTAGCGGTGGGGCTCCTTCACCCCGCCCGGGGCCGGTAGCGGTGGGGCTTCTTCACCCCGCCCGGGGCCGGTAGCGGTGGGGCTTCTTCACCCCGCCCGGGGCCGGTAGCGGTGGGACTTCTTCACCCCGCCCGGGGCCGGTAGCGGTGGGGCTTCTTCACCCCGCCCGGGGCCGGTAGCGGTGGGGCTTCTTCACCCCGCCCGGGGCCGGTAGCGGTGGGGCTTCTTCACCCCGCCCGGGGCCGGTAGCGGTGGGGCTCCTTCACCCCGCCCGGGGCCGGTAGCGGTGGGTCTTCTTCACCCCGCCCGGGGCCGGTAGCGGTGGGGCTTCTTCACCCCGCCCGGGGCCGGTAGCGGTGGGGCTTCTTCACCCCGCCCGGGGCCGGTAGCGGTGGGGCTCCTTCACCCCTGGCAAAGGAGGACCGAATCTGAGGGATGTCCTGCGGCCGCGATGGCGATTGGGAATTTCAGGGAAGCTCCTCTATGTCACAGATTACTTCTCTGGTCGGCGGTTTTTATGCGACACCGGGGCGCAGTGTAGCATCCTTCCCGCATCAGCACTGGATATACAGGCTGGGAGGCATGGCCTCTCCCTCGAAGCAGCTAATGGCGGGGCTATTCGTACCTTTGGCAAATGGCGGGTCCAGGTGTGCTTCGGCGGGCAACGGTTTCATTGGGAATTCATCACAGCCAAGGTCTCGCAAGCCATCCTCGGTGCGGATTTCTTATGTGCCAACAGCCTCTTGGTTGATGTAAGGAACTGACGGTTAATTAATGCGGCCACTTTCCACTCCATCCCTTGCTTCCGCAGTACCGCCATGTCGCGCACTGTCTCCTGCACATTGCCCTCTCCGGACGATTTCACTCGCCTGCTAGGCGAATTCCCGTACTTGACCAGGCCCACCTTCTCCTCGGCCACTAAACATGGTGTCGAACATCACATCACTATGACTGGCTTCCCGGTCTACGCACGGGCTTGGCGTCTGGAACCTGGCAAGCTCGCGGCTGTGAAGGCGGAGTTCACCACGATGGAGCGGCTAGGGATTATTCGCCAGTCGAATAGTCCCTGGTCTTCACCTCTCCACATTGTCCCAAAACCCAGCGGCGGATGGCGGCCATGCGGCGACTACCGATGCCTTAATGACGCCACTACTCCCGATCGGTACCCGATCCCTCATATTCAAGATTTCTCTGCCCACTTGGCGGGAAATTCTATATTCTCCAAGGTCGACCTCGTCCATGGCTACCACCAGGTCCCCGTACACCCGTAAGACGTCCAGAAAACTGCAGTCATTACCCCCTTTGGCCTGTTCAAGTTCCTACGGATGCCATTTGGGCTGAAGAATGCTGCACAGGCTTTCCAGCACCTGATGGACTCGGTACTGCGGGACCTTAAATTTATATTCGTCTACCTCGACGATATCCTTATCGCCAGCCCTAACAAAGAGGAGCACATCTGCCATTTACGCACCCTCTTTCGACGCCTCAGCCAACACGGCCTGATCATCAACCCAGCCAAGTGTCAGTTCGGCCTGCAGCAGATTGATTTCTTGGGCCACCGCATTACTTCGGAAGGTGCAATTCTGTTGCAGACGAAGGTAGAGGCAGTCACGGCGTTCCCACGGCCGCAGACCATCAAGGCCCTGCAGGAATTCCTCAGCATGGTAAATTTTTACCACCGCTTTGTACCTAAGGCAGCACGGCTAATGCAGCTCCTCTACAAGGCCCTCAAAGGCAAGTCTGGCAAGGATTCGGTAACCTGGACAGTCGAAATGCACAACGCCTTCGACAACACAAAAACCGCTTTGGCCAACGCGACCATGCTGGCGCACCCACTGCCAGGTGCCACCATCGCACTTACCACTGACGCTTCCGACTACGCCATCGGCGCCGTACAGGAACAGTGGGTCAATGGGACGTGGCAACCACTGGCGTTTTTCAGCCATCAACTACGGCGCAACGAACGAAAATACAGCACTTTCGACCGGGAGTTGCTGGCACTCATTCTGGCTATCCGCCATTTCCACTTCTTGTTAGAGGGACGTCCCTTTACTGCGTTTGTGGACCACAAACCACTAACCTTCGCCATGGCCAAGACCGCCGAACTGTGGTCAGCTCGACAACAACGTCAGTTAACGTTCATATCAGAATTCACGACAAATATCCAACACGTAGCTGGCAAGGACAACTTGGTAGCAGATTGCCTCTCTCGTGCGACTGTCCAAGCACTCCAGCTGGGCATCGACTATGCCCTCATGGCTGCCGACCAAGTATCCAATCCTGAAACACAGGCATACCGCACCGACATCTCCAGCCTCCAACCGGCTGATGTTGAATTCCATGCAGCAGGCACCACACTACTCTGTGACGTCTCCATGGGAGACCCTCGCCCAATCGTTCCGGTTGCCTGGCACGGCAAAGTTTTTGATGCCATACACGGGCTTTCGCATCCTGGAATGAAGGCCTCCCAAAAATTAATGTCTAAATTTGTCTGGAAATGTATGCATAAGGATATCCGCGACTGGGCTAACACCTGCATTGTCTGCCAAAAATCTACGGTACAGCCTCATGTCAAGGCTCCATTGGCCACTTTTACAGTACCAGAGCGTCGGTTTGACCATGTAAACGTGGATCTCGTTGGGCCGCTTCCACCATCACAGGTTCACACACCTCCTCACCATAGTAGACCGCACTGCTAGATGGCCAGAGGCGGTTCCTTTGTCATCTACCACTTCCGCTAATGTCGCCCGTTTGGGCATTCCGGCAGACATTTCTTCAGACTGCGGTCCACAGTTTTCTTCTGAGCTTTGGAACGCTGTGGCCCAGGGTCTCGGCACCAAGCTACACCGCACCATGGCCTACCATCCACAGGCAAACGGCTTGTGCGAGCGTTTTCACAGGTCGCTAAAAGCATCGCTGAGGGCCAGCCGCCAAGGCGCCGGATGGGTAGATAAGCTTCCGTGGGTCATGTTGGGTCTTCGCACGGCACCCAAAGAAGATCTTCAATCGTCTTCTGCTGAGCTCATGTACGGTCAGCCATTCCGCGTACCAGGAGACTTCCTTCCGATTCCAACAGCGCCATGGTCTGCATCCGACCAACTCAGCAGCCACTGCGAAACAACCAAGTCTTTTGCGCCAATCCCAACGTCGCATCATGGCCTCCCAACCTCGCACGTCCCAGCAGAGCTAAAGAATGCCGAATTTGTGTTCATCCGACATGACACCCATCGGGATCCGCTCAAGGCCCCTTACACAGGCCCTTTTCATTTGTACTGGAGGCAGGTGACAGAAGTTTCTCCGTTGACATCGGTGGTAAACCCGACCACGTTTCCATTGACCGTCTCAAGCCGGCACACCCGGACCTCGGCCGTCCTGTCGAGACCGCACAGCCGCCACGACGTGGTCGACCGCCTGCTGCAGCCGTGCCAAACCAAATGCTTCCACCCGCCAGCCCGCCCACCGTCCAACAGCTTCCACTCCAGGAATATAGAAGTCGCTCCGACAGGCTTGTCAGACCTCCTAGTCGATTGACTTTTTCTGTTAAAGATAATTCTGGGGGGGTGCATGTGGCAGAGCCACTAAGGGACTTTGATCAACTGTACATAATTCCCTTTAACAATTTGTTAGCTACAGGCTGAATCTGTATCTTTGTTTATATTGTTGCATGTACATAGCGCGGTCCCTTTAAGAGCGAGACCAAATGCGATGACGTCATCACGTTGATCACGTGATCCTCCGGCGGGAAAACGTGACCTGGGAAGCCGCCCCAGTCAGTCCTCGTGGAGCCATCGAACTGTACAGACCTGTAACCTAAGTTCTCCTGCACTTGCATATTAAACTCTGTTGAATAGTATTAAACATCGTTTCTTTGATAGACTGACTCGACCTCAGTCCTTTAGTTAGGAATCCGAACATTCCTACAAGGCAAAACTGGGGAGGAAAAAGGGAAACATGTTCCTTTGTGCTTATATGTTGTTTCTGCAATTAATTTATGAATTAATTAAAACAAAAAAATCATTTCTGTTGAATTATAAGTTATTTCAAGTAACCTTCAATTACATGGGAGAAAAACGAATCATTCTTGGGAAGCAAGTATATTTACTTAATCTATTAAAAATGAATTTAATTTCGATTGAATGCAACAACACTGGGAACAAACTCACTGCAAAAATCTCCCCATGATAAAATTAAAATCTCCCAACAGTAATGTGATGCAACAGGAGCCTCATTTGCTTAAGCGGAATGAAAATAACTGCCCGGCCACAACCAATCAGAAATCAGCATAAGGTGACTGTCATTGAACCAATGGCGTCAAAGTACCTATTAGTCCCGTGGCGAGGTTAATCTCATTTCACCAGACACTGACTAAACTATCCCCAAACTGTTGGGAGAATTTGAGAGCATGGTATTCAAAATTATTATTAGAGACTGTCCCCACTCCGCTCCTCCAGCTCCGGCCCTGCTCGCGGCCGTCCCGGCCCAACCCGACCCGTCCCGACCAGTCCTGATGGCCGAGACTGTCCCGGCCCCTCCCCCGACCCGACCCGACCCGACCCGACCAGACCTGACCCAACCAGTCCTGATGGCCGAGACTGTCCACGCCCCTCCCCCGAACCGACCCGACCAGTCCTGATGGCGAGACTGTCCCCACCCCTCCCCCGAACCGACCAGTCCTGATGGCCGAGACTGTCCCCGCCCCTCCCCCGAACCGACCAGTCCTGATGGCCGAGACTGTCCCCACCCCTCCCCCGAACCGACCAGTCCTGATGGCCGAGACTGTCCCCACCCCTCCCCCGAACCGACCAGTCCTGATGGCCGAGACTGTCCCCGCCCCTCCCCCGAACCGACCAGTCCTGCTGGCCGAGACTGTCCCCACCCCTCCCCCGAACCGACCAGTCCTGATGGCCGAGACTGTCCCCGCCCCTCCCCCGAACCGACCAGTCCTGCTGGCCGAGACTGTCCCCACCCCTCCCACGACCCGACCAGTCCTGATGGCCGAGACTGTCCCCACCCCTCCCCCGACCCGACCCAACCAGTCCTGATGGCCGAGACTGGTCCCGCCCCACCCACTCCCCCGACCCGACCAGTCCTGATGGCCGAGACTGTCCCCGACCCAACCAGTCCTGATGGCCGAGACTGTCCCCGCCCCTCCCCCGACCCGACCAGTCCTGATGGCCGAGACTGTCCCCGCCCCTCCCCCGAACCGACCCGACCAGTCCTGATGGCCGAGACTGTCCCCGCCCCTCCCCCGACCCAACCAGTCCTGATGGCCGAGACTGTCCCCGCCCCTCCCCCGAACCGACCCGACCAGTCCTGATGGCCGAGACTGTCCCCGCCCCTCCCCCGACCCGACCCAACCAGTCCTGATGGCCGAGACTGTCCCCGCCCCTCCCCCGACCCGACCAGTCCTGATGGCGAGACTGTCCCCACCCCTCCCCCGAACCGACCCAACCAGTCCTGATGGCCGAGACTGTCCCCACCCCTCCCCCGACCCAACCCGACCAGTCCTGATGGCCGAGACTGTTCCCACCCCTCCCCCGACCCGACCCAACCAGTCCTGATGGCCGAGACTGTCCACACCCCGCCCCCGAACCGACCCGACCAGTCCTGATGGCCGAGACTGTCCCTGCCTCTCCCCCGACCCGACCCGACCAGTCCTGATGGCCGAGACTGTCCCCACCCCTCCCCCGACCCGACCCGACCAGTCCTGATGGCCGAGACTGTCCCCACCCCTCCCCCGACCCGACCCAACCAGTCCTGATGGCCGAGACTGTCCACGCCCCGCCCACGAACCGACCCGACCAGTCCTGATGGCCGAGACTGTCCACGCCCCGCCCCCGACCCGACCAGTCCTGATGGCCGAGACTGTCCACGCCCCTCCCCCGACCCGACCAGTCCTGATGGCCGAGACTGTCCCCGCCCCTTCCCCGACCCGAACAGTCCTGATGGCCGAGACTGTCCCCGCCCCTTCCCCGACCCGACCAGTCCTGATGGCCGAGACTGTCCCCGACCCTCCCCCGAACCGACCAGTCCTGATGGCCGAGACTGTCCCCCACCCCTCCCCCGACCCGACCCGACCACTCCTGATGGCCGAGACTGTCCACACCCCTCCCCCGACCCGACCCGACCAGTCCTGATGTCCGAGACTGTCCCCGCCCCTCCCCCGAACCGACCCGACCAGTCCTGATGTCCGAGACTGTCCCCGCCCCTCCCCCGAACCGACCCGACCAGTCCAGATGTCCGAGACTGTCCCCGCCCCTCCCCCGAACCGACCCGACCAGTCCTGATGTCCGAGACTGTCCCCGCCCCTCCCCCGACCCGACCACTCCTGATGTCCGAGACTGTCCCCACCCCTCCCCCGACCCGACCCGACCAGTCCTGATGGCCGAGACTGTCCCGGCCCCTCCCCCGACCCGACCCAACCAGTCCTGATGTCCGAGACTGTCCCCGCCCCTCCCCCGACCAGACCACTCCTGATGTCCGAGACTGTCCCCAACCCTCCCCCGAACCGACCCGACCAGTCCTGATGTCCGAGACTGTCCCCGCCCCTCCCCCGACCAGACCACTCCTGATGTCCGAGACTGTCCCCAACCCTCCCCCGAACCGACCCGACCAGTCCTGATGTCCGAGACTGTCCCCGCCCCTCCCCCGACCCGACCCGACCAGACCTGATGTCCGAGACTGTCCCCACCCCTCCCCCGACCCGACCCAACCAGGCCTGATGTCCGAGACTGTCCCCACCCCTCCCCCGACCCGACCCAACCAGACCTGATGTCCGAGACTGTCCCCGCCCCTCCGCCGACCCGACCACTCCTGATGTCCGAGACTGTCCCCACCCCTCCCCCGACCCGACCCGACCAGTCCTGATGGCCGAGACTCTCCCGGCCCCTCCCCCGACCCGACCCAACCAGTCCTGATGTCCGAGACTGTCCCCGCCCCTCCCCCGACCAGACCACTCCTGATGTCCGAGTCTGTCCCCACCCCTCCCCCGAACCGACCCGACCAGTCCTGATGTCCGAGACTGTCCCCGCCCCTCCCCCGACCCGACCCGACCAGGCCTGATGTCCGAGACTGTCCCCACCCCTCCACCGACCCGACCCAACCAGGCCTGATGTCCGAGACTGTCCCCACCCCTCCCCCGACCCGACCCAACCAGACCTGATGTCCGAGACTGTCCCCGCCCCTCCCCCGACCTGACCACTCCTGATGTCCGAGACTGTCCCCACCCCTCCCCCGACCCGACCCAACCAGTCCTGATGGCCGAGACTGTCCGGGCCCCTCCCCCGAACCGACCCGACCAGTCCTGATGTCCGAGACTGTCCCCACCCCTCCCCCGACCCGACCCGACCAGTCCTGATGGCCGAGACTGTCCCGGCCCCTCCCCCGAACCGACCCAACCAGTCCTGATGTCCGAGACTGTCCCCACCCCTCCCCCGACCCGACCCGACCAGTCCTGATGGCCGAGACTGTCCCCACCCCTCCCCCGACGCGACCCGACAAGTCCTGATGGCCGAGACTGTCCCCGCCCCTCCCCCGACCCAACCCAACCAGTCCTGATGGCCGAGACTGTCCCGGCCCCTCCCCCGAACCGACCCGACCAGTCCTGATGTCCGAGACTGTCCCCACCCCTACCCCGACTCGACCCGACCAGTACTGATGGCCGAGACTGTCCCCACCCCTCCCCCGACCCGACCCGACCAGTCCTGATGGCCAAGACTGTCCCCACCCGTCCCCCGACCCGACCCAACCAGTCCTGATGGCCGAGACTGTCCACGCCCCTCCCCCGACCCGACCCGACCAGTCCTGATGGCGAGACTGTCCCCACCCCTCCCCCGAACCGACCCGACCAGTCCTGATGGCGAGACTGTCCCCACCCCTCCCCCAACCCGAGCCGACCAGTCCTGATGTCCGAGACTGTCCCCACCCCTCCCCCGACCCGACCAGTCCTGATGGCGGAGACTGTCCCCACCCCTCCCCCGACCCGACCAGTCCTGATGGCGAGACTGTCCCCACCCCTCCCCCGAACCGACCCGACCAGTCCTGATGGCGAGACTGTCCCCACCCCTCCCCCGAACCGACCCGACCAGTCCTGATGGCCGAGACTGTCCCTGCCCCTCCCCCGACCCAACCCGACCAGTCCTGATGGCCGAGACTGTCCCTGCCCCTCCCCCGACCCAACCCAACCAGTCCTGATGGCCGAGACTGTCCCCACCCATCCCCCGACCCGACCCGACCAGTCCTGATGGCCGAGACTGTCCCTGCCCCTCCCCCGACCCAACCCAACCAGTCCTGATGGCCGAGACTGTCCCTGCCCCTCCCCCGACCCGACCAGACCAGTCCTGATGGCCGAGACTGTCCCCGCCCCTCCCCCGACCCGACCAGTCCTGATGGCTGAGACTGTCCCCGCCCCTCCCCCGACCAGTCCTGATGGCCGAGACTGTCCCCGCTCCTCCCCCGACCCGACCAGTCCTGATGGCTGAGACTGTCCCCGACCCGACCAGACCTGATGGCCGAGACTGTCCCCGCCCCTCCCCCGACCCGACCAGTCCTGATGGCGAGACTGTCCCCGCCCCTCCCCCGACCCGACCCAACCAGTCCTGATGGCGAGACTGTCCCCGTCCCGACCAGTCCTGATGTCCGAGACTGTCCCCGCCCCTCCCCCGACCCGACCCGACCAGTCCAGATGTCCGAGACTGTCCCCGCCCCTCCCCCGAACCGACCCGACCAGTCCTGATGTCCGAGACTGTCCCCGCCCCTCCCCCGAACCGACCCGACCAGTCCTGATGTCCGAGACTGTCCCCGCCCCTCCCCCGACCCGACCACTCCTGATGTCCGAGACTGTCCCCACCCCTCCCCCGACCCGACCCGACCAGTCCTGATGGCCGAGACTGTCCCCGCCCCTCCCCCGACCAGACCACTCCTGATGTCCGAGACTGTCCCCACCCCTCCCCCGAACCGACCCGACCAGTCCTGATGTCCGAGACTGTCCCCGCCCCTCCCCCGACCCGACCCGACCAGACCTGATGTCCGAGACTGTCCCCACCCCTCCCCCGACCCGACCCAACCAGGCCTGATGTCCGAGACTGTCCCCACCCCTCCCCCGACCCGACCCAACCAGACCTGATGTCCGAGACTGTCCCCGCCCCTCCCCCGACCTGACCACTCCTGATGTCCGAGACTGTCCCCACCCCTCCCCCGACCCGACCCAACCAGTCCTGATGGCCGAGACTGTCCGGGCCCCTCCCCCGAACCGACCCGACCAGTCCTGATGTCCGAGACTGTCCCCACCCCTCCCCCGACCCGACCCGACCAGTCCTGATGGCCGAGACTGTCCCGGCCCCTCCCCCGAACCGACCCAACCAGTCCTGATGTCCGAGACTTTCCCCACCCCTCCCCCGACCCGACCCGACCAGTCCTGATGGCCGAGACTGTCCCCACCCCTCCCCCGACCCGACCCGACAAGTCCTGATGGCCGAGACTGTCCCCGCCCCTCCCCCGACCCGACCCAACCAGTCCTGATGGCCGAGACTGTCCCGGCCCCTCCCCCGAATCGACCCGACCAGTCCTGATGTCCGAGACTGTCCCCACCCCTACCCCGACTCGACCCGACCAGTACTGATGGCCGAGACTGTCCCCACCCCTCCCCCGACCCGACCAGTCCTGATGGCCAAGACTGTCCCCACCCGTCCCCCGACCCGACCCAACCAGTCCTGATGGCCGAGACTGTCCACGCCCCTCCCCCGACCCGACCCGACCAGTCCTGATGGCGAGACTGTCCCCACCCCTCCCCCGAACCGACCCGACCAGTCCTGATGGCGAGACTGTCCCCACCCCTCCCCCAACCCGAGCCGACCAGTCCTGATGTCCGAGACTGTCCCCACCCCTCCCCCGACCCGACCCGACCAGTCCTGATGGCGGAGACTGTCCCCGCCCCTCCCCCGACCCGACCCGACCAGTCCTGATGGCGAGACTGTCCCCACCCCTCCCCCGAACCGACCCGACTAGTCCTGATGGCGAGACTGTCCCCACCCCTCCCCCGAACCGACCCGACCAGTCCTGATGGCCGAGACTGTCCCTGCCCCTCCCCCGACCAAACCCAACCAGTCCTGATGGCCGAGACTGTCCCTGCCCCTCCCCCGACCCAACCCAACCAGTCCTGATGGCCGAGACTGTCCCCAACCCTCCCCCGACCCGACCCGACCAGTCCTGGTGGCCGAGACTGTCCCTGCCCCTCCCCCGACCCAACCCAACCAGTCCTGATGGCCGAGACTGTCCCTGCCCCTCCCCCGACCCAACCCAACCAGTCCTGATGGCCGAGACTGTCCACGCCCCTCCCCCGACCCGACCAGACCAGTCCTGATGGCCGAGACTGTCCCCGCCCCTCCCCCGACCCGACCAGTCCTGATGGCTGAGACTGTCCCCGCCCCTCCCCCGACCAGTCCTGATGGCTGAGACTGTCCCCGCTCCTCCCCCGACCCAACCAGTCCTGATGGCCGAGACTGTCCCCGCCCATCCCCCGACCCGACCAGTCCTGATGGCCGAGACTGTCCCCTCCCCCGCCCCGACCCGACCAGTCCTGATGGCCGAGACTGTCCACACCCCTCCCCCGAACCGACCAGACCAGTCCTGATGTCCGAGACTGGCCCCGCCACTCCCCCGACCCAACCAGTCCTGATGGCCGAGACTGTCCCCGCCCATCCCCCGACCCGACCAGTCCTGATGGGCGAGACTGTCCCCACCCCTCCCCCGACCCGACCAATCCTGATGGCCGAGACTGTCCCCACCCCTCCCCCGACCCGACCAGTCCTGATGGCCGAGACTGTCCCCACCCCTCCCCCGCCCCGACCCGACCAGTCCTGATGGCCGAGACTGTCCACACCCCTCCCCCGAACCGACCAGTCCTGATGGCCGAGACTGGCCCCGCCCCTCCCCCGACCCGACCAGTCCTGATGGCCGAGACTGTCCCCCCCGCCCTCCCCCGACCCGACCCAACCAGTCCTGATGGCCGAGGCTGTCCCCGTCCCGACCAGTCCTGATGGCCGAGACTGTCCCCGCCCCTCCCCCGACCCGACCCGACCAGTCCTGATGGCGAGACTGTCCCCGACCCAACCAGTCCTGATGGCGAGACTGTCCCCGACCCGACCAGACCTGATGGCCGAGACTGTCCCCGTCCCGACCAGTCCTGATGGCCGAGACTGTCCCCGCCCCTCCCCCGACCCGACCCAACCAGTCCTGATGGCGAGACTGTCCCCGTCCCAACCAGTCCTGATGGCGAGACTGTCTCCGCCCCTCCCCCGACCCGACCCATCCAGTCCTGATGGCGAGACTGTCCCCGTCCCGACCAGTCCTGATGGCCGAGACTGTCCCCGACCCGACCAGTCCTGATGGCGAGACTGTCCCCGTCCCGACCAGACCTGATGGCCGAGACTGTCCCCGACCCGACCAGACCTGATGGCCGAGACTGTCCCCGCCCCTCCCCCGACCCGACCAGTCCTGATGGCGAGACTGTCCCCGACCCGACCAGACCTGATGGCCGAGACTGTCCCCGAACCTCCCCCGACCCGACCAGTCCTGATGGCGAGACTGTCCCCGCCCCTCCCCCGACCCGACCCAACCAGTCCTGATGGCGAGACTGTCCCCGTCCCGACCAGTCCTGATGGCCGAGACTGTCCCCGCCCCTCCCCCGACCCAACCAGTCCTGATGGCGAGACTGTCCCCGACCCGACCAGACCTGATGGCCGAGACTGTCCCCGCCCCTCCCCCGACCCGACCCAACCAGTCTTGATGGCGAGACTGTCCCCGACCCGACCAGACCTGATGGCCGAGACTGTCCCCGCCCCTCCCCCGACCCGACCAGTCCTGATGGCGAGACTGTCCCCGACCCGACCAGACCTGATGGCCGAGACTGTCCCCGCCCCTCCCCCGACCCGACCCAACCAGTCCTGATGGCGAGACTGTCCCCGTCCCGACCAGTCCTGATGGCCGAGACTGTCCCCGCCCCTCCCCCGACCCGACCCAACCAGTCCTGATGGCGAGACTGTCCCCGACCCGACCAGACCTGATGGCCGAGACTGTCCCCGCCCCTCCCCCGACCCGACCAGTCCTGATGGCCGAGACTGTACCCGCCCATCCCCCGACCCGACCAGACCTGATGGCCGAGACTGTCCCCGCCCCTCCCCCGACCCAACCAGTCCTGATGGCGAGACTGTCCCCGCCCCTCTCCCGACCCGACCCAACCAGTCTTGATGGCGAGACTGTCCCCGACCCAACCAGTCTTGATGGCGAGACTGTCCCCGACCCAACCAGTCCTGATGGCCGAGACTGTCCCCGCCCCTCCCCGACCCGACCCAACCAGTCTTGATGGCGAGACTGTCCCCGACCCAACCAGACCTGATGGCCGAGACTGTCCCCGCCCCTCCCCCGACCCGACCCAACCAGTCTTGATGGCGAGACTGTCCCCGACCCAACCAGTCCTGATGGCGAGACTGTCCCCGACCCGACCAGACCTGATGGCCGAGACTGTCCCCGCCCCTCCCCCGACCCGACCAGACCTGATGGCCGAGACTGTCCCCGCCCCTCCCCCGACCCGACCCAACCAGTCTTGATGGCGAGACTGTCCCCGACCAGACCTGATGGCCGAGACTGTCCCCGCCCCTCCCCCGACCCGACCCGACCAGTCCTGATGGCGAGACTGTCCCCGACCCGATAAGACCTGATGGCCGAGACTGTCCCCGCCCCTCCCCCGACCCGACCCAACCAGTCTTGATGGCGAGACTGTCTCCGTCCCGACCAGTCCTGATGGCCGAGACTGTCCCCGCCCCTCCCCCGACCCGACCCAACCAGTCCTGATGGCGAGACTGTCCCCGACCCAACCAGTCCTGATGGCGAGACTGTCCCCGACCCGACCAGTCCTGATGGCGAGACTGTCCCCGACCCGACCAGACCTGATGGCCGAGACTGTCCCCGCCCCTCCCCCGACCCAACCAGTCCTGATGGCGAGACTGTCCCCGCCCCTCCCCCGACCCGACCCAACCAGTCTTGATGGCGAGACTGTCCCCGTCCCAACCAGTCCTGATGGCGAGACTGTCCCCGCCCCTCCCCCGACCCGACCCAACCAGTCCTGATGGCGAGACTGTCCCCGTCCCGACCAGTCCTGATGGCCGAGACTGTCCCCGCCCCTCCCCCGACCCGACCAGACCTGATGGCCGAGACTGTCCCCGCCCCGCCCCCGACCCGACCCAACCAGTCCTGATGGCGAGACTGTCCCCGTCCCGACCAGTCCTGATGGCCGAGACTGTCCCCGCCCCTCCCCCGACCCGACCCAACCAGTCCTGATGGCGAGACTGTCCCCGTCCCAACCAGTCCTGATGGCGAGACTGTCTCCGCCCCTCCCCCGACCCGACCCAACCAGTCCTGATGGCGAGACTGTCCCCGACCCGACCAGTCCTGATGGCGAGACTGTCCCCGACCCGACCAGACCTGATGGCCGAGACTGTCCCCGCCCCTCCCCCGACCCAACCAGTCCTGATGGCGAGACTGTCCCCGCCCCTCCCCCGACCCGACCCAACCAGTCTTGATGGCGAGACTGTCCCCGTCCCAACCAGTCCTGATGGCGAGACTGTCCCCGCCCCTCCCCCGACCCGACCCAACCAGTCCTGATGGCGAGACTGTCCCCGTCCCGACCAGTCCTGATGGCCGAGACTGTCCCCGCCCCTCCCCCGACCCGACCAGACCTGATGGCCGAGACTGTCCCCGCCCCGCCCCCGACCCGACCCAACCAGTCCTGATGGCGAGACTGTCCCCGTCCCGACCAGTCCTGATGGCCGAGACTGTCCCCGCCCCTCCCCCGACCCGACCCAACCAGTCCTGATGGCGAGACTGTCCCCGTCCCAACCAGTCCTGATGGCGAGACTGTCTCCGCCCCTCCCCCGACCCGACCCATCCAGTCCTGATGGCGAGACTGTCCCCGTCCCGACCAGTCCTGATGGCCGAGACTGTCCCCGCCCCTCCCCCGACCCGACCAGTCCTGATGGCGAGACTGTCCCCGCCCCTCCCCCGACCCGACCCATCCAGTCCTGATGGCGAGACTGTCCCCGACCCGACCAGACCTGATGGCCGAGACTGTCCCCGCCCCTCCCCCGACCCGACCCAACCAGTCTTGATGGTGAGATTGTCCCCGACCCGACCAGACCTGATGGCCGAGACTGTCCCCGCCCCTCCCCGACCCGACCCAACCAGTCTTGATGGCGAGACTGTCCCCGACCCAACCAGACCTGATGGCCGAGACTGTCCCCGCCCCTCCCCCGACCCGACCCAACCAGTCTTGATGGCGAGACTGTCCCCGACCCAACCAGTCTTGATGGCGAGACTGTCCCCGACCCAACCAGTCCTGATGGCGAGACTGTCCCCGACCCGACCAGACCTGATGGCCGAGACTGTCCCCGCCCCTCCCCCGACCCGACCAGACCTGATGGCCGAGACTGTCCCCGCCCCTCCCCCGACCCGACCCAACCAGTCTTGATGGCGAGACTGTCCCCGACCAGACCTGATGGCCGAGACTGTCCCCGCCCCTCCCCCGACCCGACCCGACCAGTCCTGATGGCGAGACTGTCCCCGACCCGACCAGACCTGATGGCCGAGACTGTCCCCGCCCCTCCCCCGACCCGACCAGACCTGATGGCCGAGACTGTCCCCGCCCCTCCCCCGACCTGACCCAACCAGTCTTGATGGCGAGACTGTCCCCGACCAGACCTGATGGCCGAGACTGTCCCCGCCCCTCCCCCGACCCGACCCGACCAGTCCTGATGGCGAGACTGTCCCCGACCCGATAAGACCTGATGGCCGAGACTGTCCCCGCCCCTCCCCCGACCCGACCCAACCAGTCTTGATGGCGAGACTGTCTCCGTCCCGACCAGTCCTGATGGCCGAGACTGTCCCCGCCCCTCCCCCGACCCGACCCAACCAGTCCTGATGGCGAGACTGTCCCCGACCCAACCAGTCCTGATGGCGAGACTGTCCCCGACCCGACCAGTCCTGATGGCGAGACTGTCCCCGACCCGACCAGACCTGATGGCCGAGACTGTCCCCGCCCCTCCCCCGACCCAACCAGTCCTGATGGCGAGACTGTCCCCGCCCCTCCCCCGACCCGACCCAACCAGTCTTGATGGCGAGACTGTCCCCGTCCCAACCAGTCCTGATGGCGAGACTGTCCCCGCCCCTCCCCCGACCCGACCCAACCAGTCCTGATGGCGAGACTGTCCCCGTCCCGACCAGTCCTGATGGCCGAGACTGTCCCCGCCCCTCCCCCGACCCGACCAGACCTGATGGCCGAGACTGTCCCCGCCCCGCCCCCGACCCGACCCAACCAGTCCTGATGGCGAGACTGTCCCCGTCCCGACCAGTCCTGATGGCCGAGACTGTCCCCGCCCCGCCCCCGACCCGACCCAACCAGTCCTGATGGCGAGACTGTCCCCGTCCCAACCAGTCCTGATGGCGAGACTGTCTCCGCCCCTCCCCCGACCCGACCCATCCAGTCCTGATGGCGAGACTGTCCCCGTCCCGACCAGTCCTGATGGCCGAGACTGTCCCCGCCCCTCCCCCGACCCGACCAGTCCTGATGGCGAGACTGTCCCCGCCCCTCCCCCGACCCGACCCATCCAGTCCTGATGGCGAGACTGTCCCCGACCCGACCAGACCTGATGGCCGAGACTGTCCCCGACCCTCCCCCGACCCGACCCAACCAGTCTTGATGGTGAGATTGTCCCCGACCCGACCAGACCTGATGGCCGAGACTGTCCCCGCCCCTCCCCGACCCGACCCAACCAGTCTTGATGGCGAGACTGTCCCCGACCCAACCAGACCTGATGGCCGAGACTGTCCCCGCCCCTCCCCCGACCCGACCCAACCAGTCTTGATGGCGAGACTGTCCCCGACCCAACCAGTCTTGATGGCGAGACTGTCCCCGACCCAACCAGTCCTGATGGCGAGACTGTCCCCGACCCGACCAGACCTGATGGCCGAGACTGTCCCCGCCCCTCCCCCGACCCGACCAGACCTGATGGCCGAGACTGTCCCCGCCCCTCCCCCGACCCGACCCAACCAGTCCTGATGGCGAGACTGTCCCCGACCCGACCAGACCTGATGGCCGAGACTGTCCCCGCCCCTCCCCCGACCCGACCAGACCTGATGGCCGAGACTGTCCCCGCCCCTCCCCCGACCTGACCCAACCAGTCTTGATGGCGAGACTGTCCCCGACCAGACCTGATGGCCGAGACTGTCCCCGCCCCTCCCCCGACCCGACCCGACCAGTCCTGATGGCGAGACTGTCCCCGACCCGATAAGACCTGATGGCCGAGACTGTCCCCGCCCCTCCCCCGACCCGACCCAACCAGTCTTGATGGCGAGACTGTCTCCGTCCCGACCAGTCCTGATGGCCGAGACTGTCCCCGCCCCTCCCCCGACCCGACCCAACCAGTCCTGATGGCGAGACTGTCCCCGACCCAACCAGTCCTGATGGCGAGACTGTCCCCGACCCGACCAGTCCTGATGGCGAGACTGTCCCCGACCCGACCAGACCTGATGGCCGAGACTGTCCCCGCCCCTCCCCCGACCCAACCAGTCCTGATGGCGAGACTGTCCCCGCCCCTCCCCCGACCCGACCCAACCAGTCTTGATGGCGAGACTGTCCCCGTCCCAACCAGTCCTGATGGCGAGACTGTCCCCGCCCCTCCCCCGACCCGACCCAACCAGTCCTGATGGCGAGACTGTCCCCGTCCCGACCAGTCCTGATGGCCGAGACTGTCCCCGCCCCTCCCCCGACCCGACCAGACCTGATGGCCGAGACTGTCCCCGCCCCGCCCCCGACCCGACCCAACCAGTCCTGATGGCGAGACTGTCCCCGTCCCGACCAGTCCTGATGGCCGAGACTGTCCCCGCCCCTCCCCCGACCCGACCCAACCAGTCCTGATGGCGAGACTGTCCCCGTCCCAACCAGTCCTGATGGCGAGACTGTCTCCGCCCCTCCCCCGACCCGACCCATCCAGTCCTGATGGCGAGACTGTCCCCGCCCCTCCCCCGACCCGACCCAACCAGTCTTGATGGTGAGATTGTCCCCGACCCGACCAGACCTGATGGCCGAGACTGTCCCCGCCCCTCCCCCGACCCAACCAGTCCTGATGGCGAGACTGTCCCCGACCCAACCAGTCTTGATGGCGAGACTGTCCCCGACCCAACCAGTCCTGATGGCCGAGACTGTCCCCGCCCCTCCCCCGACCCGACCCAACCAGTCTTGATGGCGAGACTGTCCCCGACCCAACCAGTCTTGATGGCGAGACTGTCCCCGACCCAACCAGTCTTGATGGCGAGACTGTCCCCGACCCAACCAGTCCTGATGGCGAGACTGTCCCCGACCCGACCAGACCTGATGGCCGAGACTGTCCCCGTCCCTCCCCCGACCCGACCCAACCAGTCCTGATGGCGAGCCTGTCCCCGACCCGACCAGACCTGATGGCCGAGACTGTCCCCGCCCCTCCCCCGACCCGACCAGACCTGATGGCTGAGAATGTCCCCGCCCCTCCCCCGACCCGACCCAACCAGTCTTGATGGCGAGACTGTCCCCGACCAGACCTGATGGCCGAGACTGTCCCCGCCCCTCCCCCGACCCGACCCGACCAGTCCTGATGGCGAGACTGTCCCCGACCCGACCAGACCTGATGGCCGAGACTGTCCCCGCCCCTCCCCCGACCCGACCCAACCAGTCTTGATGGCGAGACTGTCTCCGTCCCGACCAGTCCTGATGGCCGAGACTGTCCCCGCCCCTCCCCCGACCCGACCCAACCAGTCCTGATGGCGAGACCGTCCCCGACCCAACCAGTCCTGATGGCGAGACTGTCCCCGACCCGACCAGTCCTGATGGCGAGACTGTCCCCGACCCGACCAGACCTGATGGCCGAGACTGTCCCCGCCCCTCCCCCGACCCAACCAGTCCTGATGGCGAGACTGTCCCCGCCCCTCCCCCGACCCGACCCAACCAGTCCTGATGGCGAGACCGTCCCCGACCCAACCAGTCTTGATGGCGAGACTGTCTCCGTCCCGACCAGTCCTGATGGCCGAGACTGTCCCCGCCCCTCCCCCGACCCGACCCAACCAGTCCTGATGGCGAGACTGTCCCCGACCCAACCAGTCCTGATGGCGAGACTGTCCCCGACCCGACCAGTCCTGATGGCCGAGACTGTCCCCGCCCCTCCCCCGACCCAACCAGTCCTGATGGCGAGACTGTCCCCGCCCCTCCCCCGACCCGACCCAACCAGTCTTGATGGCGAGACTGTCCCCGTCCCAACCAGTCCTGATGGCGAGACTGTCCCCGCCCCTCCCCCGACCCGACCCAACCAGTCCTGATGGCGAGACTGTCCCCGTCCCGACCAGTCCTGATGGCCGAGACTGTCCCCGCCCCTCCCCCGACCCGACCAGACCTGATGGCCGAGACTGTCCCCGCCCCGCCCCCGACCCGACCCAACCAGTCCTGATGGCGAGACTGTCCCCGTCCCGACCAGTCCTGATGGCCGAGACTGTCCCCGCCCCTCCCCCGACCCGACCCAACCAGTCCTGATGGCGAGACTGTCCCCGTCCCGACCAGTCCTGATGGCCGAGACTGTCCCCGCCCCTCCCCCGACCCAACCAGTCCTGATGGCGAGACTGTCCCCGACCCGACCAGTCCTGATGGCCGAGACTGTCCCCACCCCTCCCACGACCCGACCAGTCCTGATGGCCGAGACTGTCCCCACCCCTCCCCCGACCCGACCCAACCAGTCCTGATGGCCGAGACTGGTCCCGCCCCACCCACTCCCCCGACCCGACCAGTCCTGATGGCCGAGACTGTCCCCGACCCAACCAGTCCTGATGGCCGAGACTGTCCCCGCCCCTCCCCCGACCCGACCAGTCCTGATGGCCGAGACTGTCCCCGCCCCTCCCCCGAACCGACCCGACCAGTCCTGATGGCCGAGACTGTCCCCGCCCCTCCCCCGACCCGACCAGTCCTGATGGCCGAGACTGTCCCCGCCCCTCCCCCGAACCGACCCGACCAGTCCTGATGGCCGAGACTGTCCCCGCCCCTCCCCCGACCCGACCCAACCAGTCCTGATGGCCGAGACTGTCCCCGCCCCTCCCCCGACCCGACCCAACCAGTCCTGATGGCCGAGACTGTCCCCGCCCCTCCCCCGACCCGACCAGTCCTGATGGCGAGACTGTCCCCACCCCTCCCCCGAACCGACCCAACCAGTCCTGATGGCCGAGACTGTCCCCACCCCTCCCCCGACCCAACCCGACCAGTCCTGATGGCCGAGACTGTTCCCACCCCTCCCCCGACCCGACCCAACCAGTCCTGATGGCCGAGACTGTCCACACCCCGCCCCCGAACCGACCCGACCAGTCCTGATGGCCGAGACTGTCCCTGCCTCTCCCCCGACCCGACCCGACCAGTCCTGATGGCCGAGACTGTCCCCGACCCGATAAGACCTGATGGCCGAGACTGTCCCCGCCCCTCCCCCGACCCGACCCAACCAGTCTTGATGGCGAGACTGTCTCCGTCCCGACCAGTCCTGATGGCCGAGACTGTCCCCGCCCCTCCCCCGACCCGACCCAACCAGTCCTGATGGCGAGACTGTCCCCGACCCAACCAGTCCTGATGGCGAGACTGTCCCCGACCCGACCAGTCCTGATGGCGAGACTGTCCCCGACCCGACCAGACCTGATGGCCGAGACTGTCCCCGCCCCTCCCCCGACCCAACCAGTCCTGATGGCGAGACTGTCCCCGCCCCTCCCCCGACCCGACCCAACCAGTCTTGATGGCGAGACTGTCCCCGTCCCGACCAGTCCTGATGGCCGAGACTGTCCCCGCCCCTCCCCCGACCCGACCAGACCTGATGGCCGAGACTGTCCCCGCCCCGCCCCCGACCCGACCCAACCAGTCCTGATGGCGAGACTGTCCCCGTCCCGACCAGTCCTGATGGCCGAGACTGTCCCCGCCCCTCCCCCGACCCGACCCAACCAGTCCTGATGGCGAGACTGTCCCCGTCCCAACCAGTCCTGATGGCGAGACTGTCTCCGCCCCTCCCCCGACCCGACCCATCCAGTCCTGATGGCGAGACTGTCCCCGTCCCGACCAGTCCTGATGGCCGAGACTGTCCCCGCCCCTCCCCCGACCCGACCCAACCAGTCTTGATGGTGAGATTGTCCCCGACCCGACCAGACCTGATGGCCGAGACTGTCCCCGCCCCTCCCCCGACCCAACCAGTCCTGATGGCGAGACTGTCCCCGCCCCTCCCCCGACCCGACCCAACCAGTCTTGATGGCGAGACTGTCCCCGACCCAACCAGTCTTGATGGCGAGACTGTCCCCGACCCAACCAGTCCTGATGGCCGAGACTGTCCCCGCCCCTCCCCCGACCCGACCCAACCAGTCTTGATGGCGAGACTGTCCCCGACCCAACCAGTCTTGATGGCGAGACTGTCCCCGACCCAACCAGTCTTGATGGCGAGACTGTCCCCGACCCAACCAGTCCTGATGGCGAGACTGTCCCCGACCCGACCAGACCTGATGGCCGAGACTGTCCCCGTCCCTCCCCCGACCCGACCCAACCAGTCCTGATGGCGAGCCTGTCCCCGACCCGACCAGACCTGATGGCCGAGACTGTCCCCGCCCCTCCCCCGACCCGACCAGACCTGATGGCTGAGAATGTCCCCGCCCCTCCCCCGACCCGACCCAACCAGTCTTGATGGCGAGACTGTCCCCGACCAGACCTGATGGCCGAGACTGTCCCCGCCCCTCCCCCGACCCGACCCGACCAGTCCTGATGGCGAGACTGTCCCCGACCCGACCAGACCTGATGGCCGAGACTGTCCCCGCCCCTCCCCCGACCCGACCCAACCAGTCTTGATGGCGAGACTGTCTCCGTCCCGACCAGTCCTGATGGCCGAGACTGTCCCCGCCCCTCCCCCGACCCGACCCAACCAGTCCTGATGGCGAGACCGTCCCCGACCCAACCAGTCCTGATGGCGAGACTGTCCCCGACCCGACCAGTCCTGATGGCGAGACTGTCCCCGACCCGACCAGACCTGATGGCCGAGACTGTCCCCGCCCCTCCCCCGACCCAACCAGTCCTGATGGCGAGACTGTCCCCGCCCCTCCCCCGACCCGACCCAACCAGTCCTGATGGCGAGACCGTCCCCGACCCAACCAGTCCTGATGGCGAGACTGTCTCCGTCCCGACCAGTCCTGATGGCCGAGACTGTCCCCGCCCCTCCCCCGACCCGACCCAACCAGTCCTGATGGCGAGACTGTCCCCGACCCAACCAGTCCTGATGGCGAGACTGTCCCCGACCCGACCAGTCCTGATGGCGAGACTGTCCCCGACCCGACCAGACCTGATGGCCGAGACTGTCCCCGACCCAACCAGTCCTGATGGCGAGACTGTCCCCGTCCCGACCAGTCCTGATGGCCGAGACTGTCCCCGCCCCTCCCCCGACCCGACCAGACCTGATGGCCGAGACTGTCCCCGCCCCGCCCCCGACCCGACCCAACCAGTCTTGATGGCGAGACTGTCCCCGTCCCGACCAGTCCTGATGGCCGAGACTGTCCCCGCCCCTCCCCCGACCCGACCCAACCAGTCCTGATGGCGAGACTGTCCCCGTCCCGACCAGTCCTGATGGCCGAGACTGTCCCCGCCCCTCCCCCGACCCAACCAGTCCTGATGGCGAGACTGTCCCCGACCCGACCAGTCCTGATGGCCGAGACTGTCCCCACCCCTCCCACGACCCGACCAGTCCTGATGGCCGAGACTGTCCCCACCCCTCCCCCGACCCGACCCAACCAGTCCTGATGGCCGAGACTGGTCCCGCCCCACCCACTCCCCCGACCCGACCAGTCCTGATGGCCGAGACTGTCCCCGACCCAACCAGTCCTGATGGCCGAGACTGTCCCCGACCCTCCCCCGACCCGACCAGTCCTGATGGCCGAGACTGTCCCCGCCCCTCCCCCGAACCGACCCGACCAGTCCTGATGGCCGAGACTGTCCCCGCCCCTCCCCCGACCCAACCAGTCCTGATGGCCGAGACTGTCCCCGCCCCTCCCCCGAACCGACCCGACCAGTCCTGATGGCCGAGACTGTCCCCGCCCCTCCCCCGACCCGACCCAACCAGTCCTGATGGCCGAGACTGTCCCCGCCCCTCCCCCGACCCGACCAGTCCTGATGGCGAGACTGTCCCCACCCCTCCCCCGAACCGACCCAACCAGTCCTGATGGCCGAGACTGTCCCCACCCCTCCCCCGACCCAACCCGACCAGTCCTGATGGCCGAGACTGTTCCCACCCCTCCCCCGACCCGACCCAACCAGTCCTGATGGCCGAGACTGTCCACACCCCGCCCCCGAACCGACCCGACCAGTCCTGATGGCCGAGACTGTCCCTGCCTCTCCCCCGACCCGACCCGACCAGTCCTGATGGCCGAGACTGTCCCCACCCCTCCCCCGACCCGACCCGACCAGTCCTGATGGCCGAGACAGTCCCCACCCCTCCCCCGACCCGACCCAACCAGTCCTGATGGCCGAGACTGTCCACGCCCCGCCCACGAACCGACCCGACCAGTCCTGATGGCCGAGACTGTCCACGCCCCGCCCCCGACCCGACCAGTCCTGATGGCCGAGACTGTCCACGCCCCTCCCCCGACCCGACCAGTCCTGATGGCCGAGACTGTCCCCGCCCCTTCCCCGACCCGAACAGTCCTGATGGCCGAGACTGTCCCCGCCCCTTCCCCGACCCGACCAGTCCTGATGGCCGAGACTGTCCCCGACCCTCCCCCGAACCGACCAGTCCTGATGGCCGAGACTGTCCCCCACCCCTCCCCCGACCCGACCCGACCACTCCTGATGGCCGAGACTGTCCACACCCCTCCCCCGACCCGACCCGACCAGTCCTGATGTCCGAGACTGTCCCCGCCCCTCCCCCGAACCGACCCGACCAGTCCTGATGTCCGAGACTGTCCCCGCCCCTCCCCCGAACCGACCCGACCAGTCCAGATGTCCGAGACTGTCCCCGCCCCTCCCCCGAACCGACCCGACCAGTCCTGATGTCCGAGACTGTCCCCGCCCCTCCCCCGACCCGACCACTCCTGATGTCCGAGACTGTCCCCACCCCTCCCCCGACCCGACCCGACCAGTCCTGATGGCCGAGACTGTCCCGGCCCCTCCCCCGACCCGACCCAACCAGTCCTGATGTCCAAGACTGTCCCCGCCCCTCCCCCGACCAGACCACTCCTGATGTCCGAGACTGTCCCCAACCCTCCCCCGAACCGACCCGACCAGTCCTGATGTCCGAGACTGTCCCCGCCCCTCCCCCGACCAGACCACTCCTGATGTCCGAGACTGTCCCCAACCCTCCCCCGAACCGACCCGACCAGTCCTGATGTCCGAGACTGTCCCCGCCCCTCCCCCGACCCGACCCGACCAGACCTGATGTCCGAGACTGTCCCCACCCCTCCCCCGACCCGACCCAACCAGGCCTGATGTCCGAGACTGTCCCCACCCCTCCCCCGACCCGACCCAACCAGACCTGATGTCCGAGACTGTCCCCGCCCCTCCCCCGACCCGACCACTCCTGATGTCCGAGACTGTCCCCACCCCTCCCCCGACCCGACCCGACCAGTCCTGATGGCCGAGACTGTCCCGGCCCCTCCCCCGACCCGACCCAACCAGTCCTGATGTCCGAGACTGTCCCCGCCCCTCCCCCGACCAGACCACTCCTGATGTCCGAGTCTGTCCCCACCCCTCCCCCGAACCGACCCGACCAGTCCTGATGTCCGAGACTGTCCCCGCCCCTCCCCCGACCCGACCCGACCAGACCTGATGTCCGAGACTGTCCCCACCCCTCCCCCGACCCGACCCAACCAGGCCTGATGTCCGAGACTGTCCCCACCCCTCCCCCGACCCGACCCAACCAGACCTGATGTCCGAGACTGTCCCCGCCCCTCCCCCGACCTGACCACTCCTGATGTCCGAGACTGTCCCCACCCCTCCCCCGACCCGACCCAACCAGTCCTGATGGCCGAGACTGTCCGGGCCCCTCCCCCGAACCGACCCGACCAGTCCTGATGTCCGAGACTGTCCCCACCCCTCCCCCGACCCGACCCGACCAGTCCTGATGGCCGAGACTGTCCCGGCCCCTCCCCCGAACCGACCCAACCAGTCCTGATGTCCGAGACTGTCCCCACCCCTCCCCCGACCCGACCC
Source organism: Somniosus microcephalus (assembly GCF_052327205.1). Taxonomy (NCBI): domain Eukaryota; kingdom Metazoa; phylum Chordata; class Chondrichthyes; order Squaliformes; family Somniosidae; genus Somniosus; species Somniosus microcephalus. The sequence goes on along the minus strand of NW_028225555.1, from coordinate 13,589 downwards.
GACCAGTCCTGATGACCGAGACTGTCCCCACCCCTCCCCCGACGCGACCCGACAAGTCCTGATGGCCGAGACTGTCCCCGCCCCTCCCCCGACCCAACCCAACCAGTCCTGATGGCCGAGACTGTCCCGGCCCCTCCCCCGAACCGACCCGACCAGTCCTGATGTCCGAGACTGTCCCCACCGCTACCCCGACTCGACCCGACCAGTACTGATGGCCGAGACTGTCCCCACCCCTCCCCCGACCCGACCCGACCAGTCCTGATGGCCAAGACTGTCCCCACCCGTCCCCCGACCCGACCCAACCAGTCCTGATGGCCGAGACTGTCCACGCCCCTCCCCCGACCCGACCCGACCAGTCCTGATGGCGAGACTGTCCCCACCCCTCCCCCGAACCGACCCGACCAGTCCTGATGGCGAGACTGTCCCCACCCCCTCCCCCAACCCAAGCCGACCAGTCCTGATGTCCGAGACTGTCCCCACCCCTCCCCCGACCCGACCCGACCAGTCCTGATGGCGGAGACTGTCCCCACCCCTCCCCCGACCCGACCAGTCCTGATGGCGAGACTGTCCCCACCCCTCCCCCGAACCGACCCGACCAGTCCTGATGGCGAGACTGTCCCCACCCCTCCCCCGAACCGACCCGACCAGTCCTGATGGCCGAGACTGTCCCTGCCCCTCCCCCGACCCAACCCGACCAGTCCTGATGGCCGAGACTGTCCCTGCCCCTCCCCCGACCCAACCCAACCAGTCCTGATGGCCGAGACTGTCCCCACCCATCCCCCGACCCGACCCGACCAGTCCTGATGGCCGAGACTGTCCCTGCCCCTCCCCCGACCCAACCCAACCAGTCCTGATGGCCGAGACTGTCCCTGCCCCTCCCCGGACCCAACCCAACCAGTCCTGATGGCCGAGACTGTCCACGCCCCTCCCCCGACCCGACCAGACCAGTCCTGATGGCCGAGACTGTCCCCGCCCCTCCCCCGACCCGACCAGTCCTGATGGCTGAGACTGTCCCCGCCCCTCCCCCGACCAGTCCTGATGGCCGAGACTGTCCCCGCTCCTCCCCCGACCCGACCAGTCCTGATGGCTGAGACTGTCCCCGACCCGACCAGACCTGATGGCCGAGACTGTCCCCGACCCGACCAGTCCTGATGGCGAGACTGTCCCCGTCCCGACCAGTCCTGATGTCCGAGACTGTCCCCGCCCCTCCCCCGACCCGACCCGACCAGTCCAGATGTCCGAGACTGTCCCCGCCCCTCCCCCGAACCGACCCGACCAGTCCTGATGTCCGAGACTGTCCCCGCCCCTCCACCGAACCGACCCGACCAGTCCTGATGTCCGAGACTGTCCCCGCCCCTCCCCCGACCCGACCACTCCTGATGTCCGAGACTGTCCCCACCCCTCCCCCGACCCGACCCGACCAGTCCTGATGGCCGAGACTGTCCCGGCCCCTCCCCCGACCCGACCCAACCAGTCCTGATGTCCGAGACTGTCCCCGCCCCTCCCCCGACCAGACCACTCCTGATGTCCGAGACTGTCCCCACCCCTCCCCCGAACCGACCCGACCAGTCCTGATGTCCGAGACTGTCCCCGCCCCTCCCCCGACCCGACCCGACCAGACCTGATGTCCGAGACTGTCCCCACCCCTCCCCCGACCCGACCCAACCAGGCCTGATGTCCGAGACTGTCCCCACCCCTCCCCCGACCCGACCCAACCAGACCTGATGTCCGAGACTGTCCCCGCCCCTCCCCTGACCTGACCACTCCTGATGTCCGAGACTGTCCCCACCCCTCCCCCGACCCGACCCAACCAGTCCTGATGGCCGAGACTGTCCGGGCCCCTCCCCCGAACCGACCCGACCAGTCCTGATGTCCGAGACTGTCCCCACCCCTCCCCCGACCCGACCCGACCAGTCCTGATGGCCGAGACTGTCCCGGCCCCTCCCCCGAACCGACCCAACCAGTCCTGATGTCCGAGACTGACCCCACCCCTCCCCCGACCCGACCCGACCAGTCCTGATGGCCGAGCCTGTCCCCACCCCTCCCCCGACCCGACCCGACAAGTCCTGATGGCCGAGACTGTCCCCGCCCCTCCCCCGACCCGACCCAACCAGTCCTGATGGCCGAGACTGTCCCGGCCCCTCCCCCCGAATCGACCCGATCAGTCCTGATGTCCGAGACTGTCCCCACCCCTACCCCGACTCGACCCGACCAGTACTGATGGCCGAGACTGTCCCCACCCCCTCCCCCCGACCCGACCAGTCCTGATGGCCAAGACTGTCCCCACCCGTCCCCCGACCCGACCCAACCAGTCCTGATGGCCGAGACTGTCCATGCCCCTCCCCCGACCCGACCCGACCAGTCCTGATGGCGAGACTGTCCCCACCCCTCCCCCGAACCGACCCGACCAGTCCTGATGGCGAGACTGTCCCCACCCCTCCCCCAACCCGAGCCGACCAGTCCTGATGTCCGAGACTGTCCCCCACCCCTCCCCCGACCCGACCCGACCAGTCCTGATGGCGGAGACTGTCCCCGCCCCTCCCCCCGACCCGACCCGACCAGTCCTGATGGCGAGACTGTCCCCACCCCTCCCCCGACCGACCCGACTAGTCCTGATGGCGAGACTGTCCCCACCCCTCCCCCGAACCGACCCGACCAGTCCTGATGGCCGAGACTGTCCCTGCCCCTCCCCCGACCAAACCCAACCAGTCCTGATGGCCGAGACTGTCCCTGCCCCTCCCCCGACCCAACCCAACCAGTCCTGATGGCCGAGACTGTCCCCAACCCTCCCCCGACCCGACCCGACCAGTCCTGGTGGCCGAGACTGTCCCTGCCCCTCCCCCGACCCAACCCAACCAGTCCTGATGGCCGAGACTGTCCCTGCCCCTCCCCCGACCCAACCCAACCAGTCCTGATGGCCGAGACTGTCCACGCCCCTCCCCCGACCCGACCAGACCAGTCCTGATGGCCGAGACTGTCCCCGCCCCTCCCCCGACCCGACCAGTCCTGATGGCTGAGACTTTCCCCGCCCCTCCCCCGACCAGTCCTGATGGCCGAGACTGTCCCCGCTCCTCCCCCGACCCAACCAGTCCTGATGGCCGAGACTGTCCCCGCCCATCCCCCGACCCGACCAGTCCTGATGGCCGAGACTGTCCCCACCCCTCCCCCGACCCGACCAATCCTGATGGCCGAGACTGTCCCCACCCCTCCCCCGACCCGACCAGTCCTGATGGCCGAGACTGTCCCCACCCCTCCCCCGCCCCGACCCGACCAGTCCTGATGGCCGAGACTGTCCACACCCCTCCCCCGAACCGACCAGACCAGTCCTGATGTCCGAGACTGGCCCCGCCACTCCCCCGACCCAACCAGTCCTGATGGCCGAGACTGTCCCCGCCCATCCCCCGACCCGACCAGTCCTGATGGGCGAGACTGTCCCCACCCCTCCCCCGACCCGACCAATCCTGATGGCCGAGACTGTCCCCACCCCTCCCCCGACCCGACCAGTCCTGATGGCCGAGACTGTCCCCACCCCTCCCCCGCCCCGACCCGACCAGTCCTGATGGCCGAGACTGTCCACACCCCTCCCCCGAACCGACCAGTCCTGATGGCCGAGACTGGCCCCGCCCCTCCCCCGACCCGACCAGTCCTGATGGCCGAGACTGTCCCCCCCCGCCCTCCCCCGACCCGACCCAACCAGTCCTGATGGCCGAGGCTGTCCCCGTCCCGACCAGTCCTGATGGCCGAGACTGTCCCCGCCCCTCCCCCGACCCGACCCGACCAGTCCTGATGGCGAGACTGTCCCCGACCCAACCAGTCCTGATGGCGAGACTGTCCCCGACCCGACCAGACCTGATGGCCGAGACTGTCCCCGTCCCGACCAGTCCTGATGGCCGAGACTGTCCCCGCCCCTCCCCCGACCCGACCCAACCAGTCCTGATGGCGAGACTGTCCCCGTCCCAACCAGTCCTGATGGCGAGACTGTCTCCGCCCCTCCCCCGACCCGACCCATCCAGTCCTGATGGCGAGACTGTCCCCGTCCCGACCAGTCCTGATGGCCGAGACTGTCCCCGACCCGACCAGTCCTGATGGCGAGACTGTCCCCGTCCCGACCAGACCTGATGGCCGAGACTGTCCCCGACCCGACCAGACCTGATGGCCGAGACTGTCCCCGCCCCTCCCCCGACCCGACCAGTCCTGATGGCGAGACTGTCCCCGACCCGACTAGACCTGATGGCCGAGACTGTCCCCGAACCTCCCCCGACCCGACCAGTCCTGATGGCGAGACTGTCCCCGCCCCTCCCCGACCCGACCCAACCAGTCCTGATGGCGAGACTGTCCCCGTCCCGACCAGTCCTGATGGCCGAGACTGTCCCCGCCCCTCCCCCGACCCAACCAGTCCTGATGGCGAGACTGTCCCCGACCCGACCAGACCTGATGGCCGAGACTGTCCCCGCCCCTCCCCCGACCCGACCCAACCAGTCTTGATGGCGAGACTGTCCCCGACCCGACCAGACCTGATGGCCGAGACTGTCCCCGCCCCTCCCCCGACCCGACCAGTCCTGATGGCGAGACTGTCCCCGACCCGACCAGACCTGATGGCCGAGACTGTCCCCGCCCCTCCCCCGACCCGACCCAACCAGTCCTGATGGCGAGACTGTCCCCGTCCCGACCAGTCCTGATGGCCGAGATTGTCCCCGCCCCTCCCCCGACCCGACCCAACCAGTCCTGATGGCGAGACTGTCCCCGACCCGACCAGACCTGATGGCCGAGACTGTCCCCGCCCCTCCCCCGACCCGACCAGTCCTGATGGCCGAGACTGTACCCGCCCATCCCCCGACCCGACCAGACCTGATGGCCGAGACTGTCCCCGCCCCTCCCCCGACCCAACCAGTCCTGATGGCGAGATTGTCCCCGCCCCTCTCCCGACCCGACCCAACCAGTCTTGATGGCGAGACTGTCCCCGACCCAACCAGTCTTGATGGCGAGACTGTCCCCGACCCAACCAGTCCTGATGGCCGAGACTGTCCCCGCCCCTCCCCGACCCGACCCAACCAGTCTTGATGGCGAGACTGTCCCCGACCCAACCAGACCTGATGGCCGAGACTGTCCCCGCCCCTCCCCCGACCCGACCCAACCAGTCTTGATGGCGAGACTGTCCCCGACCCAACCAGTCCTGATGGCGAGACTGTCCCCGACCCGACCAGACCTGATGGCCGAGACTGTCCCCGCCCCTCCCCCGACCCGACCAGACCTGATGGCCGAGACTGTCCCCGCCCCTCCCCCGACCCGACCCAACCAGTCTTGATGGCGAGACTGTCCCCGACCAGACCTGATGGCCGAGACTGTCCCCGCCCCTCCCCCGACCCGACCCGACCAGTCCTGATGGCGAGACTGTCCCCGACCCGATAAGACCTGATGGCCGAGACTGTCCCCGCCCCTCCCCCGACCCGACCCAACCAGTCTTGATGGCGAGACTGTCTCCGTCCCGACCAGTCCTGATGGCCGAGACTGTCCCCGCCCCTCCCCCGACCCGACCCAACCAGTCCTGATGGCGAGACTGTCCCCGACCCAACCAGTCCTGATGGCGAGACTGTCCCCGACCCGACCAGTCCTGATGGCGAGACTGTCCCCGACCCGACCAGACCTGATGGCCGAGACTGTCCCCGCCCCTCCCCCGACCCAACCAGTCCTGATGGCGAGACTGTCCCCGCCCCTCCCCCGACCCGACCCAACCAGTCTTGATGGCGAGACTGTCCCCGTCCCAACCAGTCCTGATGGCGAGACTGTCCCCGCCCCTCCCCCGACCCGACCCAACCAGTCCTGATGGCGAGACTGTCCCCGTCCCGACCAGTCCTGATGGCCGAGACTGTCCCCGCCCCTCCCCCGACCCGACCAGACCTGATGGCCGAGACTGTCCCCGCCCCGCCCCCGACCCGACCCAACCAGTCCTGATGGCGAGACTGTCCCCGTCCCGACCAGTCCTGATGGCCGAGACTGTCCCCGCCCCTCCCCCGACCCGACCCAACCAGTCCTGATGGCGAGACTGTCCCCGTCCCAACCAGTCCTGATGGCGAGACTGTCTCCGCCCCTCCCCCGACCCGACCCATCCAGTCCTGATGGCGAGACTGTCCCCGTCCCGACCAGTCCTGATGGCCGAGACTGTCCCCGCCCCTCCCCCGACCCGACCAGTCCTGATGGCGAGACTGTCCCCGCCCCTCCCCCGACCCGACCCATCCAGTCCTGATGGCGAGACTGTCCCCGACCCGACCAGACCTGATGGCCGAGACTGTCCCCGCCCCTCCCCCGACCCGACCCAACCAGTCTTGATGGTGAGATTGTCCCCGACCCGACCAGACCTGATGGCCGAGACTGTCCCCGCCCCTCCCCGACCCGACCCAACCAGTCTTGATGGCGAGACTGTCCCCGACCCAACCAGACCTGATGGCCGAGACTGTCCCCGCCCCTCCCCCGACCCGACCCAACCAGTCTTGATGGCGAGACTGTCCCCGACCCAACCAGTCTTGATGGCGAGACTGTCCCCGACCCAACCAGTCCTGATGGCGAGACTGTCCCCGACCCGACCAGACCTGATGGCCGAGACTGTCCCTGCCACTCCCCCGACCCGACCAGACCTGATGGCCGAGACTGTCCCCGCCCCTCCCCCGACCCGACCCAACCAGTCTTGATGGCGAGACTGTCCCCGACCAGACCTGATGGCCGAGACTGTCCCCGCCCCTCCCCCGACCCGACCCAACCAGTCCTGATGGCGAGACTGTCCCCGTCCCGACCAGTCCTGATGGCCGAGACTGTCCCCGCCCCTCCCCCGACCCGACCAGACCTGATGGCCGAGACTGTCCCCGCCCCGCCCCCGACCCGACCCAACCAGTCCTGATGGCGAGACTGTCCCCGTCCCGACCAGTCCTGATGGCCGAGACTGTCCCCGCCCCTCCCCCGACCCAACCAGTCCTGATGGCGAGACTGTCCCCGACCCGACCAGACCTGATGGCCGAGACTGTCCCCGCCCCTCCCCCGACCCGACCCAACCAGTCTTGATGGCGAGACTGTCCCCGACCCGACCAGACCTGATGGCCGAGACTGTCCCCGCCCCTCCCCCGACCCGACCAGTCCTGATGGCGAGACTGTCCCCGACCCGACCAGACCTGATGGCCGAGACTGTCCCCGCCCCTCCCCCGACCCGACCCAACCAGTCCTGATGGCGAGACTGTCCCCGTCCCGACCAGTCCTGATGGCCGAGACTGTCCCCGCCCCTCCCCCGACCCGACCCAACCAGTCCTGATGGCGAGACTGTCCCCGACCCGACCAGACCTGATGGCCGAGACTGTCCCCGCCCCTCCCCCGACCCGACCAGTCCTGATGGCCGAGACTGTACCCGCCCATCCCCCGACCCGACCAGACCTGATGGCCGAGACTGTCCCCGCCCCTCCCCCGACCCAACCAGTCCTGATGGCGAGACTGTCCCCGCCCCTCTCCCGACCCGACCCAACCAGTCTTGATGGCGAGACTGTCCCCGACCCAACCAGTCTTGATGGCGAGACTGTCCCCGACCCAACCAGTCCTGATGGCCGAGACTGTCCCCGCCCCTCCCCGACCCGACCCAACCAGTCTTGATGGCGAGACTGTCCCCGACCCAACCAGACCTGATGGCCGAGACTGTCCCCGCCCCTCCCCCGACCCGACCCAACCAGTCTTGATGGCGAGACTGTCCCCGACCCAACCAGTCCTGATGGCGAGACTGTCCCCGCCCCTCCCCCGACCCAACCAGTCCTGATGGCGAGACTGTCCCCGCCCCTCTCCCGACCCGACCCGACCCAACCAGTCTTGATGGCGAGACTGTCCCCGACCCAACCAGTCTTGATGGCGAGACTGTCCCCGACCCAACCAGTCCTGATGGCCGAGACTGTCCCCGCCCCTCCCCGACCCGACCCAACCAGTCTTGATGGCGAGACTGTCCCCGACCCAACCAGACCTGATGGCCGAGACTGTCCCCGCCCCTCCCCCGACCCGACCCAACCAGTCTTGATGGCGAGACTGTCCCCGACCCAACCAGTCCTGATGGCGAGACTGTCCCCGACCCGACCAGACCTGATGGCCGAGACTGTCCCCGCCCCTCCCCCGACCCGACCAGACCTGATGGCCGAGACTGTCCCCGCCCCTCCCCCGACCCGACCCAACCAGTCTTGATGGCGAGACTGTCCCCGACCAGACCTGATGGCCGAGACTGTCCCCGCCCCTCCCCCGACCCGACCCGACCAGTCCTGATGGCGAGACTGTCCCCGACCCGATAAGACCTGATGGCCGAGACTGTCCCCGCCCCTCCCCCGACCCGACCCAACCAGTCTTGATGGCGAGACTGTCTCCGTCCCGACCAGTCCTGATGGCCGAGACTGTCCCCGCCCCTCCCCCGACCCGACCCAACCAGTCCTGATGGCGAGACTGTCCCCGACCCAACCAGTCCTGATGGCGAGACTGTCCCCGACCCGACCAGTCCTGATGGCGAGACTGTCCCCGACCCGACCAGACCTGATGGCCGAGACTGTCCCCGCCCCTCCCCCGACCCAACCAGTCCTGATGGCGAGACTGTCCCCGCCCCTCCCCCGACCCGACCCAACCAGTCTTGATGGCGAGACTGTCCCCGTCCCAACCAGTCCTGATGGCGAGACTGTCCCCGCCCCTCCCCCGACCCGACCCAACCAGTCCTGATGGCGAGACTGTCCCCGTCCCGACCAGTCCTGATGGCCGAGACTGTCCCCGCCCCTCCCCCGACCCGACCAGACCTGATGGCCGAGACTGTCCCCGCCCCGCCCCCGACCCGACCCAACCAGTCCTGATGGCGAGACTGTCCCCGTCCCAACCAGTCCTGATGGCGAGACTGTCTCCGCCCCTCCCCCGACCCGACCCATCCAGTCCTGATGGCGAGACTGTCCCCGTCCCGACCAGTCCTGATGGCCGAGACTGTCCCCGCCCCTCCCCCGACCCGACCAGTCCTGATGGCGAGACTGTCCCCGCCCCTCCCCCGACCCGACCCATCCAGTCCTGATGGCGAGACTGTCCCCGACCCGACCAGACCTGATGGCCGAGACTGTCCCCGCCCCTCCCCCGACCCGACCCAACCAGTCTTGATGGTGAGATTGTCCCCGACCCGACCAGACCTGATGGCCGAGACTGTCCCCGCCCCTCCCCCGACCCGACCCAACCAGTCTTGATGGCGAGACTGTCCCCGACCCAACCAGACCTGATGGCCGAGACTGTCCCCGCCCCTCCCCCGACCCGACCCAACCAGTCTTGATGGCGAGACTGTCCCCGACCCAACCAGTCTTGATGGCGAGACTGTCCCCGACCCAACCAGTCCTGATGGCGAGACTGTCCCCGACCCGACCAGACCTGATGGCCGAGACTGTCCCCGCCCCTCCCCCGACCCGACCAGACCTGATGGCCGAGACTGTCCCCGCCCCTCCCCCGACCCGACCCAACCAGTCTTGATGGCGAGACTGTCCCCGACCAGACCTGATGGCCGAGACTGTCCCCGCCCCTCCCCCGACCCGACCCGACCAGTCCTGATGGCGAGACTGTCCCCGACCCGACCAGACCTGATGGCCGAGACTGTCCCCGCCCCTCCCCTGACCCGACCAGACCTGATGGCCGAGACTGTCCCCGCCCCTCCCCCGACCTGACCCAACCAGTCTTGATGGCGAGACTGTCCCCGACCAGACCTGATGGCCGAGACTGTCCCCGCCCCTCCCCCGACCCGACCCGACCAGTCCTGATGGCGAGACTGTCCCCGACCCGATAAGACCTGATGGCCGAGACTGTCCCCGCCCCTCCCCCGACCCGACCCAACCAGTCTTGATGGCGAGACTGTCTCCGTCCCGACCAGTCCTGATGGCCGAGACTGTCCCCGCCCCTCCCCCGACCCGACCCAACCAGTCCTGATGGCGAGACTGTCCCCGACCCAACCAGTCCTGATGGCGAGACTGTCCCCGACCCGACCAGTCCTGATGGCGAGACTGTCCCCGACCCGACCAGACCTGATGGCCGAGACTGTCCCCGCCCCTCCCCCGACCCAACCAGTCCTGATGGCGAGACTGTCCCCGCCCCTCCCCCGACCCGACCCAACCAGTCTTGATGGCGAGACTGTCCCCGTCCCAACCAGTCCTGATGGCGAGACTGTCCCCGCCCCTCCCCCGACCCGACCCAACCAGTCCTGATGGCGAGACTGTCCCCGTCCCGACCAGTCCTGATGGCCGAGACTGTCCCCGCCCCTCCCCCGACCCGACCAGACCTGATGGCCGAGACTGTCCCCGCCCCGCCCCCGACCCGACCCAACCAGTCCTGATGGCGAGACTGTCCCCGTCCCGACCAGTCCTGATGGCCGAGACTGTCCCCGCCCCTCCCCCGACCCGACCCAACCAGTCCTGATGGCGAGACTGTCCCCGTCCCAACCAGTCCTGATGGCGAGACTGTCTCCGCCCCTCCCCCGACCCGACCCATCCAGTCCTGATGGCGAGACTGTCCCCGTCCCGACCAGTCCTGATGGCCGAGACTGTCCCCGCCCCTCCCCCGACCCGACCAGTCCTGATGGCGAGACTGTCCCCGCCCCTCCCCCGACCCGACCCATCCAGTCCTGATGGCGAGACTGTCCCCGACCCGACCAGACCTGATGGCCGAGACTGTCCCCGACCCTCCCCCGACCCGACCCAACCAGTCTTGATGGTGAGATTGTCCCCGACCCGACCAGACCTGATGGCCGAGACTGTCCCCGCCCCTCCCCGACCCGACCCAACCAGTCTTGATGGCGAAACTGTCCCCGACCCAACCAGACCTGATGGCCGAGACTGTCCCCGCCCCTCCCCCGACCCGACCCAACCAGTCTTGATGGCGAGACTGTCCCCGACCCAACCAGTCTTGATGGCGAGACTGTCCCCGACCCAACCAGTCCTGATGGCGAGACTGTCCCCGACCCGACCAGACCTGATGGCCGAGACTGTCCCCGCCCCTCCCCCGACCCGACCAGACCTGATGGCCGAGACTGTCCCCGCCCCTCCCCCGACCCGACCCAACCAGTCCTGATGGCGAGACTGTCCCCGACCCGACCAGACCTGATGGCCGAGACTGTCCCCGCCCCTCCCCCGACCCGACCAGACCTGATGGCCGAGACTGTCCCCGCCCCTCCCCCGACCTGACCCAACCAGTCTTGATGGCGAGACTGTCCCCGACCAGACCTGATGGCCGAGACTGTCCCCGCCCCTCCCCCGACCCGACCCGACCAGTCCTGATGGCGAGACTGTCCCCGACCCGATAAGACCTGATGGCCGAGACTGTCCCCGCCCCTCCCCCGACCCGACCCAACCAGTCTTGATGGCGAGACTGTCTCCGTCCCGACCAGTCCTGATGGCCGAGACTGTCCCCGCCCCTCCCCCGACCCGACCCAACCAGTCCTGATGGCGAGACTGTCCCCGACCCAACCAGTCCTGATGGCGAGACTGTCCCCGACCCGACCAGTCCTGATGGCGAGACTGTCCCCGACCCGACCAGACCTGATGGCCGAGACTGTCCCCGCCCCTCCCCCGACCCAACCAGTCCTGATGGCGAGACTGTCCCCGCCCCTCCCCCGACCCGACCCAACCAGTCTTGATGGCGAGACTGTCCCCGTCCCAACCAGTCCTGATGGCGAGACTGTCCCCGCCCCTCCCCCGACCCGACCCAACCAGTCCTGATGGCGAGACTGTCCCCGTCCCGACCAGTCCTGATGGCCGAGACTGTCCCCGCCCCTCCCCCGACCCGACCAGACCTGATGGCCGAGACTGTCCCCGCCCCGCCCCCGACCCGACCCAACCAGTCCTGGCGAGACTGTCCCCGTCCCGACCAGTCCTGACTGGTCCCCGCCCCTCCCCCGACCCGACCCAACCAGTCCTGATGGCGAGACTGTCCCCGTCCCAACCAGTCCTGATGGCGAGACTGTCTCCGCCCCTCCCCCGACCCGACCCATCCAGTCCTGATGGCGAGACTGTCCCCGTCCCGACCAGTCCTGATGGCCGAGACTGTCCCCGCCCCTCCCCCGACCCGACCCAACCAGTCTTGATGGTGAGATTGTCCCGACCGACCAGACCTGATGGCCGACTGTCCCCGCCCCTCCCCGACCCAACCAGTCCTGATGGCGAGACTGTCCCCGCCCCTCCCCCGACCCGACCCAACCAGTCTTGAGGCGAGACTGTCCCCGACCCAACCAGTCTTGATGGCGAGACTGTCCCCCCCCGACCCCCAACCAGTCCTGATGGCCGAGACTGTCCCCCGACCCACCCATCTTGGCGAGACTGTCCCGACCCAACCAGTCTTGATGGCGAGACTGTCCCCGACCCAACCAGTCTTGATGCGACCCCACCAGTCTGATGCGAGACTGTCCCCGACCCGACCAGACCTGATGGCCGAGACTGTCCCCGTCCCTCCCCTGACCCGACCCAACCAGTCCTGATGGCGAGCCTGTCCCCGACCCGACCAGACCTGATGGCCGAGACTGTCCCCCCTCCCCGACCCGACCAGACCTGATGGCTGAGAATGTCCCCGCCCCTCCCGACCCGACCCAACCAGTCTTGAGACTGTCGCGACTGTCCCCGACCAGACCTGATGGCCGAGACTGTCCCCGCCCCTCCCCCGACCCGACCCGACCAGTCCTGATGGCGAGACTGTCCCCGACCCGACCAGACCTGATGGCCGAGACTGTCCCCGCCCCTCCCCCGACCCAACCAGTCCTGATGGCGAGACTGTCCCCGACCCAACCAGTCCTGATGGCGAGACTGTCCCCGACCCAACCAGTCCTGATGGCGAGACTGTCCCCGACCCGACCAGACCTGATGGCCGAGACTGTCCCCGACCCGACCCAACCAGTCCTGATGGCGAGACTGTCCCGACCCGACCAGACCTGATGGCCGAGACTGTCCCCGCCCCTCCCCCGACCCGACCAGACCTGATGGCCGAGAATGTCCCCGCCCCTCCCCCGACCCGACCCAACCAGTCTTGATGGCGAGACTGTCCCCGACCAGATCTGATGGCCGAGACTGTCCCCGCCCCTCCCCGACCCGACCCGACCAGTCCTGATGGCGAGACTGTCCCCGACCCGACCAGACCTGATGGCCGAGACTGTCCCCGCCCCTCCCCCGACCCGACCCAACCAGTCCTGATGGCGAGACTGTCCCCGACCCAACCAGTCCTGATGGCGAGACTGTCCCCCGACCCGACCAGTCCTGATGGCGAGACTGTCCCCGACCCGACCAGACCTGATGGCCGAGACTGTCCCCGCCCCTCCCCCGACCCAACCAGTCCTGATGGCGAGACTGTCCCCGCCCCTCCCCCGACCCGACCCAACCAGTCTTGATGGCGAGACTGTCCCCGACCCAACCAGTCCTGATGGCTGAGACTGTCCCCGCCCCTCCCCCGACCCGACCCAACCAGTCTTGATGGCGAGACTGTCCCTGACCCAACCAGTCTTGTTGGCGAGACTGTCCCCGACCCAACCAGTCTTGATGGCGAGACTGTCCCCGACCCAACCAGTCCTGATGGCGAGACTGTCCCCG